>NC_079312.1:130884871-131234871 GCF_029931775.1 Euleptes europaea | reverse complement strand
CACCTCACCAGCAGTTGGGGGTTGTCTCCCTATTTGCCACCACTGCCAGGAAGGGAGAGTCTGTGTAGGTGCACCATCAGGCTGATATTTAACAATCCATGACTGCGGGGAGCAAAAAAAGTAACCTTCAAAGCAATCATAAGTTTGCTTATTTTCATCTTACTCTCCTTTTGGGCATATCTGTATCTAATTTTCACATGCAAAACAATGACAAGTTACAGACTTGGCAAAATTGTTCCAGATGAAGCCATAGCTTAATGGGACCCATAGTTCATTAAATCTGGAAAACAAGTCAATTGCAGGGATAAGCAGAAACAAGACGGAAAAAATGGACTATTTTTATGAACAGCCATCAGTTAAATTAGTAAAAGCAAGAAGCAGCAGTTTCCCAAGGAAAATTCAAAATGAGTTTAGTCATAATTGGTTCTGTGTATTTTATGTTATGTGTAGTCCTTAAACTCAACGCAGAGGCAATGGCTGTTTCCGTATAAGAACTGGTTAACAGATTTTTTTATTCCATTAAAAAAGCTCTCATAAATAGCAAGAGTGAGAGGCTTCAGTGGAACATACCATATTTTAAATTGTGTAATAATTTGACATGGTGAGCAAAAATTCTTCTTTCAGCATCCAGACTAAGACTATATCAGCTGATTTGGATGGATTTATTTAATGCAAAAGAAAGCAGAAACTGGATACCAACAGGAGACTTTCTACACGATTTTTCTGAATAGGCATTGTGCTCATGGCCTATGAACACAATCAAAAAGGTAGTTTGATGGTAGTTTTAACTGCAGTTGCCAAGAAAACTTAGGATAACTTTATTGAAACAGATAACCAAAAATGGAAAAATGCCCAAGAAAGGGAACCACTTGATATTTGGAGCTTAGAGACAACAGCCTGTTAAATGTGGAACTCTTAGAAGAGATGTCTCTGCCATGTAATAAATGCTCGGGTAGGGTTGCACTAACTAACCTTTTTGAAAGTCTTCGATTTTTGCTTTATTAGATATCGTCGATTCACATGTAGATCCACTGAGGAACAGCAGTCAGTCCAATAAGCTTATCTTCTGTCCTATGTAGATACAATAGAGCTCAACAGCCCTATGAATGGGCAGAAAGTATATTCTCCTGAAAGTGTTTTAGGGTTGCTTTGAGTTTGGACAGATAAGGCGGCTGTTTTTAGCAACTATAAAACGATTATTTACCTGTGGGTGGAAAGACGAACCTGTACTATGACAGCTGTCTGCATCCTGAAGCTGTTTACACTACAACAACTATAGCTAGAATATGCAGAGCACAAGAAATAGTTATAACTACTTCTTGAACAATTTAATTTTTTTCATAGGCTACCTATATGTTCCCTCTGCCTGTTTCTTGAATATTGCCTTTCTGATTGTAAAAAGAAAATAAGATTTGGTCACACATGCACTGTAAATACTTAGAATGATGACTGCTTAACATTAACTGTGAATCACCAGGAGACTTCCAGTGTATCACTGGGTGTGATTAGTTTGGGGTGTTTTGTGTAGCAACAGGGAGAAATTTTGCTCTTTATACATAAATATGAATTAATTGCTGCGTCCACTCCCTTTCCCTAACATTATTTGTTACTGCTAACCTCTCACATGTGGTGGCCATTATTACTACAATGATTAGGGAATTAGCAAAATTTTCTGAAGTTGCAATTTCTCTGTAGACCAGGGTGGAAATTTTTTGAACACTTTCATCATGCTTGGCGGGGGGAGGGTTGGGGTCACTGGGGATGTGGTGGGGAGGTAGTTGTTCATTTCCTGCATTGTGCAGGGGGTTGGACTAGATGACCCTGGTGGTTCCTTCCAACTCTGATTCTATGATCATCAATATTTTCTTCAAAAAGGTCTGAATGTACTTAACTGAATTTACTCATTGATCAAAGAACAGAGTAAGGGACATGCACTAAGGATAGACAGTCCAACAGTTGCTAAGCTATGACTAAGAAGGGCTAAATAATGCTATGATGATGTAGAAGAAATCCAAAGTGGAAGTGTGACAACAATTTTCTAAAAGCTAATAGGACCAAAAGCTATAAGAAGAACAGAAATTTTCCTCCTTCCTGCTCCTGCTGCATCGCCTATCCTATGTCATGAGAAACAATGCCACCAAGAGCAGCTCTGGGTATGATGTAGGGGTATGCAAGGGAAGGGAAAAATCAATTCAAATCTTTCTTTCACTGGCAAAAGCAAGATTTGGATCAAACTCCAACACAGGAAACCTGTGCCTATAACCTCACACACTAACTTAACTCATATTACTCATTCCCTTATTGAAGTGTCAGGAAAAATAGTATCTGTTCAATCAGTATGCACATTTTCTCAGTTGAATTACAACCAGGATGTATATTTTGGTTACTAGGACCTAAACTAGATGTGAACCTGGGAGATCCATGAACCAATGTGCCCAGTGAATAAATAGGCATAATCTCTATGCCTGTCCTCCCCCCCATCCCGCTACAAGGGATAACATATTTATTTTATTCAGAAAATGTATACACTACCTCTGTAGAGACCAACTTGAGGTGGCTCACAAAGTAAAACATGAGAAAATTAGAAAAGCCACATAAAATTAAAATTAACAAATCAAAAAGCAAACAAACATTAAAAACTGAGCAATTAAAAATCCAAGAAAGTAACTGTCCCAACACCAAAACTATAACCTCATACACTTGTTCTCTTAATGAAGTATCAGGCAAAGTACCAGGGGGTGGCAAAATAGAACGTTAAACCCCTATCTCCCCCACACATCACAGTCTATGCCCCCAGTAACCCTTTCAAAATGCTGGGCAGATCCATTCACAAATCTCCCACAGACTCATTTAGCTGAGCTCTGGGAACTTGATATTAAACACATTGTCAACTTTATATTATGAAAATCAGTCATACTCAAACACAGACATTGATACAGTGCTCTGAAACTCCAGAGATTTGGGTAGACCAATATGTCTTCTATCTCCACTAGCTAAAAAGGACAATTCCACTATTTATACAAGAAAGTGTTATACTGTTAATTTGTGTAAATGTTATCTTCTCTAGAGGTAATCAACCCTGCAAGAGACTGAATCTGGCCCAGTTCCTACAGTGAGCTACAATCTTAAGCAGTATCCACACACAAGGATCCTATTAATGGCTGAAGCAGAAATAGCTGAATTCATGGAACTGTCTTGCTGGATCACCACCATACCTCAATCCATTCCATAAATCTACATTCATAATCACTATAGGTGCATGCTCTGGCACCATTCCTTGAGCACAAGTATCTCATCATAAACACACACACAAAATGGAACCATGTTGCCAAAATGAAAGTCAGATCCAGAGGCTAGTAACATACATCAATGGCTTTGGTTAAAGAAATGTCAAGATGTAAGCATCAGATTAGACAAAAAACCCAAACAACCATGCACTAGAGAAACTATACCAGGATCTTTGAAATAATGTTTATTATTTGGAAAGAGAAGCAGGAAACAGCTGTCATTTTTCTGTCAATAAAGAAAATTTATATACTTGCTTTCAATCTGGAGATGACAGAGCACTTTGTACAGCACTGAGCAAGCAGGACTGATCCTACTATCAAACGACATCCACATTTAATGCTGGATGACCCCAGAAATCCAAACAGACCAGTTTAGGGTAAGAAATGAATAATATGTATATAAGCAAATCTGGGTGAAACACAAGACTTTTCTATTTTCAAGTTCCTTCTCAATTGAAGAGTAACAGGGACACCTGTTTTCAAGCAAAGACATACTGAAGCTGATCCAGAGCACATGTATCAACCAACACATCTTCTTTCACTAAACTTCCCATAACGTTCTTGTAGGTTATCCGGGCTGTGTAACCCTGGTCTTGGTATTTTCTTTCCTGACGTTTCGCCAGCAGCTGTGGCAGGCATCTTCAGAGGAGTAACACTGAAGGACAGTGTCTCTCAGTGTCGAGTGTGTAGGAAGAGTAATATAGTCAGAAGGGGGTTGGGTTTGAGCTGAGTCATTGTCCTGCAAAGCATTAAAGGTAATGTGCAAATCATTGTCCTGTAAGAATCATTGTCCTTCAGTGTTACTCCTCTGAAGATGCCTGCCACAGCTGCTGGCGAAACGTCATGAAAGAAAATACCAAGACCACTGTTACACAGCCCGGATAACCTACAAGAACCAATGAACTCTGACCATGAAAGCCTTCGACAATATTCCCATAAAGTTGTCAAGCATTTTAAGACACAAACATGTGTCATCTAGAAAGGTGTTGTAATTAGACTAAAAATTAAAGGAAAGTGACTCAGACTACTGAAGACGTAAGTATTTAAGATTTTTTTCTATTTAGTAAAAGCATCAAAAAGCAGGTCACCCACACACAGTAATATGAACAGATACCAATGCTGATTCTACCACTGGAGAGACCAATATGACTGCAACGCTGGCCTTTATGAAGATGTTACAATGACTATGAGATGTTCTTTGATACCTATCTAAAATGTTACCACTCCAAGAATCTATTCTGATTCTACTATTTCACCAAGTTTTCCCTAAAGTGACTATAGATGCAGGCCACAATGATAAACTCAGCGGCTGGGGGAAAAGGTATATGTTGCACAGCTGTGATTGATGTCTATTTGAGAGGTGTACATGAGAATGTCAAAAGAAAAGTAACAAATCTTTTATCCTTCTTCCGTCCATGAATACTATTATTTAAAATCACATCAATTAGGATGGCAACTGAAGACTCACCTGAAAGTACATACAATGTATTTAAAATTAAAGACTTATGAAAAATACATGTACTTCAAAAGGGGGAAGTGAGTGCACCTCCAAGTGCTTAAGAACTAGTGTACAGTAATACAAGAAGAGTTTAGAGAGAGGTTTTTTACCCCCACATTGGGAGGCTGTGGCATAGCTCTGAAAAGTAATTCCTGTACACCATTCATATGAACTAACCTTTCTCCTTAGATTTCCTGTCTTGTTCTCTGTCTCTGCTTTTGCTTCTGTGCTTGTAAGATTTCCGATCCCGGCTCTTTGACCGCCTTCTGTCCCTGCTACGCGATCTGTGTTTTCTGTCTGACCTATCGTGACTTCTACTTCGGCGCCGATCTCGACTCCTGAACATTTAAGATACAAAGATCAAAGAACTTACACGTTTAAAAGTTTTGTTAGTAACTAACAACATGGTCATCAACAGGGTATAACAGGTTGGGAGAAAAGTTTAAACTCAGTTTCTGAAGGCAGTAGCCTGCAGCTTTATAAGCAACGCTTGGCCACAAATGGTCCTAACAATAATACACTGCATTGTTCCACTTAAATCATTCTGATGTTTTAAGTCACTTCCTAGGATGTACCTGCTTCGCCTTCTTTCCTTGCTTCTTGATCTTTTATGGTCCCTTGATCGACTTCCTCTCCTGTCAGAGGTTCTGCTTGAATGTATGCTTCGTGAACGACTCCTCTTTCTCCTCTCTCTATCACGTACTCTCTCTTTTTCCTTTTCTTCTTCTTCACGCCGCCGTTTTCTTTCCTTTTCCTCTCTTTCACGTTCCTTCTCTCGCTCTTCTCGTTCTAGTTTCTCTTTTTTTAATCGCTCATCACGATCAGGCTCTTCAGTTCTTTTTCTTAATTTTTCCTTTAAAAGGAAAACATTCCACAAAGGAATAAAACATGGTTGCTAAAATTTGATTGTTTTTCTTAAAGACCAAAAGGACAAGTTTAGATCCATTTTAGGCACTCTGCTAATAACAGATAAACTTTGGACAATAAAGCTTGCAAAAATCACGATCTGCAATTGCAGTTTAACAACTGAAAGGTTTTAGACTTGCCTTTACTTTGAGGGGGGGCAACAACTATGAAATATTACCTGTGTTTAAAAATCTGCATTTAATGTACGCATTTTGAAGGATCATTCATATTGCATAAAACATCTCACTTGACGTCATTCAATCCTCAGACATACCCAAATCTACTAAATCTTCAGCTAGCCACAGCTGAATTCTTTGTGCATGTAAACATTCCAAATCAAGCTAGAAATGTTATGGTAACGAGACATAAGGGTAGTGAGGATGGAGAAAGAAGGACAAAGATTCAAGTCAACTCAAAACAATACCTGATTTAGTCTACCATCCTTAAAAGGAGGAAGGCAAGGACAAAGGTTAACATATTATTAAAGCATATCATCCACCTATTTGTAAAACGTTTCACTTCATCTCATATTTTGCTATTGGATTCTTAAAGGTTAGCATTTTATTCAAGTGAATGCTACTGAGACAAGACATAAAATTGTAAAAAACCATACATGGCACACTACACATGAAAAACTGATTTACTTATGACCCCATTTTTGACCACTTGGGTGTCTGTGTTGTTTTTAAGTGACTGAAGGGCACAAGCTTGAGGTAGTATGTAGGGCAGAATTCAAAACTGTGCTGAAGAGGTATGTGGATGATGGTGAGGAAATGGCTATTAACTGCTTTAATTCTTTCACTGAGAGATGCAAGTTTCATCTGCTTGCTAGCCACTCCCTCCTGCTCATCCTAAAATAGGGGTAGGGTGGAGCTGAATAGAGCGAGGGTAAAGGCACAAATGTCCAGGAATACTTTCTCTCCATTTGCAGTCTTAGCACTGTGTGTGTGAAGCGCCGTCAAGTCGCTTCTGACTCATAGCGACCCTATGAATCAATGTCCTCCCAAACGTCCTATCTTTAACAGCCTTGCTCAGGTCTTGCAAATTGAAGGCCGTGGCTTCCTTTAGAGAGTCAATCCATCTCTTGTTGGGTCTTCCTCTTTTCCTGCTGCCTTCAACTCTTCCTAGCATGATTGTCTTTTCCAGTGTCTCCTCTCATAATGTGACCAAAGTACAACCACCTCAGTCATTTCAGCGTCTAGTCAGTTCAGGCTTGATTTGATCTATAACTAAGAGTAAGGCTTATTCCTGGGTAAAAGTTATTTAGAATCTCCGAACCAAGACCTTTTTTTCTCTAGTGAGATGTGATGCAGCTTAAGATTGTCTAGTTATTATATACCCCTCAGACCTTTGGCTCTGTATAATGGCTTTCCCCCCCTTTGGTAAGGGATTCTGCATTTAAACATGCTGAGCGTTATGGTCCCTTGAGGAAAAATGAGGAGAGACCAGCCAGCATTCACTGTAAGAGGTATTCTGCACATGCAATGAATGCTTAACAGCATATCAGGCTGATGGATACTAGGTACTAATTTCTCTCTTCCAGTCCTGGTTGTAATAAATTGGCCAGGAGAATTTAAATTACCTGTGCTGTCAGCTAACTATACAGACCATGTAGCAATCTGCACAGATTCTTTTGATTTCAATGTTAACCCTTTCTTTCACAGGGTGCAAGAGCTTGTTCTACCACCTTTCCATCCTCAGTATGGCTATCCTAAGAACGCCTGGCATTGTTTACATGTGAGGAAGGCCATGAAAGCTTACCTCAAAAGCATTGAATCTTTAGATCTTCTTCTCTTTTATCACTTGTGGAGTGAGAAAATGCATCAACAGGCAAAGCAGCCTTTCACAGGTTTTCCAATGTATTCACCCCTAGTCTTGCCTGGTGTCTGCCTCCATTTCTTTTCCCTCCTGGAGCTCTGAACTTTATTATGCAAAAATCCATTTTCTGGATGATTGGAAAGTGGCAAGTAGGGAGAACAGATACTTTTCTTAGAATGTAAATTATCCTACTTTTTGTCTGACAGTAGTCCACAAGCCACCTGATTGGCAGAATCAGTTTGCGTAGATTTAAGAGGGATGGCTAGAATTTGCTGTTTTCTCCACATTAATTTTTTGTCATAGTAGGGTCTAGTTGGTTCTATCAGCTGAGGCAGTCATGATTGGCCTTATAGGGGAAACTGCCTCTTAAGTCTAAGACAGCCTGCTTCCTACTGGAAGGTCTGGACCACTGAAAAGCGAAGAATGTGTAAAAGGAAAATCAGGTAAGCAGGCTCTCCATTTACAACCAAGAGCAGTTAGCCCAATAAAACATACTGAGTGTTAATATATCTACTTTTGTTGTAATTTTTTTTTAAAAGCCTCCCAAAACAGGAATTACCAGCAGCCTTTGAATTTGCCAGTTTCATGACACAAAAGGGTCACAGAAATGGGAACTTTGTTTCTTTCTGAAGAGACATAGTATTTGCTATCACTGAGATTTACTCCACAGTGTAAAGTTCTTAGGATGGAAAGACTACCAGGCAATCACTAGCAATTGTAGTATTTTTCACCCAACAGAATATTGTGGATTATCTGTATATCAATAGGATTAACTCACTTTTAATTCTTCAACTGTAGCCTTTATTTTAGCATAGCCCATATGCTGTTTCCCCATCAAGTGATCATCTACCCTGGACTGTGCATCTCCTACAATTAAAAAGGCTCCACAAACTTCACAAACTTCCATCTGCTTTTCCTGAGCAGCAAAGCTCTCAATTGTCTGGGAAGAGAAGGAACTTGTTAATAAATGCAGTGACATTAAAGCTTTATCTAAAATCTGATCAGGCAGCTTGCTTAATCCCCCCCCCCCAATTCTATCCCCCACTTTTTGGATCACAAAGAACCTAAAAGGTAATTCTAACAAAATTCATACAGAATATTAGAATGTAACAAATACATCATAAAATGTGCCAGCTTCACCAATATCTGAAATTATGGGCTGGATCCAGCACAGGATTTCCAGAGCTGTAGGGGAGATAATTTTGCTAGTTCCCCCCGCATGCTGTTCCCATCACCCAGGAGAAGTATTTTGGGTTGCAGCAGAGGGGAAGATGCGAGAAAGCCATGCTCTGTTGGAAGTTGTTGCTGAATCCAAGCCTATCAATTACACCTTTAAAATAGAATACTACAATACTATTCATATTTACAGAAATAACATGGCCAGCATATTATGCCAACTACACAGAATGTGGCACCACAACACATACTACAATACAAATCCTTACTGTAAACTCTCTTTTATGAGATATATAGAAATGTAATTCCTTTCAGTTTTGGTCATTTCTGCTAGAGATAACTTTGTGTAATTCTCAAAGCCTTTTTAAAAACGTATGATGCACCATGGCTTGTGAACATATGAATGGCAAGAATGGGGATGGAAAGCATGACAAACTAATGTTTTCAGCTCCCATAAGTACATGAGTATATACTAATATACTAATCCAGTGGCTCCACTCTAATGCATAAACAAACTACTCAGGCGCCAATCCAAAAAGCCAGATGACCAAGTTCCCAAACACTGCCTTCGCAATTGTGATTTTTCCCCAAGATACAGACCTTTAGTAGGCACTATCAAAACCCACAGACTAGAAATGAATTAATCTGACAAAGAAGAGTCTGAATGGCAAGCAAGACCAGTTACAGAATACAAGTGTTTTTTTGCAAACTGAAAAACCAGCTCACTGTGGTGTGAACATGCCCAGACTATTTGGCTGCATCCTGTGGTGCCTTCCAGGCTTAAAGGAAGCAGAATACTTACTGAAGTTGTAGACCTGAGCAACTCTCTCTCTTCTTTTAACTGTTCTACGAGTTTCATCATGCCTTGAGCCTCTTCCACCTTTCCTTCAGTACCCAGTTCTTCAATCTACAAAGGAGAATAATGCTATCAAAATGTTCTGAGCCAAGCTTCCGATTAATATTTTTGTATCACTCAATACAACTTTTACCTGTTGTAGAAGTACATCAATTTTGTCAGTTAAGACCTGAATCTTCTCTTCATTTTTACCAGTAGGTCCTGCTGCTTGCTAAATATTAAAATATAAATGTCAGTTATCTGACAAGAGAAAAAAATAAAACACTGTATGGGTTTATTAGACTATGTCATGACTACTGCAAGACTCATGAATCAAAGAAATATGCCATAAGCAAAAAGACAAACTCCATGATAAGTTTTAATGCATAAAATGGTATATTGCTACATATAGTACATAAAATATTCATTGTACTGACAAGCAAATTGTTAACTTATACTGCTCATCTAAGTTTAGAACAGTCATGCACCTAGTAATCTAAGTGAGACTTATGTGTTTGTTATTTTACAAACTGTTGAGAGTAAAAACATGAGTGGGAAAGCATAAGAATCGAATACATTTTCAGAAACATCAAATAGTTAAATTGCTCTATTTATTTAGAAATTTCTTAGAGAACCTGCTTGAGGTGGCTTATAATATAAAATAAGTCAAAACCAAAACAGCATTGAGGCCATGAAAATTAACGTTGGGTCTTTAACTTTTTTTTATTAAAAAAAACCCTATGATGCCATCATGTTTACAAGTCTATACAATTACTAGAACTATTCAAATTTTTTTAAGTTCTTGGAGAAATATAAGCAATTTTGCATTTTTAATTTATTTTCCTACTACTGAGATCAAGCAGAAACAGTTCTTTTTGCCTTGGTATCTGCATTTGTACTTACACCTGAAGACTGCTGATTCTGGGACAATGCTAGGCGGGCATGGCCTCTTCGAATTCGGCGTTCAACTTCTGCAAGCAAGCTCTGTAAATAGCGAAGGAAGTCTCTTTCATAGCCTACTTTCATGAACCGAGAACTCTTCTCATACCTGAAAAGTGACCAATAACTTATTTTTACTAAACCTGAAATAGAGATGAAGTTTGTACTGCAAAAGCAAAAGTCCAATACAGAAAAGCATGATAGGCAATCAATTTCAGTAAAATAATAAACTTTTGCTATTTAAATGCTTACACTATTGTTTAGTTAGATTTAGCGGTTTATAAAGCATAGTCCACTCACTGTTTTCTGAGGTTTTCATCATGAATTTTTTCACACGGGCCTAGAAATAAAGTAATGAGGATAAACTCATTTGTTCAATACCTTACTGATAATTCTACACAAACACACAAACTTGAGAAGTTCCACTCCACCAATATAATTCTAAGCAATACCCAAACTCTTCCATTTTCACCCTTGGCTGGCAAAATGCTAGAATGACTGGGACCTTATCAAGAACATTAACCACACTGCAGAACATAGCTGGCGTTTCAACATAAAAACTGAAAAAGCTCACAGACAAAATACTGAAGGATATTTCCAAGTCCAAATAGAGGTGATATATTTATATAGTTCCCAATGTCTTTTAAAAAAATGTATGTATGCCAATGGCAACAGTGTAGGGGTACGTTCAATGAACCAAGAGGAATGATTATGAACTTGTAAAGCAAGGAAACCCACACAATATTTGGGTTGAAGGAAAGACAAAAATATTCTGACAAGAGCCTGTCAATCTGGCATTATGACATCTTGACTGGCACACCATTACAATACAGCATCAACAAAATGATGGTTTGGCCTAACACAATCTTTGCTTGGCCCATGCTAAGAATGGAGTTTGCTTGTGCAGCAAGCATTAGTAATGGACCTCAAGACCATTACTTATCTACTTTTCAAACATAAAGCTTGATATAAAGCAGGAGAGTATTCAATGTATTAGCTGTGTAGGAGAGATATGAACAATGGAAAGAACAAGAAGATATTATTGCTGAAAAATATTTACAAGAACTAGGAAATAGCATTTTTGATGGTTTGAAATAATTAGCAGAGATTATGGCTGATCTGCAATTCTAAGTCTAGAATATAAAACAATTGGGAACTTTTGCAAATCTAAAGCTTTGAGATATTTTAATGAGGTCTGAATTTTAATGAGATATTTTAATGAAACAGAAACACTGGATTGAATCCCATGGTAAATCAGTGGAAAGTGCTGACGGTTGCAGATCTTTCCAGGGTTCTCCTCCCTCCAGCAGTCCTTTTAGACCCACACAGGAAACCACATGGAGCGGCAGCCACGAGAGGGAAGCTTCAGCCTACTTCTTGAAACAGCAGAGCTCTGCTAATGGAGGAGGGAGTGATTTTGTCCCCTTCTCCCTCTCCACCGCAGCATCCTGACCCAGGGATTTCCTGGGGTCAAAAAGGACTGTTCACAGGAGGGGAACATGGAAAAGATACACAATCCTTTGTTCAGGGATTCAACCCATTATAGCATATTATTTGCTAGTAATAAACATGAAGCCCCCATTTCATCACTAGCAACAATTATGACCCCTCAACGGAGACCCAGTTTTCATAAACATTTCTTCCCAAAGAAGTCGTCATGAATCCCATTCTGGTCCCCATGATTTCCTGTGTTTAATTAAGTTCCTAAAACCAGCAATCCCATTGGGCAGCCTCTCTAGTAAGAGTGGGAACAGGTCAACAAATAACAAAGCCGAAGTGGAAAAGAGCACCTATCCATGGGGGTGTGATCACACAAAAAATTAAAAATCCTGATGGGAGTGTTACATTTGCCTATCTCAGGAGCAAGCAAGGAAAGAGGTGGTTTCTTGTCAGATAGGCCCATATCAGGCCAACATGACCTAGGGCAGCGATGGCGAACCTTTTAGAGACCGAGTGCCCAAACTGCAACCCAAACCCCACTTATTTATCACAAAGTGCCAACACAGCAATTTAACCTGAATACTGATGTTTCCTCACAGGTGGGCGGCGGGGAGTTCAGGGAAGGAGGGGGGCTTTGAAGGGGTTGCCTGCAGGCAGTGCAGAGCCCTTCAAAGCCGGTGGCGGGGAGTCCAGGGAAGGAGTCCAGGGAAGGAGTCCAGGGAAGGAGGGGGGCTTTGAAGGGCTGCCTGCAGCGGGAAGGGGGGGCTTTGAAGTCCAGGGAAGGGGAGGCTTTGAAGGGCTCCGCGCTGCCTGCAGGCAACAAGGAGCCCCTCAAAGCCCCCGCCACCCAGAGTCCAGGGAAGGTAGACGCTGGCTGCTTAACTTACCCGCGTGTGCCCACAGAGAGGGCTAGGCGTGCCAAGTCCAGGACGCGTGCCATAGGTTTGCCAACACGGACCTAGGGAGTCAGTTTATTCAGGCTATGCTCGATTTTTGTGTCTTATCTGCATCCTCCCAAGTGTATGAAATCCTTCAATTGTCTTTATTTCTCCCCTGCAAGTAACTGCATCACCTTCCTTTCTTACTCTAATTTCCCCAAACAAAATTAGAATTTGTTGCCTATGTAGTCCCCAGAACACTTGGGTAGAAAAGGACTGAGTTATGCATAGGCCAGCTCTGTATGAGTGAGCCAGCCTGTATGTTTAACTAAATGGTGGAGAGGGTGTGACAGAAAGAGGCAGAAGTGGATAGGAGGGAGAGACAAGCAAGAGGCAAACGGGACCCAGGGAGGCTGGGAAGTAGGGCCCTCCACTGCTGGTTGTCCCCACACTTCCTAAGGGGCCTTTGAAAAGAGTATTTAAGGTGGCTTTTAATACATCAAAAACCCAACAAAAAGCAACATCGAACACCATTAATGAAGTAAGATTTAAAAAGCAACATTAACAAGAATTTTAAAAAGATCACAGAATCAAAAAACATTAATCTCAACTGACTTTTGTAAAGGAAGCCCACACACTTACCTAAGTCAGAACGGGTGTTTGTGAACAATTCAGCAGGACAAAATCCACAAAGGTAGTATTTGCAAACCTGTAAGAAGAATAGGGTTAGAATCTGGCTTTGTTACTTTTTTTAATAGACAGGTGATGACTGGAAACAACACTAGAAGGTGGTTCCTTCCAGCAAACACTTCTACTTTAGTCTGCCCTTCTCCTTTGTTACAGCTGCCTGCCATCACCCCACAAAAGTAAATAATTTCTAAGAGAAAAAGGACTAATAAGTTACCAAGCACATTATTGTTCTCCATGAGATGGGAGTTAAAATAATCCATGCTCCTTTAGTTATATATGTAGTTTAGTGCAGTGAGCGACGTGAGATGTTCAGGTAGTTACTAGGCATAAATCAAGAGTAAGAGATCACCCAGAGGGTTCAGTGGTAGAGCATCTGGTATACATACAGAAGGTCCCAGGTTCAATCCCCAGCTTCTCCAGTTAGAAGGATCAGGTAGCAGGTAATGTGAAAAACCTCTACTCAAGAAGACCCTGGAACTGCTGCTAATCATAAGACGATACAGTCTTTGATAGACCAATAGACTGACTCAGAATAAGGCAGCTTTACATGTGTTCAGTGGATGACACTTGCAGTGACCTGCCAGTCCCTGGTCCTAGATTTAAGCCATAATATAACTACACGAACTACTGTGCTATAAGATGACCAACAAATATATTATCCTCGTAGGCCTTTCTTTACAAAAAAGAGCAACATTTCATAATGGGCATGTTCCGCTTTAAGGTATTACTATGTATCCATTAAGGTCAGATTCTATTTTAATCCAAGTTGTTTTTAAAAGAGAAGTTACAGCCAGCACTTTAAAAATCCAATTTAAAATTTAAAATCCAATTTAAAATAACCCATTGATGTCTATTCATCCTGTTTGTCAATATTTGTCTAGTCAATTGGCCAAATCTTTCTCACCAGTCAAATACATAACCAAATAAATAATAAAATAGCAAAGAAGTTTATTGTATCAACAGGCAAGATTCCATCCATTCTCCTTTCTTTTTTATATACAGAATCTACTGAATGCTTTAACCTGAACAGGCTCTAGTGCATTAATATATTTGGGGATGCAGCTGCATAGGAGACAACAGATGGGAGTGACTAACATTCAGTTATGTAGTCATACACCCAGTTTCTTGAAAGCTAAGATCAAGGACTTGACAAGTAGCAACCAGTAGATACATGCAGCATTCACAGTACATACAAATAGAATAGCAACAATCCTCAAGCAAGCATTTCGAATAAAGTGTGTCTATTGCTTGTCATTTTCTCCAACCAACCTCACAGTTTCTAACTCTTTCTGACTGAGGGGGAAAAGCTCTTTTTTTTGCACACCCAAGGTATTTTTGTTAATTGAATCTTTGAAACATCGATCAAAGATGCTAATGTAATAAAGCAATTTCTAACAATTACTTTTTTTCCAATAAACACATAGGATTCAAACCAAATGGCCATTAGAGGTTTCTACCTTACCTGAGGGCAGAGAAATCATAGCAGAGAAGTAAAGACCATGACTTCCCTTACCACAAGCAGCACACAAAAACAATAAGAAGCATACTTATGACTATGACATCTAAATCCATATACCAGGGGCCAATACTGCATTCCAAAAACAAACATTTTGGCCTCCTGATTATTCTCCCATCATTCCATTCTGTTTATCAAAAGAATATCAGTCTAGAATGGAGGCATAAAACTATACAAATCCACCACAAATTTAATTACAATTTGTCTCACATATCAAGCCCCTAAATAAAGCGGATTCAACCATCTAGAAATCAAGCACTGCCATGGCTCCAAACAGAACAAAATACACTTCTCCATGATGAAAATCATCAAACTTTATATTTAAATATTTATACCCTGCTTTTCTTCACAAAGAGGACACAAAGCATCTTACATCACTTTCCTATTCTCCATTTTTACCTCAGAACAAACAGCTTATGAGTTAGAATCAGAGTTGGAAGGGATCACCAGGATCATCTAGTGTCCAACCCCCTGCACAAGGTAACTTAGACTGAAAGAAAATGAGTGGCTCATACAGTCACCCAAGAGAGCTTCTTTGGCAAAGTGGGAAATCAAACCCAGATTCTTTCAGCCCCTAGTCCAACACTCCGACCCATACCCTCACGTGGGAAGCATTTTTTTCCCCTATAGGGAAAAAATGCTTCCCATGTGAGCGATTTAAAGAAAACACACGAGGCAACCATTTCCACATTGCGGACTACCAGGCCAGAGTTCAAATAAACTCAAGCCGCACCTGGCATTACAATTCTGCGAGAACGGATGAACTCGAGTTTACCTTGCTTGAGTTTATTTAGGATCGACGCTTCGGACACAACCCAGGAGCCACTCACGCCGTAAAGAGCCCGCCCCGCGTTTTCCTCACAAGAGTTGGTTCCCTACAATAGACACAGCTACATCCGGACAACCCCCGGTGGCATAAAAGCACCGAGCAGACCCCTGACTACACACGCAGTGGGCCTTGCGCTTTCCTCCCCGCACCCCACCCACCCCCCGCCGCCGCTCTCGAAGGCCCAGAGTCAGGCGCCTCTCGTACTCCCCGACTCCGATGACGCGAAGCCATTGTCCGCCCACTGAACCCCCACAGCGCTCTCAGCAGGCCCGGGGCTGCGCAACCCCCCTCGCTTGCCTTTCGCCCTCAACAATCCCCAGGCGCGCCCCCCACGCCGACGCCCCCACCCCACCCCACCCCCTCGCCCCGCCCTCAATTCCAGAGGCCTACCCGGTCCCGAGCCGCCTCACCGCTACCGAATAACGAGACGGCCACACCGTTCCCGTTTCGGGCCTCCCCGCCGGGTACCCACATCCCGTTACCCCTCGCGCCCACATTCCGTTACCCCTCGCGCCCGCCGCGTCCCGTGAGGGACACGCGGCCCAGCGAGGAAGGACAACGAGAGGCCCGCCTCGCTCCACGCGACTTACGCTTTCGTGGTCCCACCGCACGTTGCTGCGCTTCTCGTCCGGGGCCAGGTTCCTATCCCGGCCCATCAGCTCGTCCAAAAGCTGGGCAGCCGAAATCATGGCGCCTGCCGGCTGGCCGGTGCGGCTCCAACCGCCGCCGCTCTCCCTCGCCGACAATACACCGAAGCCGCGCCGCTGCTGGTGACAGAAACAAAATGGCGGCTCCCCCGAGCGAAGGCGTTCCCCACAATGCACTGCGCGCGTCCCGCGTAACCGCCTTCGGGTCCTGTTGTTAACCTCGGGCGTCTTAAGCTCTCAGGCCCGTTGGGCCTAGTCGCCTGCCTGCCGTGAAGAAATCATGAAACAGCGCTGTCTAAATTTTGTTCCGAGAGGATACGGGCTAATTTTTCAGACCATTTCGAGTAGGTCTCTGTAGCCAAGAAAGCACAGCTCTTTACTGGTTTTAAGAACAAGCTGTTTTACATTTTACAGAACACAAAGCAACACAGCTTCAAGCCCGGGGCGGGGGGGTGGGAGGAGGTAGTTGTGAATTTTTCTGCATTGGGCAAGGGGTTGGTCTAGATGACCCTGGTGGTTCCTTCCAACTCTATGATTCCTCTCTTCTTCAAGCTTTCCATAGACTCACGCAACATACAGATCGCTAGAAATTAAATATTCCTCAAATACTGCTGGAGAAGAAGTACACACGGGTTCGTGTAACTCCAGAGCCCAACGCTGCCAGGAAACAACTGGACTCGAAGTAGTTTAAAGTACACATCTGTATTCAGAAACAATCCCAGCACATCAGCCTATGAAATGCTTGCATTTCCACTTTCTCTGAAATTCTAATCTTTTAAAACGTGTAGCCATTGCGTTCTGTAGCAATGAACTCCATAAGTTAGTTTATTATGCTTTCTTTTTGTGTCCTGAATCTGTGCCCTATAGGTAGGGTTGCAGGTCCCCCCTCTCTAGTGGGAGGTTTTTGGGGAGGGGCGGGGGCAGCAATCCCATGCGCGTGTGCAATCGCCACTCCAAGGTGCCCGGTTGAATGGGTGGGCAATTGCCTGCCAATCCCAGCATCCTGGCAACCCTACCTGTAGGGATGCCAGCCCCCAGGAAATTACAGCTTATTTCCAGGCTACAGAGATCAGTTTCCCTGGAGAAAATGGGTGCTTTGGAGGGTGGACTCCAATGAGGCATTGTACCCCAATGAGGTCCCTGTTCTTCCCAAGCTCCACCCCCCAATCTCCAGGAGTTTCCCAACCTGGATCTGGCAACCCTAGTGTCCTATCATTGGTTGATACTGAGATCTAGAGTAGTATGAAGGGGAAAAATCTGTTTTTCCCACCATGCATCATTTTATAAATATATCTCCTCTACTCATTTTTCCTTAGGCAAAACAGCTCATATAGAAACATACCAATTACCAGGGGTCCCCAGTGTGGTGCCTGGGTGTGCCATGGCGCTTGCCAACACCTTTCCTGGTACCTACTAAGTGTTTGTAGAAAACAGGTGGGGCCAGGTGAGCTCCTGTCCAACGGGGCTTCCACTTTCCCACTGCAGATATGATCGGTCATGTGGATTAAAATAACATTTCAGTGACAGCTGCCACTACAGTGTCAGTTTTATTTGCTCTCTGGCACTTCTTTCATAGTGTAGTTTTTAAAATTTATTCTTTTTTGTCGCTCTGTGTGGTTGGCTGCACCTCCCATAGAGTACATTTTGTGGCCCACCTCCTGCCGTTGTAGGGTTTCCAGGTCCCTCTTCACCACCAGCGGGAGGTTTTTGGGGCAGAGCCTGAGGAGGGCAGGGGTTGGAGAGGGGAGGGACTTCAATGCCATAGAGTCCAATTGCCATAGCGGCCAGTTTCTCCAGGTTAACCGATCTCTATTGGCTGGAGATCAGTTGTAATAGCAGGAGATCTCCAGCTACTACCTGGAGGTTGGCAACCCTACACAGTTGCAATGTTGTGGTTGTGCCCACCACCGTGTGTCAGAAGATGCCCATAGGCTTCTTAAAAGTTGGAAACCCCTGCTGTACACAGTGGTTGTCTTTCTCCATCTTTTTCAGCACTATTACATCCCTCTGGTGATCAGAATTGCAAAAAGTCTGCCTCATAATGCTGACAGCTTTACTTTCAATCTCCAGTAATCCCACACGTGACATTTGCCTCTACCACTGTTACATACTTTGTTGATATTTTTATTCAGCTATATTCTATGATCAATATACCATGACCCCAAGATCTTTTTCTTGGATAATCACAGTCAGTTAGCATCCCATCAATCTATATGTGAAGTTGATTTTTTTTATCCCTATGTTGCAATGCATTTACCAAGGCTGTAAAGAAGTGTGTCTCTGGATTTATTTCAGGAGAAAATATGCCCAGGTTATAAAAAGTCTAGGGAACACTAGAATACATTTAATAAAACATAGTAAGAAAGCCAGCATGGTGTAGTGGTTAAGTGCAGCGACTCTAATCTGGAGAACCAAGTTTGGTTCCCCACTCCTCTGCATGAAGCCTGCAGGGTGACTCTGGGCCAGTCACAGTTCTCTCAGAACTCTCTCAGTCCCACCTACCTCAGGTGTCTGTTGTGGGGAGAGGAAGGGAAGGTGATTGTAAGTCACTTTGAGACTCCTTAAGGGAGAGAAAAGTGGGATATAAAAACCAACTCTTCTAAGATCAGTTCAGATGGAACAAGATTTTAGGATCAGGATGAGATGTAGGGTTGCCTGCTGGCCTGCACTGTGTAGTTCATCTGGAATTTTGTTCCACAGGCCAGCCACCAAAGGAGAAGAATATAAAGCCTCACGTAAATTAAAACTGTGCAGGTTTTTTTTTGCTACTATCCTACTTTAAAACACACACACACATATCAAAACTGGTTCCCTTGAGAACAGGAGCAACAGAGTTTCTTTGTTTTTGCATATATTTTAAAAGTTGCTAGCTGTCGTTAGTGGAACTTTATTAATTAGTTGAATTGCATATTACGTTTTTAACAACAGTAGCTGGTTATCTTCTTTAAAAATATGTTCTGTGCGAGCCTACAGACACTTTACCTGTGGGTCCTTCATTTTTTAAAGTATTGTTGCTTTGCCGGGGCATTATACACATACATAGCAGCACTGAGTTTAAAATGCCAATTGTTTAAAGAACACAAATTGGTAACTGTAATAATAAGAGGGCAGCTTTACATCATGGAGGATGTAGCTTAGCAGTGCTATACTAGGAGGGGTAGTAGTTGTGCCTCAGGGAACTGGTACTAACCGAAGCAGTAGTTCAGCATCTCACCTCCAAAACATAGGAGTGATCATGAAGGATAGGACATTTTCAGTCCCCCCACAACCACCACTTTGGAATGTCCTCTGCTCCCTGTACGTGGTAACAACATTTTTCAGTTCCAGGCTAAAACTTACACACACACACACACATTCAACTCTTTTTTATTTAAGTTGGCTGATTTTGATCTAGTTTGATTTTTCTGTCTTTCTTTCTTATTTGGCTATAATAGCTCTGTTTAGTTTGAAATGCTGCAGCAGTTATAGTTGTTTTTAGTTGACTTTGTATGTATTGCTGGTTGTCTTATCACAGGATTGTTATTGTTTTTAATGGTTTAATTTTATTGCCAATAGAACAAAAGGGCTGCACCACTCACCAATATGAAAGAAGACAAGGCAAAATGCTGATGGTGCAGTGGGAAATAGACATTTTATTGTGTACTAAAATGTCCCCATAGCATTTCATAGAATCATAGAGTTGGAAGGGACCACCAGGGTCATCTAGTCCAACCCCCTGCACAATGTAGGAAATTCACAACTACCTCCCCCACACACCCCGTGCCCAGAAGATGGTCAAGATGCCCCCCCTCTCATGAACTGCCCAAGTTCATAGAATCAGCATTGCTGACAGATAGCCAACTAGTCTCTGCTTAAAAACCTCCAGGGAAGGAGAGCTTACCACCTCCCAAGGAAGCCTGTTCCACTAAGGAACCGCTCCAACTGTTAGAAAATTCTTCCTAATGTCTAGATGGAAATTCTTCTGATTTAATTTTAACCCATTGGTTCTGGTCCAACCTTCTTGGGTAACAGAAAACAACTCAGCACCATCCACTATATGACAGCCCTTCAAGTACTTGAAGATGGTTATCATATCCCCTCTCAGTCTTCTCCTTTTCAGGCTAAACATACCCAGCTCCTTCAACCTTTCCTCATAGGACTTGGTCTCCAGACCCCTCACCATCTTTGTTGCCCTCCTCTGGACACGTTCCAACTTATCTACATCTTTCTTAAACTGTGGTGCCCAAAACTGAACACAATACTCTAGGTGAGGTCTAACCAGAGCAGAGTATTCTCAAAACTCTGCATGGCGGCTTATTGTTGAGTTTTGAGAATACGGATGGGGAAAAAGTGCATCTAAAGAGTGGCAAATCCAATGCAAAACCTTCCATGAATAAATGGCCATGGCGACCCTATGAATGAAAGTCCTCCAAAATGTCCTGTCTTTGACAGCCTTGCTCAGATCTTGCAAACTGAGGGCTGTGGCCTCCTTTATTGAGTCAGCCCATCTCTTGTTGGGTCTCCCTCTTTTCCTGCTGCCCTCAACTTTTCCTAGCATGACTGTCTTTTCCAGTGACTCTTGTCGTCTCATGACGTGACCAAAATACGACAGCCTCAGTTGAGTCCTTTTAGCTTCTAGGGTCAGTTCAGTTTCATCATTTCTTGTAGGGTCTAGACTTGGAACATTTGGAGCGGAAGGCCTACGGTGGAATTAAGTTTGTTGTCAGCCTTCAAAGGGCCCCTGGACTTCCGGTCGGTCTCCCCCTCCTAATAGATCCGAGGCGGCGCGCTGAGCCTTTGCGCGCAGCGCCGTTGGTCGGAACTAAATATCGCGGTCGCCGTTGTCGCACTTAATAGGGTCCCCCTGAGGAGACGGGAACGGCGCCCGTCTAGACCGACAGTAACTATGCAATTAGGAAAAATGGCCTTCGGAGACGTGAAAGTGCGCTTGATGGGCGGACAGCAGCTCGAAGCGAGGGAGATGGGGGTTTGAAAGGGCGGCGAGGTGGGCTTTTTTCTTTCGGGGTTATCGGGTCCTTGCCCGCCTCCGGGGGACGAGCTTTCCGAAAATGAGCCGGCCCCCATCGTAGCCAGCGGTTTGAGGACCCCCCCCCCCCAAAGTTTATTGTGAAGCTCCATTTAAGATGACCACCGCGATGGAAGAAAAAGAACTCCAGGAGAGACTGAGGGAAGCCGCCGCTCTGGGGGATGTTGAAGAAGTTGAGCGGCTGGTGGGATTTGGAGTGAATGTGAACTCCCAGAATGAAATCAATGGCTGGTAAGCACTGAGCTAGTGGGTTACGTGGGCGGTGTCTGCTTGGGGGTGTATTTGCATGGTTTGTGACAAGTGAGACATATTTCTTCCTGCTGTCAATTCCTTACAAGGATTAATTCACCGTGGGTGGCCGTGTTAGTCTGTCTGCAGTAGTCGAAAAGAGCAAGGGTCCAGGAGCACCTTAAAGACTAACACGAATATTTTCTGGCAGGGGATGAGCTTTCGTGAGCCACAGCTCACTTCTTCAGAGAAAAGGGCAAGAGTCCAGTAGAACCTTAAAGACTAACACGAATATTTTCTGGCAGGGGATGAAAGCTCCTCCCCTGCCAGAAAATATTTGTGTTAGTCTTTAAGGGGCTACTGGACTCTTGCCCTTTACAAGGATTAAAAGTGAATTAATGACATTTTAAACTTGTTCGTTACTGTCCCACGAAATACTTGTGATATTATCGAAGAAACGGAATTCTCTACCGCTATTCTGTTGCTACAGAAGCCAGGAAATTTCCATTTAAGCACTCTTCTTAACTTTGATATGATTTGGTTGAAACGGATGCCTTGTTTTTTATTCTTTCACAATTGTGGGGAAACAGGGAGATCAGACAAAGTTTTAGTGATGTTTTTCAGTTTTTATTTTTTTTAAAAACTTTTGCTCCATTCGTTTTAATAAGATTGAAATAAATTGAGATTTGCATGTGGTACAAAAATATTTTGAGACTATTTTGTTCAAAGCAGAAAGGTTTTACAAAGCTGTGCATCTGTTTTATTAAATGTGGGCAGCTGGTTGATTGCTGTGTGAAACAGGATGCTGGACTGGATGGACCACTAGTGTGATCCAGCAGGGCTCTTCTTATGTTCAAGTAGCAGATAAAATTAACTGTTGGCATAACAAACTTTGAGAAGAAAGAAGAAAAGTCCTACCTATATAAAATGTTAAGTTATCAGTTAGCTCTCATTACTCAAGATCTTTGAATGGGCATCTCAGTAAACTATCAGCAATCTCAAAATCAGTGCTGTGTACGAAATTAATTGGGAAATAAAAGAAAAAGCAATCATAATGTTTGTTAAATGATTCATATTCCTGTGACCATTTCATCGACTAGAACTGCAGTAGATTCAATCCCAATTAGACACATATTTACAAAAGAGAATATTTTTATAACTCAAAGAGTTTTTATGTATTATTGTAGTCGTATATTTTCTTTAGTTCATTTATACCATACTTTACTCCCCCATGGGAACCCAAAGTCTTTCTCCTCTTGTTTTATCGTCACAACGTGCCTGTGAGGTAGATTAGGTTGAGTGTGTGATCGGCCCAAGGTGACTCAGAAAGCTTCCGTGACAGAGTGGGGATTCAATACTGGGTTTTCTGCATCCTAGTGCAACACTAACCATTATACCACACCAGCTGTCAAACACACTTTCTCTTTTTGTAGTCAGATTAATTTTCGTTAAAGAAGACCAGAGAAGAGTCTGAGGATATTATGATGATATTATTATGTGCTGCTTTGGAAAGTGTGTTGAATTTATTTTATTCATTAAAAAAAAAATACAAAAATGTATACCCGGCATTTCTGCCCACAGAAGTGCCACCAAGCCATCAAGGCAACTAACAGATTAGAACATACATAATGAAATCACATCTTTAGAACATACATAATCACATATTTAAAACCTACAAGAAATACACATCTTTAGAACATACATAATGAAATCACATATTTAAAACCTACAAGAAATACATCATTATAACAAAACCAGAACTAAAATACATACAAAGACATAAAAACAACAATTAAAACATTGGGCAGGCAGGAGGGAACTGAGGGAACACCAAACCAAACAAAAAAGTTTTCAGCCACTGGCAGAAGATGGCAAAAGAAGGGGACAGAAGAGTCTCTCTCTGGGGAGGGAGTTCCAGACTGAGAAGGGCCTGTCCTGGGCTTCCACCCGCCTAATCTCAGAGTGCAGGGGCACCCAAAGACAGGCTTTGGAAGTTGACCATATTGGTCAAGTAGGTTCATAAGGCAGTAGGTGGTCCTTCAGGTATGTTGCAGCCCCACATAGGGTACATTGCAGTAATCGAATCTAGATGTAACCAGTGCACACACCACAGTGGCCAGATCTTTCCTGCCCAGGAAAGGCTAACCAAACAATGTTGGTGAAAGGCACTCTTGGCCACAGCTGCCACATATTTATCCAGCAGTAGGTCTGAGTCCAAGAACAACCCCAGACTATGGACCTGTTCCTTCAAGGACAGTGCAACCTAGGGTTGCATGGGGGCGGGGTAGGGTTGCCACACCCAGGCCGGGAAACTCCTGGAGATTTGAGGATGGAGTCTGGGGGAGACAGAAACTTGGGTGGGGTACAATGGCATAGAGTCCACCCTCCAAAACATCCATTTTCTCCAAGAGAACTGATCTCTGTAGTCTGGAGATGAGCCGTAATTCCGATGGATCCCCCTGTCCCACCTGGAGGCTGGCATTCCTAATGCAGCCCTGCCCAGAACAGGCAACACCTTAAATTCCAGATCAGACCTTCCTCTTACCAGTAGCACTTCCATCTTGTCAGGATTAAGCTTCAGTTTATTAGCTCTCATCCACTCCAACACTGCCTCCAGGCACCAGTACAGGGTTTCTACAGCCTCCCTGGGATCAGCCATCAACATGAGATAGAGCTGAGTGACATCTGCGTATTAGTGACAACCCAACCCAAACCTCTGGATGACCTGACCCAGAGGTTTCAAGTAGATGTTAAAGGGCACGGGGACAAAGTGGAACCTTGTGGGACCCCATAGGCTAAAGGCCAAGGGGCTGAGCAGCAGTCCTCCAGCACCACCTTCTCAAACCTGGCCCCCAGGCAGGACCAGAACCACCACAAACTGGTGCCTCCCAGTCCCAAGCTGGAAAGATGGACCAGAAGAATGCCACGATCAGTGGTTTTGAAAGCTGCTGAAAGGTCTAGGAGAATCAACAGGCTCGCATTTCCTCTGTCCAACTCGTGGCTCAGGTTATCCACCAAGGTGACCGAGTCTGTTTTAGTCCCGTGTGTGTGTGTGTGTAAAGTGCCATCAAGTTGCAGCCGACTTATGGCGACCCCTTATGGGCTTTTCAAGGCAAGAGACTAACAGAGGTGGTTTGCCAGTGCCTTCCTCTGTATAACAACCCTGGACTTCCTTGGTGTCCCATCCAAATACTAACCAGGGCTGACTCTGCTTAGCTTCTGAGATCTGACGAGATCAGGCTAGCCTGGGCCATCCAGGTCAAGGCTTTAGTCCCATAACCAGAGCTAAAAACAGATTGGAAATCTAAACAATGTCAGCCCATTTCTGAGGTTGGGGGCTGAAAGTGGTGTGGAGCCAGCGTGACCCCTGCGCCAGCATAAGTGCCCACTTATCATGGAATAAGAGCCACTTATGCTGGCACGGGGGCATTTCTGTCGGTTCCTGGGCACTGCGGAGCGGCACGGGGCTCCTCCGCCACTGCCTCTCCTAAACCTAAATCCTGGAAGAGAACTGCGGCGCTGGCATTGGGGGGGGGGGGTTCCCGGGGGTGGAGCTGATTTTAGTAAGTTTTCTCACCCCTTCCAGCCCAGGAATGCCCCCTTCCGAAACAGCGGTGCTGTGCCTGCTTTTTGTTGCTGCAGCATGGCTGTTTTCAATGGGACTATTCCCCCCCATTTTCTATTTTTTATTTTCTAAAAGGCTGTTTTTTCGCCTTGCAGCAGCTGGGAAACCTTATTGGAAGCGCATTGGCAGGAGCTCAGCCCCACCATCTCCTGCCACTGCAGGGCTCAGGAATGGGCTGTTTGGTTCATCCAGGAAAGCTTGAAATTGTCCGGCTCCCGTCTGTTCACCATGCTCAAGAATGGAACATTTGAGGCTGGTCAATTTATACCAGGGAGGCTTGGATTTGAATCTTTGCCCAGCTCTTAGGGCAAATCATGACCTTTCATTTTAACCAGCCTAATTGGGCAACTCTAAAGATAAAATGGGGCAATCTCATGTGTTCTGCCCTGAACTCCTTGGAGGAAAGGAAGGATACAAGTGTGACAAAGTTTTGCAAAATAATATGAGTGTCTTGATTGAATAATCCAGCCTCTCTTAATTCAGAGAGACAGCCACAATATTCACCTTCAAGCAGTGGAAACAGACATGACTAGAGCAATAACTCGTACAGAGATATAGCAGATACCCTTCCTTATAGATGGCTATTTCTGATTCACCGGAGCTTTTGATTATCTCCTAGAAACTGTTATTAGTTACTTCTGATGCAGAGACACAGCAGAATGGCCTCTGAGGAGGGTGTTCATCTTTGCATAAGTCATTTGTCCAGGCTTGCTTCCTTCCAAGTATGCTCAGAAGAGTGACTCATATAGAAACACAGAGAGCAGGCTCCTTGGCAGATGGGTGATTTTGCTGCATCTTACTATGGTAGTTGGGATAGCGTATAAGTTTCCCCAATATACTCACTAAAAACAGAAAAAGGTAGTAAATATTAGGTTTTTTTTTTCTTGTACTAGAATAGAGCCAGCATAGTGTAGTGTTTAAAGTGTTGGACTAGGATCTGGGACACCCAGGTTTGAAACCCCACTCTGCCATGGAAGCTTGCTTGGTGACTTTGGGCCAGTCACACACACTCAGCCTCGACCCTGGCGAGTATGTGGATGGGAGACCTCCAAGAATGTCTCTTGCCTTGAAAATCCTACAGGGTTGCCATAAACCAGCAGTGATTTGACAACGACAACAACAAAAAAGAATAGTCCAGATTACCAACATCTATATAAAAATGCACTGGGATGCTATAGTTCTGTTTATAAGACATGCCTTTATCAACCAATTTATCTGTTGTGCATCCAGTGTAAATGCATCTTTCAAACTGATACTATTGGGAAAGGGTAAATGTATTTGTCAAATTGGGTTCACTAATTAATTTTATTAATTACTCATGAAATTGGTGGCATAATTATACACACACTACAAGTAGGGTCTAAGAGTGACTTTTGTCTCCAGTTTTCACTTTAAAAATTGTGCTTCATCTAACAGATGTTTGGATGTCCTGGTTTAGATGTTTAGAATTGTTGGGGAAAGTTGAGAAGATTAATTTAATGAATTATCCGGGCTGTGTGACCGTGGTCTTGGTATTTTCTTTCCTGATGTTTCGCCAGCAGCTGTGGCAGGCATCTTCAGAGGAGTAACACTGAAGGACAGTGTCTCCTTTTCTTTCCTGACGTTTCGCCAGCAGCTGTGGCAGGCATCTTCAGAAGAGTAACACTGAAGGACAGTGTCTCAGTGTTACTCCTCTGAAGATGCCTGCCACAACTGCTGGCGAAACGTCAGGAAAGAAAATACCAAGACCACGATCACACAGCCTGGATAACCTACAAGAACCAATGAACTCTGACCGTGAAAGCCTTTGACAATAATTTAATGAACTTTCAAGCACAGTGATTTGCAATATCAAAGCATGGTTTTGCTTGCCTGCATAGAAAGATTGTGCCACTAGGTGTCACCATAGTCACCTATAAATATGAAAAGATGTAAGAAAATATAGCAAACTGCTGGATTGAATGGGGGTGACCAACATCCTTTGTTAAAGCTGTCATAAGTAGGCTTCTACCTGTTCCTCATTTCAAGAAATTATTCCTTATTTATTTGTTGCAGAAATAATCATGGAAAATAAGAGATGCACCATAACTGCAAAAAGCAACTTTCCTATATGATGAGGATAGTGGAGTCTAATACATTACCGTTAATGTCAGTTACACATGTTTTTATAGGCTCATGGTGTGTTCCTTATTTTGGAGCCATTCAGTGGCAGCCCTACTAATAGGAAGAATTTAAATTGTACGGAATGGTAATTTTACTTGGCTCTTCTGTTTGCCTTGTGCAGGACTTGCTTGCATTGGGCATGCAAACGCAACCACGCTCAAGTGGTATCATACCTTCTCAGTGCTGGCGCCGATAAGGAAATTCTCACAGTTAAAGAAGAAAGACCAGCCCACTTGACATCCAAGAGGGAAATCAAGGAGATGCTGGGAGGTAAATTGATTAGTTAATTCTTATAACCATGAAGGGTATTGGAATGCTGATGGTCCTGTCCCTGTTAGAATCCATAATGAGTCAAGAAAGAAGAGGCTCTTGCAATTTTTTTCTACAATCTCTCTCGTGTTGGAATTAAAAGTAATGTGAACGTGGATTGCTCTGCAATGAGGAAGTGTGTTAGAAATGTAATCTCATATAGGCCTAAGGGGAAAGTGTAATTATGATGTTGTGATGTATGAATTCATATATCTTTGTAAAATGTAATGTCTAACTTTTTACTACCATTGCCAAATGACTATATACTAATTTTCTGATAAGCCCAAAGCCCTGACCTGGATGGCCCAGGCTAGCCTGATCTCGTCAGATCTTGACTGCTAAGCAGGGTTGGCCCTGGTCAGTATTTGGATGGGAAAGCACCAAGGAATACTAGGGTCATGATGTGGAGGCAGGCAATGGCAGGCTGCCTCTGAACATCGCTTGCCTTCAAAACCTCACTAGGGGTCACCATTAAGTCAGCTGTGACTTGATGGCAAAAAAGAAGAAGAGTTGGTTTTTATATGCTCACTTTCTCTACCACTTAAGGAAGAATCAAACCAGCTTACAATCACCTTCCCCTCCCCACAACAGACACTCTGTGAGGTAGGTGGGGCTGAGAGAGTTCGGAGAGAACTGTAACTAGACCAAGGTTACCCAGTCTAGGAGTGGGGAAACAAATCCAGTTCACCAGACTAGTGGCCACCACTCTTGTGGAGGAGTGGGGAATCAAACTTGGTTCACCAGATCAGAGACCACTGCTCCAAACCAACACTCTTAACCACTACATCACTCTGGTTCTTTGTTTCTCCAAACGAAAAGAAAAAAGCCAAAAATGCAAAATTGTATTACTACCCAAAACACATGGACTGAATTTGTATATGTAAATATTATTTTAATAAAATAATCTTACAGAAATTTTATATATGAAATATACAATACTATGCAAACTACTACAGATAAAGAAACTGCATGAATACACAAAACAGTACAGGTCCCAGAATCCAGTGTTCTTCTGTTTCAAGGGGGAAATCTTAGATGTCATGTAAACATATTTTTTAAATGGTAATTTCAGTTCTTTCATAAAGACGAGAAGCTCTAACCTCTCAGCTACAATGTAAATTTATGCCCCAATCCCTCTGGAACTAAATTCTAACTTGCTTATGGAGATGTCTCCTACAGCTCTTCCTGATAGAGATTGACTCTCACTTTGCTGCAAATTTCTTAGCTGGAATGTTGCTTCAATGTAAATTTTTAGAAACAGACCTGTACCTAAGCAAGATTATGCACACACTGTAATCCTGAAGTAGCCCTAGAATTTACAGTTAATTAAAGCTTGTTTTCATCTTCATTGACTTTACAACTACATTTTCTAAAGTTTTTAGCACCTTCAAAACAAACTGAGAAGTTTGGGGTAGGTAGTGGTTCAGCCATGGGGCTCCTGCTTTGCATGTAGAAATTTACGGGTTCAACCTCTGGCATCTCCAGTTAAAAGGATCAGGTAGCAGGTGAAGTGAAAGACTTTAGGCTCTGAGACCCTGGAGAGCCACTGCCAGTCACAGTAGACCATACAGCTTTTGATTAACCAGTGGTCTGACAGGCTCAGGTGTGGTCAAGTGTACTGTTTTATCAACGAATAAGTGTTATCTTTCTAAAAGTTCTAACTTGAGAGATAACATAGGCTTTCTAGGTTAAAAGAGGACTGCTAGGAATATAAACGCCATACATAAGGTTTTGAGTTGTAAAGGGCCAAAAACACCTGCAAGGTAAAAAATAGTTGTTTGCTAAAACCAATAACGTTTGTATATAAATCCTTGATGTCCTGTGAGTTCTCATCTCTAAGGCACTCCAACTTCATGATTTCCTACATGCTAGTAACTTTTCCACAGTAACTGGGCAGGTGATTTTCTTTGCATATGCTCACATCTGCTCTTGAAGAGGCACACTCCATAACAAACAAAGAATCAAGTGGGTATGTTTAGCCTGGGTATGTTTAGCCTGGAGAGGAGATGACTGAGAGGTGATATGATAACCATCTTCAAGTATTTGAAGGGCTGTCATATAGAGGATGGTGCCAAGTTGTTTTCTGTTACCCCAGAAGGTCGGACCAGAACCAACGGGTTGAAATTAAACCAAAAGAGTTTCCGGCTAAACATTAGGAAGAACATTCTAACAGTTAGACAGGTTCCTCAGTGGAATAGGCTTCCTTGGGAGGGGGTGGGCTCTTCTTTCCAGGAGGTTTTTAAGCAGAGGCTAGATGGCTATCTGTCAGCAATGCTGATTCTATGACTGTAGGCTGATCATGAAAGGGAGGGCAGGAAGGTTTGCATCAGTGTTTGACTCTCGTGGACCTTTCTTGTATGCCCAGGGTAGTGCCGAATGCCACTTTGGGGTTAGGAAGTAATTTTTCCTCCAGGCCAGATTGGCCAGGGATCTTGGAGGTGTGTGTGTGTGTGTGTGTGTGTGTGTGTGTGTGTGAGGTAGTTGTGAATTTCCTGTATTGTGCAGAGGGTTGGACTAGATGACCCTGATGGTCCCTTCCAACTCTATGATTCTGTGATCTGTAATTTCACAGGCACTACTTGCATTATCACAAGAAATGTACAAACAGCGTATATATGGTTGATGATCTGTCATTCATTGTCATTTGTAGTTGTTATTTATTTTTTGCTGGTTGGCAAAAATCCACCTTCTATGTTGGGACATCTTCACCCCCATATTCTAGCCAAACTTCAGTATTCTTTATCAGAAGTGGCTTTTGCAAGAATTTGTCTGTCTTTGTCTTTTCCTGCAGAAGACGCTGATGAACTGCTGAATGTGAAGAAAGACTCCGCCTTGCCCATTCTCCCTAATTATTTGGCTAACCCGCCTTTCCCTTATGTGTATAACTCCATGAGCAGCAGCACTACCAGCATCTCCTCTTCCTCTTTGAATGGGACACTTTCCCCTTCTTCAGAACAGCACAACGAGGATTGTCCCGTGTCTTTACCTCAAGTCCAGGCGCCTGGCACTGCCGTGTTACAACACGAGAAGTCTTCTCCTGCTGGGTCTGAGGGGGACTTGTCTAGAGCTTCCCCTGCAGAATGCCCAGAGCCTGTAGTCCAGAATGGTCACGTTCCCCAAATTCCTGTTCCTCCAAGTAGGACTCTCTCTGCTCCAGCTGCACCCAAACAGCCTGAAGCTCAGCCACAGAATGGTTGTTGTGCCAGACCTGTTCCAGCGTTTCAGCCCTTTTTCTTCACTGGAACGTTTCCCTTCAGTAGCATGCAAGGTAACCTCAACTGATATAAGCTACGAACTTTCAAGCTGTTCTAGTGTTTCTTCAGGTGACAGCGGCGAGAACAAATTGTGCTTTGGTATACCTGTGAGTGGAGGGTTTATTAAAAAGGTAAAGGTAGTCCCCTGTGCAAGCACCGGGTCATTACTGACCCATGGGTTGACGCCACACCCTGCTGTTTACTAGGCAGACTATGTTTATGGGGTGATTTGCCATTGCCTCCCCAGTCATCTTCCCTTGACCCCCAGAAAGTTGGGTACTCTTTTTACCAACCTCGGAAGGATGGAAGGCTGAGTCAACCTTCAGCTGGCTACCTGAAACCGACTTCTGTCGGGATCAAGCTCAGGTTGTGAGCAGAGCTTTTCCCTAATTTTTTAGTTCTTTCCTGACATCCCAAATAGGCTAATCAAGACCAACCAAATATAGTGGTCCACAGGGGAAATTTAATAGGTTTCTTGTTGACTGTGGATGTGTCTACACAATGGTTCTGTTTCCACAGTTGATGATAGCTGCCCTAGATATATAGGAGTTAATACCAATGGTCTATAAACAGTAGTATCTACAGTAATAATTTACCATGCAATGTATCATTTATTACTATTAGATACTAACTGCATTGATTCCATTTGATGGGAGTGTTCTAATAGAAATTTAGGTTGTCTATTAACATTTCTTGGGGATAACTCCCCACCACCTTCACCAAATGATACACAAGAGTCTTCATAGCAGTTGCCTGAATTGAACTCAATTATAGTAGCTGTTCACTGCAGTTCTTGTTATAAGCATGGTAAGATGAAAACACCTGCAGGTTAAGACAGGGTCAGCCCTGTGATCAGGAGTTACATCCCTGTTTTCTCACCTGCTGCTCCTGGGCAGTCCTGTGATCAAGCAGTAGCAGATGTAGTCTACTCTTTCTTCTGAAAGATGTTGGGCTCATGCAGGTACCAGTAGAAGAAGCAGCAGCAGCAGAAGAAGAGTTGGTTTTTATATGCCGACTTTCTCTACCACAAGGAAGAATCAAAGCGGCTTACAATCACCTTCCCTTCCCCTCCCCACCACAGACACCCTGTGAGGTAGGTGGGGCTGGGAGAGTTCAAAGGTTACCCAACTGTCTTCATGTGTAGGAGTGAGGAAACCAACCCGGTTCACCAGGTTAGCCTCCACCGCTCATGTGGAGGAGTGGGGAATCGAACCCAGTTCTCCAGATTAGAGTCCACCGCTCCAAACCACCGCTCTTAACCACTACACCATGCTGGTAGCTAGAAGCAAGCCAAGCCAGGCCCCAGCAACTCTGTCAGTGCCCTAGGAGCTGCTTGGCTCAGACCCTTCAATGGGGACAGTAATGCCCGAGAGTCAGGAATGTCTTTTTAAAAAATTGTTCCTATTGAATATGTACTGTGTTTGTGTGTGTTTTTAACCTAGAACTGGTGCTTAAGGTCAGAATTCAAAACCGTACTCTTACAGAGAATGACTTCATTGAGATTGAACTGGACCGACAGGAACTGACTTACAATGAACTGCTCCGAGTGAGCTGCTGCGAACTGGGGGTGAATCCAGAACACGTGGAGAAAATTAGGAAGCTTCCCAATACAGTATTAAGGAAGGTAAGAACTTTCAGATTTAAATTTTTTTTTAGCTGTGCTTCATCTTTTCATATCCTAATTTAGTTGTTTATTCCTTAATGCGAGGCCTTTGTAACCTGCGATCCACCAACTGAAGGTAGTCCAGAAGCTATGCACTGAGGCCTGCTAGGCGTTTCATAATTCTCTCCTCCCCCCTTTGGGCAGGAGGGGGGGTCCCTAGGAAAGTAGCAAAAATTAGAGGGCTTTGGCCTAAGGCAAAATACATTGCAGGTTAGTTACCTTCAGCATAGTAGATGACAAGTAATACTGGTCCCACTCTGCATTTAAATGTCACTTAAGATAGCTGTATTGTTAGGCAACACCCACTTACAGCAGTGGCAAGAGTTGCGTGTTAATAACGATCACTGGCTTAGAAAAGGCTGCATCTAAGATTCTGTTGGTGACAAACTTGCATTAAGCATTTTACTGCACAGAAATGGAACAGTTAAACATGAAGTCAAGGATGTAATTTCCCACTCAGGGATCGATGCAGGTTTTGAAGTTCATATTTGACGCTGACATTTTGGTGCTAATGCTAACGTCAAATTGCAGATTTCACTGTCAATAAAACTTTGGCGTGTGCTAAACATCAATTTATAAAGTCAATTCATATCGTAATAAAAATCAGATTCTCTGATATACATGGCTAAAAGCCAGAAATTGGTCCCAAGGATTCAGCAGAGTTTCTTTTTAACTATATTAAATTTTCTGTGATGTCACAGATGTGGCCCTTCATTGCTAAAAAATGGTACCACTGAGTTTTCATGCTCCAGTTGGTGGTGGAAAGGGCCAGCAGGTCACAGCCGACTTATAGTGACCCTGTAGGGTTTTCAAGGCAAGGAGGTGGTTTGCCATTGCCTGCCTCCATCCAGCTCCTGTTATGTCCAGTTAAATTGTTCACACAGCAGGGGATTTGAATGCATGGCCACACCATGGAGATTTGCACTGGATGCTAATCTAAAGAATACCTGTTTCCCTTCTACAATTACAGTTTGACACTGGCCTTTGCTGATCTCAAATACACTTACCTACCCACACGGATGAGTAGATTCAGATTGTCAGGGACAAGATAAGTGTGTACCCCCCTCCCGTGGAATATTTGTGAACTCCCTACTGGTCATGCACAATTCAGAGGAATGTGTACATTCCCATCCATTTGTTTGAAGCTGCAGGAACTCATGTCCTCATATGTTATTTAGGGCTACTATGCATGACTTTTCTCCCCATTTTATTTACTACGTGTTGCATGCAACTGTTTCTAGATCAGAGCAAAAAATATACCTGAGAACTGAAACTGGGCTCAAAGGAACTCAATATAACTGTTGTTCATGCTCTGATGTTGTGTCCTACCCTTATGAAGCCTAAATCCTGCCTCAGCACATTCTTTCTGACACCCAATTTAATTATTATATACAATAACCAATAAATTAGGATCAGACAATGTTGTCTGTAAACCACATCTAGGAGCACCTGATATGGTTTGCATAGTAGAATCTTGAAACCCCCCGTTTCAACTTTTTATTTAAAAATATTTTTAATGAGCTGTGATATCTGCCTTCAAGAAATTGCATGGACTGTCCGTATCCTCCCTTGAACAGTTCAAAGTGCTAACTTTGGAACTGGCAGATCTAAATCGCTTAGGGCCTATGTACATCAGATTTTTCTCATTTGATGTGTTCTATTGTGAAAACAAATTCATACAGCTGCTGAGTTTATGCCTCTCACCTTCATGCTCCTGCCTAGGGGGTTGTGAGCAGCTGCATGGGCAGAACTCATCTTTTTGCTCAACACAGCAACCCAGATTTGCTGCCTTTTGCAGTTCCAAAGGCTTGCATGTTTTTCTTTCCACCCCTTCCCCCAGATGCACATTTTATGCTTTTTAAACTTTGTTTCAAGTTTGGTGGTTTTAAATCTGGCCAGAGATGTCTTCACTGTTCACCCACATCTTAAATGTAAATACATCCGCAATTCTTTTATCCAAACTATTAGTCAGATCCTGAATAGTGATGGCCTAGGGCAGATGCCTGTGGTCAGATGCCATTTAATTTCTCCACCCCACCTTGATAGCAATGCCCTAATTGTTAACAACACTGGCTGAAATTTACAGCATCCTGGAACATCTTGAAGCTTTCCAGGCCCCTGTGTCTTGGAGGTGTATTCACCCCTCTCCCATTTCCTTGTGGGAATGTCATGTGGAACATTATCAAAAGCCTTGCTGGAGTCAAGACATTTTTATCCGTTGAAGCCCTTTACCCAAATGAGTCACCCTGGAGAAGGAGTAACCAAGGCTGGTTTTGCATTTTGCTGTTGGCAGCTAATAGTCAAGCCCATTTCCAATTATAACACTGCATGGTTATTTAAACTGTCCAGTTATATTCAGAAGTGCAGTGTAGTAGTAGCCTCTCCTTACAACTTAAGTTTACAGATACTTCTGATCTCATAGCATCATGTTTATAAAGCTAGCAGGGCTAATCAGCAGTAAGCATTTTGCACACACCAGCCTTGCTAAACATCAAATAACTTCACACACAAAGTTCTAAATATGTCCTTTTAAATTAACACCACCGCTTGGAAGGAAATGCATTTCTCTCTCTGTCTGTCTGTCTGTCTCTCTCTCTCTCTCACTCACACACACACACACACACACACACACACACACACACACACACACACACACACCTTTCATACTGTTGTGATCTCCATTCAAATATTTTGTTGGAATGAATTGGTGTTTTGCAGTTCAAGAAAGACAAGAGCAGGACATTCCTGCCCTAGTCGCTATGTGCCCTTAGCTCTCCCTAGAATCCCTCAAGTTACCTTTCAATCTGATTTAGTGCGAGATAAACAGGTGTCACCCAGTGCAAGAGGTAAACACACTGCCTTGTTCTTGCTTCACAGTTTTTTAAGGTCAGCTTCCTTTGAATAGCCTAGCATGGCAGACTTATTTGAATTGTGTTTATGAGTGAAATTACTCTCCTTAACTGTACCTTTAACTAGAACACAGATTACTTGCTTCCTCTTGCTGACTCTAACCTAGATCTGGCTGTTTGTACGTAGCCCAAGTCTAGCTTGATAGTAGTACCAGCGTTTGCTCTCTTCTTGAACAGCTGATTTCTTAACTGGGGGCTGAGCCTATGCAGCTCCTGGAACTGAATCAGTGCTACAAATTTGTCACCCAGGCAAGGATATGGTGCACAAGTGAGACAGATTGGGTCAGGGATGGAAGTCCAGCCTTATTTGATACCATTCCATTCACCTCCCCATTGTACTTTTTGGGTGTGTCATCTTATGGCAAACTCTGAAAATCCATTATTGCAGGGCTGCAAAGTAGTGTGGGCTATACCGTTACACCATGCTTTCCTTTCTCTTTCCTTACTCCCTTAGACTCTCCTCGATTCATAAATCTTGAGCAGCATAATTCTAAATCTGTTGTTTAAGGGATATGAAGACTGAGATAACTTTTGCCACTGCCAATGTAACCTTAGGATCGCTGTCACTTAATAAATATACCGTGCTTTCAGGAGCATCAGCCTGCAGCAAGTTAGGTCAGAAGTTCTGTGTCTGGATTCTTTGCTATGGTGGTTCACATTTTCCATGTAAAAAGCCTCAAAGCACAGCAGCACTTGGCAGACACTTGGAGATTCAAGGCCAACAAGAAAACATAGAATTAAATAGATAGTATAAAAGCGGGGCGGGGGGCTGAAAGGCGAGCAAGACTTGTTGTGTTGGTAGATACTGCGCGACTCCTGAAGCACTTCTTCGAACTTACTGTGTTCATTCCTTAAAGGACAAAGACATCGCAAGACTTCAGGACTTCCAAGAACTGGAGCTGGTTCTAATGATGAGCGAGAACAACAACTTTCTGTTCAGAAACGGTGCCCCGACGTTGACGGAAAGGCCTTGCTATAATAAGAAAGCATCCAAGCTGACTTACTAAGTGTTTAAATGAAAAACCTGTCACTAGTATTGAACTGATAAACCTAGGATTTTGTAAGGGCTAATAACCTCAAATTCTACTTTACAGACTTGGAAGACGGGAGTAAACCTATGAAGCACACTTGCTTGGAAGCAGTCTCAGGCTAAAAACAGAAGGACTTGCTTCAAGGTAAATGTGCTCGAGGATCAGGGTGTCACACTTGTATCTGCAGTTAATTTTAATTTTTTTGTGTCAAGCAGCACTGAAATAATGGATAGGATACTAAGCCCTGATAAAAGACCGTCACTCCACACAGCAACGTTTCTTGCAAGGGAATTACCCTTTCGTGGAATGCTGCAGAGTTAGAAGCTCTCAGGGAAAGACTTGAATTAAACTGTTCTAATAACTGCTACTTATTAAAAAATAGCAGGAGCACTTATACAGAAGGACAGAACATGAACTGCATTTAATGCTTATAATTGGATACTTAACAAGCAGATACTCCTCATATATCTAGCTAGAGTTAAGACATGCTGCTTGAGAAGAGAGTAAGCTACTTTTCCAGAGAGGAGGGGAGGAGAAAGGAGAAATCAGGGTTCTCACCTAGGGTTATGTTGGTATAATGAATCAAGGTGTTGCTATCGATGAATTAGTTACATGGTGCCCTTGGGTTTAGGATGAATATATCCTGCAGCTTATGCCTACTGAGACAAGAAGCTGATGGCGTTAAGTGGTGGGATCGGGCCTGAGAAAGGAACCTTGGGACAGACTGTCAGAAGCTTCTGAAGGGGGTGTAAAAACAGCACATTTTACAACTTGGAGACAGCAACAGAAGAGGTCATCCCCTCCAGTGGCACACTGGGGCATAGGATGTTGGAAGAACCAGCTTCAACTGCCCAGTCTGTTAAGGAGTGAGGCTGGGGTTTCTTACGGAAGCACAATGCTTAATTTGGCTGGTTCCAAATGTGCTAATTAATGATCAGCTGTGATTTCTTCAAATGGTGCTGAGGTTAAACATTGAAACCTGTTTACAGCATTGGCTGTAAATAAGGCATTGACTGACAATGATAGTAATTTTCTAATTTAGGATTGCTTCTCGGGAGTATCTGGTGGGTGTATTTTGTTTTTATTTGGTTACGCTTAGGAGGTTTCCTGAGGGATGTTTAAGGTGACAACTGCACTCCACAGCCTGATCCCATCTAAGAAAGGAGCACAATTTCCTTTGGCCTTTATTCAAATTATCCTCTGGTCTTGACATTATTTACCTATAGATTTTTGTTTAGTCAACACTCACCCAAAGGGTCTCATGGCGACTTACACAATTAAAACAGTATAAATGAATTAAAAACAATGTAAAAGCAAATTACAAATATAAAGTATTAACATTAAAATGTTAAAACTATTAAAATATGTGGCTAGCACCACAACACTAACAAAACAACCCAAACATGTAGATTACACTCCAAAGGCCAACCTAAACAAATTTGGCTTTGCATGCCCTGCTAGTAATCATGTAGCATTTTAAATAGTGAAATTATTTTTAATACCAGGATAAAGTTATATAAAATCTTGGAATTGCTATGCATTTTTTAAAGACTTGCTTGCATTTCATATAGGCATGCCTGCTTCTCATCTCGCTAGTTCAGGTGCTTTATAAATAATTCTGTTATCAGGTCCTAGAATTTTAAAAAAATATGGAAAAGGCATGGAACAGAATAATGCTTTTGAATAATAAAAACCTAACTAGGATTCTGTGTACTAATGTAGGGGGTGTTAGTTAAATTACTATACAAAAATGCATACTGAAAATTGGATGGCACTTGGGTAGTCAACAGGAAGACTATTCAGCTGCTGATTTCAATGTCCACATGCTCCTAACTTGCACATTGGGGTTAGGATTGTTATTCATGAGGCTTTGCCTTTTTGAAAAACAGCTTAAACCTGTACTAAGGAACCCCACATGAAATTTGCCTGCCTTGTACTGCTTTCTATGGAAAAAGACCTTCTGCTGGAAGTGGATCACCATGTGAACTTTTCCAGGGAAAATCTGTGTGCAGGATACTAGTTTGTGATCTGCTTCAGTTTATGGATTTCAAAAATAACTGGGGGAAGATCTTATCAAACCTTTCACAGTAGCGTTAACCCACTGGTAGTTACTGGACACAATCCAAACAAGTCAGGGCTGTCATGTACTCCTGCTCAGCTGCCAAGTCTTGGTTTCCCAGTCCCTGCCCTCTTTGCCATCCACCCCCCTTTGTAGGCAGTGGGAGGAGGGAAGAAGAGAAGAGCTTTGCTGGAAGTGGAGGATAGAGGCGCCTTTCTGGCTTGCCTTTCACTTACATGCAGGTAACCCTCTCCCCTTCCTTACCTGCTGCTTGAGCAAGTGAAGGAAACAAAAAGAGGGGATTACAAGTGACTATCAGTGCAATCCTAAAAAGAGAAGAGTTACTCCAGTCTAAACCCATTGATTTCAATGGGCTTAGGCTGCATAGGATCACACTATAAAGTCACTAAGTACAGTTTCTTCAGACTGGCTCCTCAGCAAAGCAGTTGTTGACCAGGGCTGTATAGGATTGATTAAAAAAAGAAAAGGAAAAGAACCATGGAGCCAAAATGTTGAATGCAGTCCTTTCCCTTTTTATACCATGTAAAGAGAGGGCTGGAAAGGCAGGGCCTTCTGTGTACTTATGTATTTCTGAAACCATCATATGTCTGTTAAAAACAACCAAGAATGCCAAGAGCAAAGTGTTACTAACAGGGTCTTTATTGCTCAGTATTGTTGGCCAGAAGAGAACAATGGCTGGAGAGGCCACAAGTGTGTTAATTGTCTTCTGCCCAGTTTCTGCCTAGTTTCCAAAGATTTTAATTAAGAGTAATTTGCTGTATCCCAGCACTGTTATTTTTCGTCTCTGCCACCCTTCTCTCAGATATTTGGACAAGCTTCATGACAAATGTAATTGGCCATCCATGGTGCAAGGTGGTTAACATGCCTGTAAGACCAACTATGACCAAGATTAATTAATATAATCAATTAAGCTACTGAATTTTAAAATTTGAACATTGAGCTGTCCTGTGAAAGGGAGTTCAGAGCTGATGGCGTTATTTTGAACAATCACACTACATGTACAGCTCTTGATTTAGGCAATATATTTGAAATTAGAACCTACATGTGTTCGTCTATAATACATGGTCAAGAGAAACTACTACTATTGTTAAGAAGTCTGTTTTGATATTATAGTGGTTTGACTGCTTTATAATATATAGGTAAAGCAGCTATTTGACTAAAACATTAACTTCCCTAACAGGTAACGGGAGTGTCTAAACAATCATTTATTCTGAGATAGCCTCTGATCTTACACCTAGTTTTACCTGTTTCGAGGGTTAAAGTGTTTTTTTGTTCTTGTTTTAAATGAGTTGACATCCTCTAGCGAGAGATCTCAACTCATCTCTTTAACCCTGGGATAAGTTCAACGGCAGTGGGAGTCCACAGCTCCACAGAGCAAGTGCAGTGATTCGCGACAATCCAGTATAGTTGGCAAGGGTGTGTGGCTGAAATACATAAACTCTCGTTTGTGTATGACATGACAACTTTGATGTAAGAATCTCTGAATTTAGGTTGTGCCAGTAAACTTGAGATGCTTGCCAGTCCTTTTGATGCCTAACATCAGTGTCTTCACCATCCTTGATCCAGAACCTAATACAATATGTCCAGTAGAATCAGGGACTTGAATTCTGAACGTTCCCCCCCCCTCCCCTGGCCTTAAACATTAGTACAGTTTAGAAATTGCTTGATGCTCGTGGAACTTGTCTTTGACAGCACATCACTTTTGTGATTCATTCCAAGAGTCATAGATGATGCCACTGGCAAGAAGCTGCACAGCTATGATGGTTTAATCTCACTATACCTTGGAAATTGGATTTAATATTCATTCCAGAAAATGGAAGTATTGCCACTGACTGAGTCAGGTGTTGAACCAGGGCTCACAAAACATATACTTCACCTATCAAATACCTTTTGAGGTTTGAATAGCTCAGAACTTGATCCTGTGAGGTTCATCTTAATTCTGATTTTGCAAAACATTTGTGTCTAAAATCAGTGTGCACGGCCCATTATTATGGAAGCACTTGAAGGGAAAGATGCTTTTGTTCTGTAGGACTTGCAGCACCTTTCAAGAACAAACTCCAAAAGAAGGAGCCCACAATTCAGAACAGAATCAGAGGGCTCAAGCAAAAGTATGCTTTCTTGTGTGCTTTCTTGTGTCCAAATGTTGTTGGTTGTTCCTTCAGAAGTAAGACATTCACAAGCATCCAATAGGTGGGGGAGAAACTGGGATAATGTATTGGTTAGCCATAATATTAATAACATATTACATTAAGTCTGTTGATTATACTGCACAGTTGCTGGCAGTTTTCTATGCACTCAGAGGACTATTTTTATATTATGTAACTTATGCAATTTATAACAGAGGATTTTATTAGCTTTGCTAACCGAATTATTAACCTGGTAACAACTGTAGTTCTCAATATCAGTGGATATATAGGATTCAGGACTTAACTGCATTGCTACATAAAAATAAAACATGATTAGAAAATTAACCAAATGGCTTAGGTTTAAGGTTCTTATTTCCTATGTGTGTTGTTTCCTTTTTACAATTAATAAATTTTTCTTGTCTTTAAAATGGGTGATTTTTAAAAGCAACTGTTAAATTGGGAGATTAGCCATTCCAGTTGAGAATTACATTCTCAATGAACACTTTCCCCTTAGAAAAATAATTCTAAGGACTGCACTTTATATAGGGCTGACATTAAAAACAGTACAGCCATTTCAGCTAGCAGCAGCGCAGCCTTTTTCCTTTGATAACAGCAGCAAGGACATTACTACACCAAAACTACAAGAGACACAGTGGGTACCAATTTGTTTCAAGGTGGGGCTTAAGGTAGTTAAAGGTACTGGAGTTGTCTTGTAAAGATGTAGACAACTTGGGTCCAGCATATTTGAAGATGGTCCTTATTGTGATTTTAGGTCAATAACTCCATGTAAAATGCTACTTTCGTATTTTGGTCACGTCATGAGACGACAAGAGTCACTGGAAAAGACCGTCATGATAAGAAAAGTTGAGGGCAGCAGGAAAAGAGGAAGACCCAACAAGAGATGGATTGACTCAATAAAGGAAGCCACAGCCTTCAATTTGCAAGAACTGAGCAAGGCTGTCAAAGATAGGACATTTTGGAGGACTTTCATTCATAGGGTCGCCATGAGTCAGAAGCGACTTGATGGCACTTAACATACACACACAAAATGCTACTTTGGTGCTAGCACCTTGTAGTGTAGTGGTATGGTGGTTTGGAGTGGTGGACGCTAATCTGGTGAACCAGGTTGGTTTCCCCACTCCTCCACATGAAGCCAGCTGGGTGACCTTGGGCTAGTCACACTCTTTCAGCCCCATCTACCTCACAGGGTGTCTGTTGTGGGGAGGGGAAAGGAAGCCAATTTGATTATTCCTTAAGTGGTACAGAAAGTCAGCATATAAGACCCAACTCCTCTTCTTGGGGGCATTTCTTCCCACTGAAAATGCACCAGATCCATTCCACAGACCCATATAGGAAAGCTATGAAAACCTTCCTTTCTGCCAGGCTTTTAAACTGCAGGCTGCTGAGTGCTAACATAAGTACTGCCTCCCTGTTGTAGGGTATTTGTTGTTTTTATTGGTTTTATTTTTTTTAATTTTCCTGTTTTATAATACAGTTAGTATGATGTGTGAGGGGGAAAATGATCTATGAATGCTGTAAGCCATTGGGGACGTTTGTCAAAGTAGGACACTTATTTTAAAATAAAATAAAATTTAAATTTCTCCTTGCTTAATCTTGGAACCAGCACCACAGCAACATCATTCTGATTCTTTACATTTAGTAGAAAATTGACCCAGAAGAATAAGACTCCAATGCACTGTATCACTAGCTGTCATTTACTAGCAATAAAACAGAATACGGTTAAGTGCTTATGCATACACGTACACTGCATCCACCCATCCAGTTTCTTGAGAGGATGTCAATTACAAAAAAAAACACCCCACTTTGGTATGTATAAAATACTTTAAAAATATAAAATTATTTTTTCTGGCTGCCCCAGATGTATGAAACATTTTACTCCTTTATCTCCATAATCTGGTAGAAATGCTGCTCTGGAACAGTACAGTACATTCAGGTATTGCTCCGCAGGGGGGGAAATAAACAGTCCTTCAGTGATCTATAGCAGCTGTCCTGTTATGCCAATCCAGCATCTTTGGCCATACCATAGAAGATCCCTCTGGATGCTACAAGTCTTGAAGGCGTGTCAAATTCAGCAATTTTTCCTTTGTCTAGAACAAGGACTCTGCAAAACAAGAGGGAAAATTCATTTCAGAAAAATACCAAACTACATGTGGCAATCTGTGGTTGACCCGACATAACAATTTACGCTCAAATGTAGCCATAGGATTGGGTCCACAGCAACGAGGCACGGAGGGTTCTCCCCTTGCCCATATCCCAAAACAACCCCCCTCCTCCAACTGCTCAGGAAAAAAAACAGAGGCTGCCTTTGGCTCCATAATGGAAGGAAGCTCTGATATAAATGGCATATAATATAAACGGCATGCATAAATTAAGTGATAATAACAGATTGGCTCTGCTAGGTTATTTTGAGTGAATTTTTTATCGAGGCTGACGCAGACTGTGCACCTACAAAACAGCACAAGAAAATGACTTCTCAGTAAGCACCCTCAGCCTGCCAAATAATGCAATAGTTAAAGTGCTAGGAGTGGATCTGTTGCCCGGATTTCAGCCTACCACTTGAGTGAAACCCTTCCCAGCCAGAAACCCTACTCATGAGTAGGTGGGCAATCTGACTATCCAGATATTCTTTGAAACATCACCAGGGAGCCGAGTAATTCTTTAGAGGAAGGACTTGCACTAAACCCAGCAAGCGCACCTCTAATCACCAATTTCAAGCAGGATACAGAACAAACTGATGCCAAATATATCCCAGGAAGACAGCTGGTACAGTCACACCCCAAGTTTGACATTCTTGACTGGATGGCATACTTCCTCTCTGCCAGTAAAAACCTGCATCAGATATGAATTGGTTGATCTAACACAGGTAAGTCAACTGGTCTTCAAAAGACATGTTCCCAAAACAGGACAAAAGCCTCTTTACTGGCATGACAGTGGGATTAATTATATAGTCTAAAATTCAACAGAGTACCTATTTTAAGGCGGGAAGTAAGTAACTTATAAGACACAGTCCTATATGCTCAACACACACACTTCATTAATGGAGGGGGGAGAGACATGAAGTACACACTACGTATTTGCCAATACGAAATCCCTTACCTTGTATAATCCATTATAGTATTTAGCCTGTGTGCTATCGTTAGCACAGTACAGTCTTCAAACTGTGTTCTTATTGTCATCTGAATGAGATCATCGGTCTCAAGGTCAATTGCTGCAGTGGCTTCATCCAGAATAAGGATCCTTGTTTTGCGGAGGAGAGCCCTTGCCAGACAAACAAGCTGCCTTTGGCCGACGCTGGAAAACAGACGAAAAGCTTTTCAATCAAAGGGGATTTCAAAGCCATTGCATTTAGAAAGTTCTGACTCTAATGAATGACTCCAGCAGACTTAAAATGGAGAATGTGTGGCTGCTGCCAACCTGCATCCTCTGTGCCGCTTTCCTAAGAACATTTAGAAAAAGAAGCGTGCCACATGATCACATCACATCCCGCATTCCCCACTCCTTGCAAGGGGCAGCCAACCCCCCAGAGGAGAGACAAGGGAACACTGAACACAGGGCATCAAGTACAGTATTGCATTTTCTGAAGATTACCGTAGGGGGAAGGAGGGACTGTGGGTTGGCTGCAGCCATGTACACATTGAGTTGGGTTCCGAATGATGTATTCAGATGGGTTTTTTTTAAGACAATTCAATGGTTTGTCAGATACATTATAGACAGTGATATGAGACTTGGTCAAGAAGTGGAAAATATTTTCAGTGAAGGGACCAGGTCAGTGGACACTGCAAGTGAGTCACGTTCAAGGAGGATTTCCAGCCTGGCCATTATCAACATGGCCTCAGCAGTTCCAAAACAACTGCTTTGTGAAAATAGTAAGCTCCCCCCCCCCCAAAAAAAAAACTACTATGAAGAGGACAGTTCACTTTCTAGGAGATGTAGTTCATCTAATAGGGATTTACAAGGAGGAGGAGACCTTAAAACTCTCAATATATGGGAGGTCTTGGCGCTCACAAGTAACCAAAAGGCAAACAGAGAATGGTAAATAAAGCTACTAGGCTAATAAACAGATCTTATTCCAACTCAACTCAGTTACACATTAAGAACATTGAGTCAGGTCCTCTAATATTAATGGTAGTCCTTTCATTCTTCTATAGACAGTCGGCTTGTTTTTCTCGAAATGGGTTCTCATCTTTGCCTAACGCTATTTTTGCCTTTACTGTTTGTTGCTATTATTCATGTAGACCAACCAATATTAACAATATTTGGGTACGTCGTATATATTTTAAAGTTTTGATCTTAATTTTGTAATACTTCTGTTTTTATATATACTGATTTAATAACAGCCCTTTAAAAAGCTAGTACTATCAATAATTAATTTCTTTTGCATAATTGTGCTTCCCGTGATTTTGTTAAATTTTATTATTTATAAAAATATATTTTTTAAAGAAACCAAAGTTGTATTTTATATGGGGGAGAGCTGCTAAATGTGTACCATATAAATACATGCATAAATTAAATAAAATGTAGCATGTTTTAGAACCTAAACTCATGCTGACACCCACTCTGTCATAGTAAGTCTATGGCAAAGAAAGAAATCCCTGTGCAAACACCCTCAGTCTCCAGGACACAGGAAAGTAGGGCTGGGGTTACTGGGAGAAGGAAGGGCTTAGGGGTGGGCTGGAATACTAAAACAGCTGAGTTAAGTGGGCCTTGTGCTGCTGGCAGAGATGCAGGTACTGCTCACATTGTGCAGTCTCTGCGGTAGGGTTGCCAACCTCCAGGTACTAGCTGGAGATCTCCCGCTATTACAACTGATCTCCAGCCGATAAAGATCAGTTCACCTGGAGAAAATGGCCACTTTGGCAATTGGACTCTACGGCATTGAAGTACCTTCCCTCCCCAAATCCCGCCCTCCTCAGGCTCCACCCCAAAAACCTCCCACCGGTGGTGAAGAGGGACCTGGCAATCCTACTCTGCAAAACCACAGGAGCCAGTTGTCTCAGCTTTCTCCTGCCTACCAATGGTCTCCAGGGCAGCAGCCCGCCGAGAACTTTCCTGGCAAGTTAACGGGCCAGCCTGCCCCTGGCAAGCATGCAATGTGACATGGCAGTGGCACGTGTATAAGCTGCATAGCAGAGAAATTGTGCCAGCTGTAGCTTCTATGGCCATTGAGGTACTGTGACCAGGTGGCTACTCAAGGTGGAAAGGCCAAATGCCATGGGGCCGGGGGCTCAGTTTTCCACACCTTTTTCGTGTCATCAGCCATTCTCTGGCAGGGCGCTTGTATTGCTTTAACAGAACGTCACTTGCCTGAGATTTTCTCCTCCTTCAGAACATTCGAAATCCAGCTTGGTTGGCTGGCTGCTGACAAACCTGTCCAAATGGGACAGTTCAAGAGCTCTCCATATTTCTTCCTCGGAATATTTATTAAATGGATCCAAATTCATTCGGAGTGTTCCAGAAAAAAGAACAGGATCCTGGTCAAAAGTAACACAGTACAGTTCAGGAACATGGTTAAGTCATCCACCACTAAAAAAATTCCAGAATAGAAAATGTCAAGAGACCACAAGGTAAACAGGGGATGTTAGGCTGCAGCAACAGAGAGATGAAACTACCTGTGGCTCAGTGGTAGAGCATCTGCTTGGTATGCAGAAAGTCCCAGGTTCAATCCCCGGCATCTCCAGTTAAAAGGGACTAGGCAAGGAGGTGAAGTGAAAGCAGGTGAAGTGAAAGACTTCTGCCTGAGACCCCGGAGAGCGGCTGCCGGTCTGAGTAGACAATATTGACTTTGATGGACTAAGGGTCTGATTCAGTATAAGAAGAAGAGTTGGTTTTTATATGCCGACTTTCTGTACCACTTAAGGCAGAATCAAACCGGCTTACAATCGCCTTCCCTTCCCCTCCCCACAACAGACACCCTGTGAGGTGGGTGAGGCTGAGAGAGCATGACTTGCCCACGGCCACCCAGCTGGCTTCGTGTGTAGGAGCGGGGAAACCAACCCGGTTCACCAGATTAGCCTCCGCCATTCATGTGGAGGAGTGGGGAATCAAACCCGGTTCTCCAGATCAGTCCACCACTCCAAACCACTACACCACACTGGCTCTCCAGTATAAGGCAGCTTCTTGTGTGCATGAATGTTATAGAGCTAGATAAATTAAAGATCTATTGGCCTGATCTGGCTAGTAAACAGGCAAGCAGCAAAATGTTGCTTTTTTCCCCGTTGAACTTTTCCCCTTGATTTCCTGTTTATATTTATTCTGGGGCAAAAAACACCGGTTGCAGAGTAAGGTCATGCTGTACTTGTCCTGGATACACAGTCTGACCTACTTGCACTTCAAATGTTGCACACACGACATGGCAGTTTGCCTTGTGAACCCAAGTCCAATGACTCACCCATGATACAGGTGCTGACTTACCTGAGGAATGATAGTCAGCTTTGATCGCAAATCGTGAAGGCCCATCTCTGAGATTTTCACCCCATCAATCAGTATTTCCCCTTTTGCAGCTTCTAGGATCCTAAAGAGGCAGAGTGTCATAGAAGACTTGCCAGCTCCAGTTCTTCCAACAATCCCAACCTAATTAATACATTTGGAGAGTCAGGAACACAGGACAGTGAAAACTCAGGTAACGGCTCCAGGAGAAAATAAGATGACTTTTTGCAGTCTCTGACACATGAGAATGTAAGGCTTGTTCAGACTACAGTACACAAGTAAATTTTTTTTTCTTTAGCTTGGTATTTCATGTGAATGCTGTTATTATTCATGAAAGAACTATACTGGTTGCTCCTGGAGGAGAAACAGTAGGGAAAACAGAGATGCTAGAATCAAAGAGCAAAGAGAGGAAGCAATTCACAAGCTGATGCTCCTGTAACTAATTGATACTTCCAGGGCCCAGTTTACACAAACACTTGAAGCACATGATTACTTGCCAAAGTGAAAATAAGAAGAAAGGGAAGAAGAGGAAGAGTTGGTTTTTATATGACGACTTTCTCTACCACTTAAGGGAGAATCAAACTGGCTTACAATCACCTTCCCTTCCCCTCCCCACAACAGACACCTTGTGAGATAGGTGGGGCTGAGAGAGTTCGGAGAGAACTGTGACTGGGTCAAGGTCACCCAGCAGGCTTCCTGTGGAAGAGTGGGGAAACAAATCCAGTTCACCAAATTAGTGTCCGCTGCTCATGTGGAGGAGTGGGGAATCAAACCCGGTTCTCCAGATAAGCGTCTACCACTCCAAACCACTGCTCTTAACCATTACACCACACTGCATGTATTATGTTTTATAGCTTGTAACCAGGCCTCTCCATGATCCCCAAAGTCTTCCTCTTTACAAAGTCACTGACTTTGGGAAAGTGATGATAGTGAGAACCTCCCCTCCACACACACGTATGCAGCAAAAATGGCAAGATCAAAGGGACCTCACATAACCAAATCAGCCCATGCAGAGTTGAGTTCCACATGGTAGTCATCAATTAGCAATTCAGACAGATGAAAGCATGGGCTAAAATCAAATTCTTGCACGCACTGGTGCCGTCACAGAACAATCCTTGCACATGATAAATGACAGCCTTCGCTTTTCAGTGGTTACATTGCAAGACCCTGATGAGACAAAAGGGGTCCACTCCATCTACATTTTCAACACCACTAATACCAAGAAGACATGTGAAGAAATGGTTACAGAGTTGTTTCATGATCCACATAATATCCATAATATAATATATATATTTTAAAAGAATCTGTAGATGCATAAGAAGCCAGTGCAGATAAATGCACCATATGATGCTGAAGACTGAAGCAGCTGTTCTATAATTATACCTTTTCTCCACCTTTCACATCTAGGCTGATGTCCTTCAGCACCAAGTCCAAGCCTTTCCTGTACCTTACAGAATAGTTTGCAAACTGCACTTGTCCCTGGGTGGGCCAGTCTTCTGGTGGTCTTTTGTCTTCAATTATCCAAGGAGCCTACAGGAGCAAAATGGTTACAAATATTGTGTTAAGCTTTAAGATATATTACAGTTCAAGGATAGTTGAATAAAACCTCCCTCAAAAATTAACACAAGAGGGGCTGTGGCTGAGGCACCTGATTTACATGCAGGAAGCTTCACATTTAGTCCCTGACCCCTCTGGCTAAAAGAAGTGCCCGTCCTAAGCAGAGTTTACATCATTCTAGGTCCAAAAGAACAAAAGTATAACTCTGCTTAGGATGGTGCTGAAATAAGAAGAGTTGGTTTTGATACGCCAACTTTCTCTGCCACTTAAGGAAGAATCAAACTGGCTTACAATCACCTTCCCTTCCCCTCCCCACCACAGACACCCTGTGAGGTAGGTGGGGCTGACAGCTCTAAGAATGCTGTGACTAGCCCAAGGTCACCCAGCTGGCTTCATGTGTAGGAGTAGGGAATCCAAGCCGGTTCACCAGATTAACGTCTGCTGCTCATGTGGAGGAGTGGGAAATCAAACCCAGTTCTGCAGATCAGAGTCCACTGCCCAAACCACTGCTCTTGAAAACTACACCATGCTGGTAGTAGGTAATGTGAATGACTTTTACCTAAGAGTTCTGAAGAGCCACTGCCAATCAGAGCAGGCCATGCCAAACCAAACCAACGGCCTAACTCAGTATAAGACAGCTTCATATGTTCATGTGAGATTTTTTATTTACACTGCATGTTTGTAGCGTTATTTTAAACAACATGATTAATTTTTTCTTCAATTTACTTTGAATATACACATCACAATCTAAACATATGCGGCTCTGCTACTGAATATAATGCGTTTCAGGTCTAATTAGTACCCATTCTAAGCAGTATCCCAGTGACTTTTGTCTCTGGACTTAGGAGCAAACTAGATGTTTATGTCTGCCTCTAAGTGGGTTGAGGTTCCCCAGACCATTTACCGACAGACCTGACATCAGGGAACTAATGTTCTCAAGTACTCTGGGGCCCAATTTTGCTGAGCAGCATGCTGCAGGGGGAAGAGGAGCTTCAGCCTCCACCCCCCCACACACACACTGCTTTCATAAGCAGAAATGGCCATGGGAGAGCCTGCTAATGTTATCAGAGATACAAAATAAGTAACTTTTACTGTATCTGTTTCCTGTTGATAGGGGAACATGCAAGCTTTCAAGTTGCATATATCTGTCCATTAAGCAGAATGAAATACATTCAACGAATAAATTTGCTCACAAATGTAAATGTTTTTCAACTAATCTTCAGATAGGTAACTGCCTAACCACAAGGGAATGATCTCGTTAAGTTCTATTTATATCAGTCAGAGAATTAAGAATGTGCTCCACCGTCCCCCAATGAAATCAACTGCACTTCGAAGTGCATTCATCTGGCTGGATCCTGCCCAATTTCTAGCATTTAAATGCTTAAGATACAATCATGAAAAGCAAATAAATAATCTATCTGAAGTGACTAAAATTAATTACATTTATTTTGCTTGCTTTCTTAGCTGAGTGGCAGCCATATTACTGTTTTACCCCCCAAAAACGTGGTTACAATGCTTGCATGTTCCTTTACCAAGGAAAACTGAAGGAGGAACTAGTGGGGGAGGAAAAAAGGACATGTCTCCCCACAAATCCTTGTGGGTCCTGTGCTTGTTACATCTATTTCATTGCTTCTGCTTTATATGAGAGTAAAACTGATATTATGTATGCAATCAGTTTACAAGCCAAACGCCCTCCAGTAACGTGAGTGGAACTTGTGTATGAGAACAAAAATGCAATGAGACAGCAATACTGTACTTTAACTGCTAATGCAGAACTGAAACTAGGGGACCTATTTACAAACCAATTTGAGCAAATTATGAAAGCTTCACATGTGAGAACAAACACCTTTTATAAAATTAGGCTTCCTGAAGAAACATTCCCAAATTAAAGCCGCTGGAAACTAACCTCAGTTGGAGTCTCTGAGTATTCCTTCACTCTTTCTACAGCCACAATGTTGGTCTCCAGGTCAGATGTCATTCGTACCATCCAGTTAAGAGCCATTGTCACCTAAGCAATGATGAAGACATGTTACCTGTATCTTCAAGAGTTTCTTGAAAAGTAAGATGGGATAGCTGACTTTACTTGTGAGACCAGCAGAAACCATAAAGAGTAAAGCTGTGGAACGGGTTGTCTTCTATAGCCATCTATGTTACTTCCCTTTCACTTTTTCACTACTTCAGTCTTTAAAATATTTCTTCCATCTTCTTTTTCAAACTATTGCCACCCTTTCCTTGGGAAAGATAAGGGAGCCTAGTTTTCAAGGAGGAAGCCATGGTGGGGGGAGAGAGTCCTACATCCCCCTACCACTTCAATCACATTTACATTGCAGCAGTTATGTAAACATGGTATACCAGCACCTAGCCTTACTACAAACCCCATAAGGTAACTGGAATGCAAAGAGCCTGTAAACTAAAGCGACCTACAGTTTGCCTGAGATTTTCTAAGGGCGTATTATAAAATATCAAAGCTATTACACTTCCTTACATTGCATTTAGAATTCATCACCTTGCCACTTCTGTTGTATGATCCCACAGCTACCAGGGATAGAGATTCAATCAGCTTGCTTCTTCCTTCCAAATCAACATTCATAGCTTTTAAAGCTGGGAGGCATATTTAGACTCCTCTGATCTGACCAGATGCTCTTGCATCGGCTGTAGAATTTTACAAAGCAATTTATCCATCAAAGATCATGGCTTTTGGAGTGAGCTAAATCAGTGACCTTTGAAACTGAAGTCCAGGTTTTGCATTTCAAAACAATACTGATCACACCATGCTCTTGGTTTGAAATTAATGCTTTAACTCCTTGCTGAGATGGCCATCAATAGAAAATAGTAAGCTGGTTACCATAATATGTTTTTTCTTAACTCAATGTCCTTCTGAAGAAACTCTACCCTGAATATAAAGTTAATTACTGTGGGGTTCGTTCTCCTCAGATACTAAGCAGGGCGAGAGGCACTGCACTAGTGTTCTGTAGCAGGGTTCCCATGCACTGCTGTTATATTCTTCCTTAAGATTTCTTTCAACTTTGGGAGCCAATTTCCTCTACACAGTCTCCTGCCTCTGATGAGTGTGTGTAAGAGAATGAAGCAATCAAAGGGGCAGGACTAATTTCATAGGTGTTTCCCGCCTACCTGGCATTCCTGCCAGAAGGAACATAGCTACTGATAGGAAAGCCGCTGCCTGTGTGGCTGCCTCATTCACATACACTCTCCAGTGGCATGGGAACATAAGATGGGGAAATGGTGCATGAGAAATAGGTTTGAATAAGCTGATGATGGTATGTTCTGTATTCAAATATCCATTCCTGTTTTAGAAAACATAGCTAGTGCTAGTTTGCTGCTCCCAGGAACTGTGGGCTTTTAATACTGAAAGATTAAACAGATACACAAAATTAACACTCTGGTGCCTTCAGATTGGAGTTGCTCTTATTCTTTGTCTTATTCTTTGTCTTCTTCCTGTATTTCTTTCATCCATTCCTGTCTCTTCCCTACTACCCTGTGGAGCAATATGCACTGAAAGGCAGGATGCCATATGAGACGGCTTCCACTATTTGCATGAGTTATCTTTTGAAACTCACTCTACCTACCTGCAAGGCATAGGACACGGAAAGACCAACCAGGCCAGCAGTCAGACGATCTTTACTCAATACAGCAAAAAGAGCCGCAAAAAATACAACACAGTTCCCTACAAATTCCACTCTAACTCCCAGCCACCTAGGAAATGAGAAAATAGAGAAAAGTAAGTAATACAGCTTTTTAACCGAAAAGCAGAAAAAAATGTTTTATCTCTCTCTCTCTCTCTCTCTCACACACACACACACATATATAAGCAAATATTAGTTATTATTACCTGTTTGCTACAATTCCGGGATAATAACTTTTCTGATTGTCATTCACCTTCATGTCACTGATATTAATAAATGACTTTTCTCTTCTATAAGCTCGAATGACACCTGCTCCTGTGACCGTTTCCGAAAAATGAGAATATACGGGGGATCTGCTAACTGATTCCAGGCGCTTTAGCTGGCGAGAGGTAGCCACGTAGAACCGCTGCCATCATTCAGTTCAAATGCACAAAGACAAACATAAAACTTAAACATTTTAGACATTTGACAGGAACTATCAACTCATTACACCACAGAAGTACAGCACAGTCTCAGAATTAAAAATTACTAGAAAAAGAAGGCTGGTCATAACCAAGATTTTTTCTGTCAACCTGTCAAAGCCTAGGGACAGTTTATACATCAACAGAATTGTGGTAAAGCATTTTCTCGACCACACCACTTCAAGTGCTACAAGTGAGGTTTGAATGCACCTCTGCAGCAACAGTTCTTGCATTCAGAAAAATAACATGTTTGGAAGAAGACAAAGGGAGAACTCCTTTCCCGAGATATGTTCCTTTTCTGGGCAGATGGAATTAACTTTTGTGGGGCACCATGCAAATATATAAATCCCCATCTGCAGCCACATGGCACAATCTGAGCTTTATTCAAGCTTTAGTATTTGATTTTGATCATTGCATAAACTAGCATTGACACTACAATTCAGATAATCTGCCTGCCCATCCAGTTTTTGAAATGTCTACCAACTGACCCAATAAATCAAGCTTTTCAGAGCAAGTATGGCATAGTGGTTAGACTACTGGATGGAGATTTAGATCCCCGCTCTGCCAGGAAGCTTTCTGAGTGACCTTGAACCAGTCAGACATTCTTGGTCTAACCAACATCACATGATTGTTGTGAGAATATAACGGAGAGATTGACCTATGCTGCCCTGAGCTGTTTGGAAGAAGGACATGATTAAAAAAATGTAATAAACAAATAAATAAATACAAATTATAATAATACAGACAATTCTAGTTCTCGTGGGATGACAGAAAAGACTACACCACCATGGCGGAAGATCGTGTCTGACAAGAAGACAGCAAAGGGGAGAATTGTACCAGGGTCTTCAGCATCCCATAATCTCACCAATTCAGCCAAAACAAGTCTATGGAGAAGGAGTTGCAGAGCCTAAATAAATCCTTCTAGCACTTGTTTTTTTCTCCTTCTTTACTGCATAAGCAATGTTGTTCGGAAGCGGTTTCCTTTTTTTCTGGGAGAGAAAAGGATTCTTGAAACAAGGTTTATATCTTCTTGTAGCAAGAGATAAAAAGAAGTAGAAGATGGCCCCCAACAGGAATGTCTCGTTATGTTTGCTCAGCTTAAGTCTTCTGGCTCTAAGCAGTAACATTAACAGAGAGCTCACATTATCTATCTAGCACTCTCTATATATAAAAAAATAAAGAGCAGGAAAGCAATGCAATGGCCAAAGCCAAAAAGAATCAGCTGTTACCTGGGCAAAGTAGTACACGATGGCCAGAGGTATTATAACTGCAGCAAAGAGAGGGGTGCTTGCTATGATCACAATCATTGTGGAAAAGGAGTTGAAGAACGTTCCAAGGAACATCAAAATAGTTGGCGGTATCACTTCATCGATCACATAGATGTCTTTAGAGAAGCGGTTGATGATTCGGCCAATAGGAGTTGTGTCATAAAAAGACTGTGGAGTGTGGAGCTTGTTCTCCAGCAGTCCTGTGTGGAGGATGCGAGCGGCTTTGATGCCACCCATTGCCAGGGTAAAAGAAGAGATCAGCACAAAAAGCCCTGTTCACACAAGGGAGAGAAACGTGTGGAGAGATTGTGAATGGACCACCGTTTGCAGTTTTCTTCTCCTAGTAACCTTGAAACACCCAATGAGCAAGAACCAATTTAGATCTTCTCTGTTTATTATATAGGACCTTTATATTTAATTAGGCCTGGTAGAAAACAGTTGCAAGCCTCCCTTCTTCCAAAAAGCTTTACAGGGATGATTGCAGACCTGTCACGCTCTCTCAACCTGACCTCCTGTGCAAAGGGGGTCAAAGGGATGGGGCCTGAGATGTCCCCTCGATCTCCCTAGAGCAGGATAAAAGTGTTCTAAAATAAAAGAATTAATTACAGGGAAAATAAATCAAGTGCCAGGTATAGAAATTCTTAGAGCATAGCAAAGGCTTATGCACTGCTCTGGTTACTGACATTTTGCTGTATGCAGAACTATGATTCTGATTTTCCAGACCGTCACATTTTTCTAACCTTAAGAACTATCATAGTGAGATGACATGAGAAATCTCAATACTTTGTTTGCCCTTTGTGGTCACAACCCAAGAAAGTTTATGCAGATATTGGGGAGAACCAAGCACAGAGTTTGGAAGCTTCTACTGCAACCAGTGAATTGATGGATGCAACTTCAAATAATATTCTAGCTCTTCAGCATATTCCTTTGTTATTTCCCCTGTGGTTTCCAGAAACCAGAGGCTATCGGTGCCCCCCCCCCCCAGCTACAATTTAAGAATCACTGGCTTATTCCATATTCTATAGTCATATGGCATATACAGTGTCATCTTCTTATTCCTGTTCTTTGATGATAATGATAATGATAATAATAACAAGAAGAGTTGGTTTTATATGCCAACTTTCTCTACCACTTAAAGCAGAATCAAACTGGCTTACAATCACCTTTCCTTCCCCTCCCGCAAAAGACACCCTGTGAGATGGGTGGGGCTGAGAGAGCTCTTAATAGAGCTGTGACTAGCCCAAGGTCACCCAGCTGGCTTCAAGTATAGGAGTGGGGAAACCAACCCGGTTCACCAGATTAGCGTCTGCCGCTCATGTGGAGGAGTGGGGAATCGAACCCGGTTGTCCAGATCAGAGTCCACCGCTCCAAACCACCACTCTTAACCACTACACCACACTTACTCTCATATGAATATGAATGAAGGTGCATATGAATCTTCTATGGAGGAGATACAGCAAATACATGTCATACCTTGCAAGAAGCCCAGAGCAGCATAGACTCCAACGTACATGTTCACATTGCTCTGAGTGCCATTTACCACAGGTTCATTGGTCCAAATACTGAGCCATACGTTAGACCCAATTGCAGCAGCATTTTGACTGCAGTATAGGAAGCATATAAATAAAGAGACAAAGGGACCAATAGCTTTCATGTATTGCCAGAAAACAGTCAGCTTGACCTGCAATTTGGTATAACACAAAAAAGCTTCATTTAGATTACAAAAACCTGGTGCCTGGACCGAACAGCAACAGAATTTTTCCAGTTAACTAGGAAAGCAGAAATTGCCTACAACAGCAGCAGAAAAAACACCAACATGAAATCCTAGAGCACATTATAGAAACCCCAGATGTGGACAGTTCAGAAGAGAGAAAATTTGACCGCAATAAAGACGATGTTCACAACAGCAGCAGCATTGCTAACACATATAGAATTATTATAGTATGAGATGGCAGCAGTTATATCCCTCCCTCTCTGGGCAACCCTAGCAGCACCAATCATATCTCTTCAGTGAGACAGAAGGAGAACCCATATTAGATGTGTCTAGAAAAACAGGATTCTAGGCATCCCACAGAGAGAGAGAAAAATCAGTATTAAGGGTATCACTTATATCTACATTCTACTTCAAAAGCACCAGGTAGCACTCCAGTATAGGTTTCCTTTTATGAGAGCTCTTCATAAACTTGCATTCCAGTTATAGAGAAGGTACTTCCCCTTTCAAATAGCTTCTCATATAATTTCCCAGATTGCTGCCCCATGACATCAGGATTCATGCTGCAAATGTAGGTTTCCTGTTTTTACCATTTATTGCAGTTTTTTTTCTTCTCATGGACCTATGGCTTGCACTCAATCCAAAAATATTTCATTCCCCCATACCCGATGTTGCTGATGGCCATTGGAATACCTGCCCCTGACTACATCATATTTTTATCACTCGTAATTTCCTTATGGTTGCTTATACTTCTCTGTCTCACACTACAGGGCCTTAGATAAGCCCATGAGGTCTACTTTCTCATTCTTCACTGTTCTGTTAGTCCGCTTTGTAATGGGGGTGACAAGGGGTCAACTTGCTGACTTGCCAATGGTCCTTCAAAGAGCTAACACCTATCACAATAATTTTACAAGGTAGCTCATTCAAATCTTGCTTCTTTTTCATCCCATCTTGATTTCCTTAACGTTGGGATTTCTAAACATTTTCAATTAGGAAGGCTTCTTAGAAAGGTGATCTCAAACTTTGACCAAGCTTTCATGTTTATCAGATCTCTCTGTTCATATTGTGGCTTATTTACTTCTTTACTAAGATATCCAACTAGGAAGCAACTTTAAAGGATAAATGTGCCCTCATTTGACTCATGTTCCTTACCGTTCCTGTTTCTGTGGTTTCTGCCTGGATAAGTTTCTCAGGAGGACTTTTTTTGGCTAGAAGCGGCTCAGGTGGCTTTTTATCACAAACCCTCCTTTTTGCCGACATTTTGCTAGGACATTCCCCATCTGAGGATATTACACTGAGTTGTCTAATTTAGCAGAGAGAGAGGGAGAAAAAAGAACAACGAAATTATGATGAGGCAGCTACCAAATCAGGCAGTACACATGATTTCCGCAGGCAGGATAGTATCTTTAAAACCGTTTCTGGGTTTACCTCAGGAACTGCTTGCGGACTTCATTAGTCACTGGTTCACTGTCTGCCAGATCTGTGTGGTTGCTGAGCGTATCTTCAGCAAGCAGCACCTCCTCATCCTCCACTACTGAAATGGGAGAGTAAATCTTCAGCTTATTTTGGCTTTTTTTTTTTTTTTTTAACTGAGATGATCTTAGAAAACCAGTGCTGAAAAGCTACTGAAGAGAGCAGAAGCTGTTTTGGAGGAACAAGGGGACCTCGTGGCCTTTAGACTAAATGTGCAATTCCATTTGACAAGCAGAGCTGGATGCCAGCTCTGCCACACTAAATGGGTACTATCACTGTGCACCAAGGAATGGCAAGAGGCCAAGATATTTGCCCATTATGGATGGTGAACAATTATTTTTGAAGAGCAATGGGAAGTGACTAATGTTATGGCTACTGTCCTGATCCAGCATTATTGGGTTGATAATTGTAGAAAGGTAATAAGGAGTGGGAAGAGAAATGAGGAGAGATGGACTCCCTCAAAAGATGTGGGGGGGGGATATTGTTTGCCTCCTATCCTAATTCCCAGTTGCAGCAGCCAATTCTCCTAAAAGACTGGTGAAACTAAAACCGACAAACTTCAAGCAGTTTTGGGTCTAGTTCATTTCAATTCTACCATAAACATTTAAAAGAAATTTTACTGAACACTGGGCATTGCTGGGAGGTACCACCTTCTCACTCTCCACATTTTCAAAAGTGCTACATGTATGGATAAGCAACCATATTCTTAAAAAAAAATTAAACTCTAGCCTTATCTTTTTTAATCTAGTATGGTCTTTGGACGTGAGTACCACACTGAAGACTTCCCAAGACAAACGAAAAACTCCTCACTTGTCGGCTCATCTTCTTCTATATCTTCATCAGGTGCATAATTATGGAGGAACTCTGCGAAAGACCTATTTTGATTCAAAAGCTCTTGGTAGGACCCCATTTCAGAGATTCTACCATCCACTATGACAACTATGTGGTCCACCTGAGACAAAAAGTTGATGCCGTGGGTCACCAAAATTCGAGTCTGAAAATGAAATAATACAGCAGTCAGCAGGTATCTTGCTATAAACTAAAATAATTTTTGACAGCAATGTGGGCCACAATTAAAGAAGTGGGTGTTCTCCATGAAGTGAACGACTACTGCAAATGTCCCATAGTGAACAAAACTAATGAGTAAAATGTTGTTCTTGTATAGGCTAGGCATGTGGTTCACACAAGCGAGGTTTACACAGAAAGCCTGGTCAGTCTGAGCCACGTGATATGGAAGAAAATGGTACAATAACCAGAAAGCGAAGATGCATTAAGAGAGGACTGACAATATCTCATTAAAAGGCAAAAAGAAAGGAAACAATAAGCTTATGAACACTCATTCTATGAATTAAAGATAACATAGAAGCTGTATTAGAATAGAACACGTGAAAGGAGGAAAAGCAGAATCAATAGAACAGAATAAGATGGAATTGAAAAAAAGATGTGCCATCTCAGAAGGAGGTTCTTGCGAAAAGAAAGGAGCAGGAAAAAAATCCAGGCAATGCTGCTGAAGATGAACTATTTTGTCAATAAAATAAACAGCATAAATTTTAAGGAGACAAAAGAAAAGGGAACAGGAAAAAGCACAGAATGATGAAGTAAAAGTGGGACAGAGGCCCTGAAGGCTAAAAGCAGATGATTCAACTAAAGTCCAGACAAATACGAAAGAAATAGAAAGGTGTCTGACTGTCAGTGCAGAAAATCACTATGGCTCTAGACTGATGCCAAACCCCAAATGTCCTATCTTGGGAATCCTGACACAATAAAGAACAGTGCTAAGGGCAGAACCAGATGTTATATGAACTGCTGCAACTGAGTATTTCTTTCTCCTCTCCTTTGGGTAATGTCCCAAAATTTGTTTAGAGAATTTGTATGCTGTCTGATTGAGACAGTTCTCAAAGTAAAAACCATACACTGCAATCATAGGTATAACGACATAAAAATGATTAGTAGTAAAACAAGCCAGGAGTATAAACAGAGAGTAAAACAACATTCAGCAGCCTAAACTGATATTGAAGACAGTCCTCAGGCTAGAAGTAAACTATAAAAAGAGCTTTAAAACATGGAATCCTTCAGCTGAAAACCTGGAAATAAAGAAATGTTTTGACCTGGTGCCTAAAGGACAGTAATGCCTAAAGGAGAGCCAGCGTAGTGTGGTGGTTAAAAGCGGCGGTTTGGAGCCGTGGAGTCTGATCTGGAGAACCGGGTTTGATTCCCCTCTCCTCCACATGAGCGGCACAGGCTAATCTGGTGAACTGGATTTGTTTCCCCACTCCTACACATGAAGCCAGCTAGGTGACCTTGGGTTAGTCACACTCTCTCAGCCCCACCTACCTCACAGGGCGTCTGTTGTGGGGAGGGGGAGGGAAGGTGATTGTAAGCCGGTTTGATTCTCCATTAAGTGGCAGAGAAAGTCGGCATATAAAAACCAACTCTTCTTCTTCTTCTAATGTATGTGCCAGGCAAACTTCAAGGGGGAGCTCATTCCAAAGGTAAGGTGTCACTTGTTGTAAGCCAACCTGAGCTGCCCTCCTCCTCTGAGGAAGAGGAGGAGTGGGAACCTGGGCCCGTTCCTCCAAGGACCACCCTGGAACAGCAGGAACAGGCATCAGAGCCACCAAGACCCATGACAGGGGATGAGGGCTGCTCATTCTGGAAGCAAACAGAACAGCAAGAAGAGCAGGACTCCTCGCCTGCAAGTTCTTCCAAGCCTGTTGAAAAGTAGAGAATCAGGGCCCAGATTCAATTAAGGGAACGAAGGCAAAATGCCAGGTGGGCTTTGAGAGAGAGAAAGAAGTCAATTAAGCCTAATCAGGGAGGAGTGGAAGAAGCTGGAACTGCTAGGCAATAAAAGGCCAGGCAGATTTCCAGAGTTCTTGTGGGTTCAACACATGTTGAAGGCCACTGACTGAGAGAAGCAAACAGAAGCTCCAAGCAACTGAAGCTATCTCAGTTAACCCCGGCATGCAAGCTGAAATCTGATCTGATAAACAGGGAGGTTGTGCTGGTAAGTGCCTCTACTCCTTTACCTGCTAATTACCTTAGTCTAGCCCGGTCCACGGGAAGAGAAAAGCCTGTGTCAGGCTCTGGACAACGCAGTACTCCCATTGCTGTTGTTGAAACCAGAGACCAAGCCTCCGGCCTGGTTACTGCCTGCATGCTACACTCCTGCCTGAGAATGACATCGCTACTAAAAAAGCTCCATTTCCAGTTGCCTCCTGCCTCACCTCAGCGAGCAGGTCTGTGAAAAGTAGGGTTTGAGAGGAGGATCTTAACTAGCAGGCTTGACAACAAAGGAGGAAGTGGTCCTTCGAGTACCCCAGACTTAGCCTTATCAGGGCCTTCAAGGTAAGAAACAATGCTTTGAATTGTGCCCAAAAACAGATCAGCAGCCAGAGCAGATCTGTCTCCACAAGGGGTGATATAATCCCTGAATCTTGTCCCTGACAATAGTTTGGGCATCTCACTTTGGACCAACTGAAGTTTCCAGATATTTAATACAACATGTGATGTGATGTTATTGTGCTGTGCAATTTCCTTGTTCCCACTGACAGATGATTGTGTGAGATGGGGGCGAGAATTAGGGATGGACACACAGTGTCATAGGTCAATTATGCATGGGTACTTTCACTCACGTTGGCCCCCATCTGTCTTGGTTGTTCCTTGGAGTTATGTATGAGTTTTCCCTCTATTAGAGATGACCTTGCTGCCAGCCCTCACAAATCCCAGGACTTCCTGTTAACCCAATTCTTCCATCTCCCTGAGCTCAGCCCACTTGAAATCCCCATGCATAAGCCAAAGCGCAGGACATGGAAACTTGGGGGAATGAGGTTTCTCTCACAGAAAGAACTATAGCGAATTACAAAGCAGTGTGTCAAGAGGCGGGGATTCAAATGCTTCCTACTTCCTCGAAATTCTTTCTGAGCAGAAGAAAGGCATCTAGAAACAAGGCTTGGATTTCTTTCCCCACCCCATTCCTTTTAGGGAACTCCCTTTTGTTTCTGTTTTTTCCGGTGGGGGGAGGATTTTTCCTCAAAGAAAGCACTACAGACAATTACAAAGCGGCATTTCAAGGGGCGGGGACCCAAAAGCTTCTTGTTTTGAACTTGGAGACTGCTGGTGCATAGCTTCACAAGAAGACTGTGTGGGTCCAGCGAGCAACGAACCTCAGGTAAAACTCCCATGCATAAGCGACCATAGTATCATGCATTATAACATTTCCAGTAGCTCCTTTGTAGAATACTTTGAGAAACATTTGGTCGAGAGCACAGCCTAGAAATACTTTATTCATTTATTTTGTACAGGTGCATATTGTGTTACACTAGCTGTTACTGGGAAGAAAGAAGCAGCACCATGTTTCTTGTAATGTCAGGGTCTGCCCTCAGATAAGAATCAAGCCAAAGTAAAATGTCTGTACATAGTAGAGCAAATAGAAACAAATTCCTTAGAGCAGAGTAAAAACATCCAAATTCCTTAGAGCCAATATCAATGTGGCTGGAACCCCTCCCGGCCCTACCAGAAGTCAAGCCAAAGTGGGGAGAAATTGATCAAATACAACACGTTTTTTAAAAGCCAAAGCATTAAAAGCACAAAAGAAAGCATGATTGCCCAGAATTATAGACAAAACAGAATTGAATTAGGTAAGAAAACGCGAAAGAACAAGTGAGGAGACCATGGAGACAAAATCCCACAGTCCAATAGAAGACGGGGGTGGGGGATGGGAAGGAAGTACTGCCATTAAAAACGCTACAGGTAATTTGCCTACATCCCACTAAGAACCTTCTAGTAAACTATACTGAGGTCAGGAATTAATCATGGGTGAATGGAAAGTCCCTCTTACAAGCTACATTGAACATTTATTTTTTCATTCTTTTTGCAGTGATTCCATACTTCAAAAGGTACAAGAACTTTCATTTCCTACCATAATTCAGAGATCCTAAGGGGAAAACCCAGCCAGCTTAATGCTACCCTTCCAGACAGGATGCCAGAAAAGAGAAAAATGGTGTCTGGGGACTTTTATCTGGGGCTTTAGAGACCTGACAGCTTGCGGAACCTGCTAGCAAGCCAACCAAGGTCATCAACTAATGCAAGTCAACACAGAAGTTTCTCCTTAAGAGCCCATCTATGCTTTAGCAGGCGTCTGCTCATTTCAGCAACCTTATTACCCTCTACATGCCCTTCTTTCTTAACTATGGCAGCCTTAGCAACTATCAACGCTGAGTGGCGGCCCATAGACTTTCCATGCAGAAGGTCTCAAATTCGATCCCTGGCATCTCTAGGTAAAAAAGAGGTAGCAGAAATTGGTAACAACTCATTTCTGCTTGAGGCACTAAAGAACCATCTAGACACTACTGAACTAGCTGGAGCGATGCCTTGACTGGGTATATGGCTACTTCATAAGCTCAAACCAAGCACAAATTAGAAGAACATCTAGCTTTTGACTTTCCCAACACTTTTCTTCTCAAGCATCAGCAAAAGGACAACAGGGAATGGGGAAGGACATCAAAAATTAATGGCAGGCGTGGTAAGGGGCGAAATAAAGAGAGACATTAACTGAAATGCAATGGGATTGGAACTACAGAATGGGGTGGATGAGAGATAGTCATATACTTCTTTCTCTTCCTTTCCTCAAAAATCTTGATTGCCTTCTGGAGAAGGAAAGAAGGACCTGCCTGTTGTTTAGGAAATGCCAAATATCCTTCACTACACCAGTGAGAAAGTGAAGTGTGGCTGCGAGGCACAGTCCCCAATCAGTAGTTCTGTAGTGCCACTAAGGTGCTGTTGGGAATAACCTTTAACGTGGTGCAAAATTGTTGTTCTCATGATTCCACAAGTCACATCACAGTTTCTACTATGCTACCACAGCCGAACATTAATAGATATCTATAGACTCACTTTTCCTTTAAGTGTTCCTTCTGGTCCAATAACTTTGTCAAAGATGTGCTTGGCTACATGAGAATCCACAGCTGAAAGAGGATCATCTAGCAAGTAAACATCAGCATCGCTGTACACAGCGCGTGCCAGGCTCACTCGCTGCCGCTGGCCACCTGAGAGATTGATGCCCTGCGTGATGGGGAAAAGAGGAGGAAAAGTATATTACAGCTTTTAAATTCTATAGGAGTACCAGGCCCACAAACAGCATATTCAATAACTGCCTCAAGGCCCATTTAGTTAACAACCCACTTATTCTACTACATTGCTCATGCAAGGTTTGCAGCTTCAGATTGTCAAGCATGGATTTGTGAATGCATCGAACACAGCCCCCTTGATAATCTGGGCAGTACCACATGGCATCACGTTGTATGTTCAAAGTTTTTGAAATGATGGCTGAACAAAGGAGATTCCTGAACCAACACATCAAGTCAGAATTCCAAGATGCCCACAGGCACCTGTTGTAGACTAAAAGTCTGACTCAGTATAACGTGGCTCTGTTTGTGTGAGAGGGTCAGAACTGCCCGCTCTGACTGGCAGTAGCTCTCCAGGGCCCCAGGAGAAGGTCTTTCACATCATTTGCTATTTGATCCTTTTAACTGTAAATTGATCCTGAGAACCTTCTGCATGCAAAGGAGATGCTCTACCACTGAGCCATGGCCTCATGACCACACCCAGGCCACCTTGACTTTAGCAAGGTTGCTGCATCATGTGCATTCAGACCATGCATCTTTCTAAAACTCAAACTCCTCTTTCCTCTTCTATCCCTACTTTCTTTTTGTCCTTCATTTCTGGCCTCCCTCATTTTTAGCCTTTCCCATTTGCTGTTCCTCTTTTTCACTTCTTTTTTTATTTGGTAGCCTCCTCTGCTTAATGTGACTCAGTGCCTCCCAGAGCATAGTCCCCAAGTTCTCTTCGAATAGTAGGACTGAGTCTGGAGGACACAGACATTCTTGAGAACAATGTCTGTGAGCATATTCCACTGAGTAATCACAATTGGTATCTACTCAACAAATCAGCGACTAACAATGTCATTCTAATCACAGATGCTTAGGATTGCACTGTAAGATGACAAGCCCCACCCCCTAGTTTTGTATGGTTGGTTTAGATCACCTTTGAGTCTTTTCATGACATGTGGTCTTCCTCCTCTTATGTCATTAGCATCTGGTGGTCAGCCATTTCTCTCTACATTTGCCACTGAAAGCCTTACCTTCTCACCTATCTCAGTCTGATCTCCACCAGGAAGCACCTCAAGATCTTGCTGCAAGGCACATGCCTCCAAGACAGTGTGGTACTTTTGTTCGTTATAAGGGTGGCCGAACAAGATGTTATCTTTCAAGGTAGCATTCTGGATCCATGCTAGTTGTGGTACGTATGCAACAGAGCCCTAGACACAAACCACAAGTGGATTAGCGGCCAAGCCACACACATTATTCAGTTCTCAATGTCCTTTCATGTTGGTCTGAACCAACCTTCACAGCTGCTTCCCCTCGGATTTTTTCCATTTCACCAAGAAGAGCTGACACCAGAGAAGACTTCCCACAGCCAACATGACCCACAACAGCAACCAAAGAACTGCTCGGAACCAACAAATTTATACTGGGGAGAGAGAGAAAAAAATTAAGAGTCAGGCTGGGCTAATATAAAAATATTTGCACACAAGCAGTGGTGGCCAATGTAAATATAATAAAGCAGAAACAATAGTACAGCGGCACCTTAAAGATTAACAAATATATGATGGCATAAGGTTTTGTGGGCTACAGCCTACTTTGCCAGGTCTATAAGATGTCACAGTATCTGCTACTGCTGCAATAGACTTACATGGCTACCCCCCTGGGATTTCTCATAATAAAGTAGTGAATAGGCCTGCCCTCTGTCATTTGGTACATTTTTGCATGTGGTATGCTGTACTAGATCTGGCAGACGTTCAACACAACATTCCATCAGAGAGTCTGTTTAATCAGCTTTACACAGATTTAGGCATGTGGCTGGAGAGAACATAAAGAATGTTGACTGGAGTGTTAACGGCTTGCAGGAGAGGAAGGCTTGAAAGAAGCTCATGACATGGAAAACGCTCATGAAGCTAATAGTGGCCAAGTAGAGAAATAACAGAGAGATTTCCCATTTGAATGAGCTACACAGGGCTTCCTACTATAATCCACCAAGAGATTTCCAGAGCTGATTTGCATCACAGGGTGTGTGTGTTTTGCTAACATGCTTAGGTGATCAAGAGTTGACTCTGATGCCTTACAGCGCTCATGTAAAAAGTTTGACCTGACTGTAGCCCCATCACATCCTGGATCCACCCATATTACACAGATTTTTTTTGTCAGGAAATAATGTGTGCCTTGGGCAAGGGTCAAAGTTTTTTTTTTAAGTCCATTTTGGCACATTAAGATGACATCTGAAACAGAATAAGCTAGTTCCACCCTTAAAAACATAGATCTATAGTGCTATCCTAAGCAGAGTTCTAGCCTTCTAAGTCCACTTGAAATAAATGGGCTTAGATGAGTATTGTTGTTGCATTTCCTTCACTAAAAGACCTTATGCCTTCAGTAGAGATCTTTAGCTCAGATCCGGGTTACCTGCCCAACTGGCTCACTCGTCCTGACTTAGTTCAGAGAAAATCAAGGCACAATTGACCTGTGACCTTTTAAGTCTTCATTATGTGTGTATCTTTAATGCTGGCTAAGTCATGGTAAAGGGGCATGGATAAAAATAGGGCTCCATGGGAACTTATATACACAGTATATTTTACTTGATAGTTGCCGATAGTTGTTTACTTGATAATTGCTTCATTTGGATATTTTTGATTTCTGATTCTAAACAGTGGTTCTAAACAAGAATTCTAAACAGTGATTTCTAATTCTAAACTCTGAGTTCCCACACTTAACAGAGGCTGGCTGCAGTGAGCATGTCACATCTATTCTATGCCAATAAATTGGTTGCCAGTTTGTTTCCATTCCCAACACAAAGTTCCTTAAAGCCCAGAACAGCTATGGTCCACGGCTTCTGCTGGACTGCCTCCATCTGTATGTTTCCATTCTTGTTCTGGGGTTAAATGAGGGAGCTTTACTGGGGGAATCCCCAGTTGAATACATATAATTAATTTATCAGAACATCGGTCCATCAGGGTCAGTATAGTCTGTTCTGATTGGCAGAAGTTCTCCGGGGTCTTGTGTAGAGATCTTTCACAGCAGCTACAACCTGATCCTTTTAAAACTGGAGGTACCGGGGATTCAACTATGACCTTCTGCCACCAAGTGGATGTTCTACCACTGAACCATGGCCCCTCCCCTAAAGGGAACTGCAGTCATTGGTACCCACACAAGGGCCTTCATGGTTGTTGCCTGTACTCTATGGAACTGGCAGAGCTACAACTGGAGAGTTATTGTAAAACCTCAAGCAAACTGCTTCCCAGTGAATCTGAGAAATCTTGAGCTCAGTAGGTTGAAACTTGAACGAACAAATAATGCTCAGCTCATTTTTAAAGAAAGTTTTTTGATCAATGCTAAATGTATTTTGTATGTTAGGTTTTCTGGTGCACACAGCGCAGAATGTGGGAAGTTCACCGGACTCTCAAAAAAATATATCCAGTTTATAAAACTAACCTCACCCCACCTTAGCATGGGTATAATCTAGCCAAAGTTAAACATTTTTATGTTGCATGGATTTCAACAGCTTGGTAAATGTCTGCTGAAGGAAGGTATTTCCATCATGAGAACTGGGCCGCCTTGCCTCCCCCTTTTCACTGCAGTCCCAAATGACTCCTGAAACACTGCTCCAATGGGGATGGGGAACCTCTAGGAATAGCAGGTGTGGGGAGAATCAGCAGGAGGAGGAAGGAAATGGTGAAATCTTCTCTTCCTTTTCTTCAGCAGAAATTTTCACTGGCTGTGGAACAGTGTGAGAGAGTTAACCATGAGTTCACCTCTGCCAGTGAAATCAATGGAATTCAAAGTGCTCAAGAAGTTGGTTCTTACCCCATATCTATAGCATTGATAGCTGCTAACAGAAGTTGGATTATATCCAAATAAACTTTGGGCAGGGTTTCCACTGGCCAGTATAAGTTCCCTAAACAGTTTTATGTACCACCATCTGAGTTCTAGCCTGTCTCCCCATACCATCAGTGCTTCTTTATCATCACCAATCTAGCCCTCTCCTGGCAGACCTTTCAGGAATTATCGCAGCAATGAAGGGACATGATAGAGGTTTATAAAATTATGCACTGGATGGAGAAAGTGGATGGAGGGACTTTCTCTCCCTCTCTCATAATACTAGAATTCAGGGGCACCCAAGTTGATGGGCAATAGATACAGAACAGACAACAGGAAACATCTATTTATTCAATGAGTAATTAAATTGTGGAATTCACTGCCAGTGGAGGTAGTGTTGGCCATAAGCATATACGGATTTAAAATGGATCAGACAGATTCATAGAGGATAGCTTCATCAATGGCTACTTGACATTGAGAGTAAAGGGAACTTCCATATTCATAGGCAGTAAACCTCTGAAACGTGATGCTAGGAGACATCAGGGGAAGGTCCTGGCCTTTGTGCCCTGTTTATTTGGCCCTTCAGGGTAGGCTGCTGTGTGAAACAGAATGCTGATCTAGATGGACCACTGGTCTGATCCAGCAGGGCTCTCTTTATGTTCTTAATTTCCATAGTTGCATCCCACGCAGCTGCAGCTCTGTTTGAAAAGCCCGAACCACATGGACAGGGCAAATCACAGGGGTCCTTTCCTACCCTACTGGTGTCCACTAAGGAGAATGGGAAGGATTCATGCAATAGGAAGGAAGGACCACATGAATGCAGCAAGGACCACATGGCCACATGAATGCAGCAAATACCATGGGATGAAGCCATCAAAAAAGCAGCTCCCACACCACTGCGATGTCATATGAAAAGGCCCTCAGACATTTTGTAAAACTCCAAATGCTTTTGACAGATTCAGTCATACCTTTTGACTGGGGGTAGGGGCCTCAACTAAATTTCCAGAATCTATTTTTAGCACAAGATTTGCACTTTCTTGCTAGAGAACTTGGTTTATGCTGCTGCTGAGCCTGTTCAGCCTTGTTGATTACCTCCTACAAAACTCTGACCCAGTGCCTCAGGAAAAAAAGCTTTTAACAACCCTCTCTGGTTTACACCACTGTTGGGTAAACTCCTGTTCTCTGAAAGTCGACATAATATTAATGGCTGGGTTGAATTTTCTTTACTCTGGAAGCAACCAGCCACTTCCAAGCACTTCCTCAGCTGTGTTAAAAAGCAGATGAAAAGTTTAAAGGGCGTGCTTGGCAGATGTTTATGTTATGCAACAGGAATATTCTTGCAAGTTTGGCCAGCTTCACTAATGCCAGACGCTCTTCAATGCAGCCTGATCCTTTTGACACCTCTATTCCTCATCCCTCTGGATTAAAGAGGTGGGGACTCGGAGGACAAATGTGAGGGAGCTGCTGAGCAGTCAAGTGCTATCCACCTCAGTGTGTCAGTCTGCCTCTACCGCGCCACCTCTCCTCTATGACACTAGAGGCATGTGTGCGATGTCCCAGCTTTCTCCGTAGAGGAATGCTGTGAGCAAGCCCAGCAAATCCCCCTCTGTGCACCTGTGCTAATATACTGCTACTGTAACCAACTTGGAGGCGCACAGTAATTTTTACTGACTTCCCCCCTCTTTCTTTCCCCTTAAGATAGCAAGTGTCTGAAACTCCGTGCCATGAGCAAAAGCAGCAGGAAAATATTGGCGTATACAATTGAGCATTGTTCTTACTCTTTCAAAGTTGGCTCAAGATCCCTTGCCCAGCTGAACGTTCCATCCCTTACAGTAACAGCATACCCTGTACAAAAAAACAACAACACCATACAAAATAATTAAGGAAGGTGGAGAGCAAAAATTCTCATAGTCAACGTGTTGCTACCGGGAGAAGCAATCTTTGTTGGTGAGATATGAGGAACCACTGTGATAAGTTTCATTCTTGCTTGATCCTGAAGAAGCATCCTGTCACATGCCCGGCCACAAATCATGCCGCTGAGGTCAATTCTAGGCCAAACTTTCAAACATTACAGAACTGGTGGTATCTTTTAGAGAGAGTGCTATGGAATAGCGTGTTTCTGCAGTAACATCCATTATTCTCCAAGCAATGGCCATGTTTATGGACTACAAACAACAGCTTGAAAATAAGGGACACTCTGCAACCCTAACTTAAATATTTATCCAATAGCAATTACTGAGACACACACTTGTTTATCTTCCCTATCCAGCCATGGCTGTTCTCTAGAGATTATACTCAAGTGCTTTGTGCAGCCAATTTTCAGTAGCTCAAAAACAGTTTAACGCTTTTTTCCCTGAAAAAGGAGAGGCTATCCCAAGGACTGCTGCAGTTGACTAGGGTGCTGCTAGGGAACTGGATTCCCCGGCTCCATGAAGTTACGAAACATACAGGCTTTATATGCTATTGCATTAGCCACCCAAGGGCCACAGTCCCTTTCTCTCTCTTTGTTCAGAGTAACTGGATTACAAAGGACATTGTATATTGTGAAATAGAATCACCCACCACAAATCTTGGGTGATGCAATCAGTTGCCTGTGACAATCCTAAGCAGACTTAACACCCTTCTCACGCTACATTGCAACATTTTCTCTAGTTCTGGCTTTTTTCTTTGGCCAAACTGTCGACGGAATTTACAGTGTAAAGAGGTATATGGCAGCATCATTCACATCACAGCCACGTTTAATAAATTGTTAAGGCTTCAGTCCTGATTTACTGTTTATGGTGAATGGTACTGCAGCTTGGAGCAAACTGAGTATTTCTGTGGATTGAACAATTTCTGTCTGCAGAGTGAGACTTTCTCGTCTTCCCCTTCCTGCTGCAGTTGAACATGCCCCCCAAATGTAACTGCTAGGGCACAGGGAACCCCCACCCTGGAATGGCCTTTAGTAGTTAAGGAAGTAGTTAAGGAACAGCCTTTAGTAGTTACGGAAGTTCTTTCTAGCTGCATTCTTTAGATGCTGTGATCCAGCATCACCATACAAATGAAGTCTTTTCTGCCCAATCTCTCTGCTAAACTCCCCCACATCAGCATTTTTACCTGGAGTAATCTTTTTTTAAAAAAAATTAATTTAATTTTTTGAGAGAAAATTTTATAAACAATATATCTTCTTATACATTTAGTTTACCTCTTTTTTCCCCTTCCCTCCCCCCCTCAGACCAAAGGCTCCCTTTACAGTTTTAACCATGAGCACAATCTTTCCATCTTATATGCTATGTGTGAATTGGCTTCTTCTTTTTTTATCCATTCCATATAACTTGACCATTTTTCTTTAATATCCTGTATTTTATTTTCCCACTTATCATCTTGGGTTATACGTGCAATAACTTCGGATTGAACCTGATCGAAAAGATAATTGTTCCACTTTTCCATTGACCACTTGTCATAATCTTTCCAACCCGCTGATATCAACGCCTGGCCCGCTAATATCATTTTTTACCTGGAGTAATCGACTTCGTTTCCACAGAGCTTGGATCGAGTTCCTCATGCGACAAGAAATGCTGGATCCTCTTCAAGGAAACACTCGTCTGAGGAGAAAATGCTTATTTTGTTAATTCTGCTGTATGAGAAATAGATAACAGGTTGTACATTCCCTTTACATGGATTAGAGTTCTCAAGCAGCTCTCCTAATGCAAGAACATTACCGCACCATTTCCCCCCCAATGGACAGCAGCTAATCCACATCAGTTAAAAGCTCACCCAGAAAGTAAAAAAGCTGGACCTACATTAAGGGCCAAAGAGAAGTGGCAGAAGCCAACTTGCTTGTTTACACTTGGTATGAAGCAGGAGCTGGAGAGAAAAATCCCAAATGTTTGGATATTTATGCTAAGTGGATTTGGACCTAAGCCAGTTTTCTTTCTAAGACTGACAAGTGGATTTCTCCAATCCCATGCAAATCCCCATCTCTGATATCAGAGGCTACTTTTATCAAATCAGAGCCATATACAATATAGTCCCACCTCCATCAAGCACCTGGTAATGGCTCTGAACTTCCATGACAAATAGATAGTCTGGTCCAAACTGGATTGTCCTTTGTCCAAAAGGGATTAACAGCCCATTCCTGAGAATTAGGCCGAAAGTTCTTTGGAGGCGGCGTGACCTCGCCGCCAGAATAAGTGAATGTAATTGCGCAATTACACACACTTACGCTGGCAGCGAGGCCAGTCCCACTGACGGCCGAGCACAGCAAGACAGCGCCTCGCCCCATGCCAGTGTGGCCTCTCTGTGGCGCAGGCCACGGCGTAGAGAGGCCGCGCCAGCGCAGGGGGGCATTCCGGGGGTCGGCCAGGGGGAGGAGCCACCGGTTAGGAGGCTTCCCAGCAGTTCGGCGCTGGGAACGGTGTGCTGCACCTGCTTTTTAGCAGGCACAGCCTCTTCCCCGCCGACTCCAGACGCTGACTTTTCAGGAATTGGCTGTAAGTCTGCCAGAATGGTCCAATGTGGAATGGAAGTGAATAGCTCATTCTAATGGAATCTCTAGGGGACCAAGATCCCAGACACTCTAGGCGGCGCTCTTGAGCCTTAGCAAGCTTTAGGATTACTGTCACATACTCTTCCTTCAAGGAGGTAGGAGCAGAGTATGCAGTTCTGCCCTCCTCTCTGTTATAGTCACAATAGCTCTGTAAGGTAGGTTAGGCACGAACACACACATGCGTGAGACTAGTCCAAGGTCACCCATGGAGGAGAAGTAGAAGGTAGCTGTGAGCTCAGGTTTCCCCTGCCCTGGTCTTACATTCTATTACATCACATTGGCTCTCCAACAGGTCTACCACTGTTTCATCTTGTCTGACTTAGATATCTGGCCATATTCGTGATCTGCAAAGTCCTGTTTGCTTTCAGTGTAAGCTTCTTCTTTTAAGACAACAGCCTTACCTGTGCAATATTGCTAATGACCTGAGGGAGCATGCTGAGTGGAAACCTCAGAATATTAAACAAGGAGAGAGACACAAAAGCTTTCTCTGCATCAAGGACATGCTTTTCATCCACGGTGACATAAACAGAAAATGTGGTCAGGGCAACCTGGAAATACAAGAATAGAAAGCAACATTTTCTACTGAAGGAATGAAAAATTGCTTAGATTATTTGTTATGCTAATGTGCTGTTGAAAAAGAAGGCTTGGTGTGATGCCACAGAAATACAAATGTGATACAAAGAAATTAAAATAATCAAGCCAGTGAATGTTGCATTTTTCAACAACAAACACTTAGTATTCCACTACAACAAATTTGGGGGCCATGGGGAAATCACAGGTAGAATAAACTTCTGGGACATTCCTGGCTCGGTTCTTCCCATTTGGGGCTTGAATAAGTCAATTTCCTCATCTCCTCCTTTAACTGACAGGATTCATTGCCTCCTGCAGCAGTACTTATCGGGCCTTTGGAAGGGGAAGGTCTTTTTTTCATGCACAAAGAATGAGGGATAGGACTAGAACCCCATAGGAAAAAGTCCCACACTGGTGACAACTGGTGTCTGATGGCAACCCTTTGACTCCAGTCTGAGAAGTATTGTTTAAACCAGTCCAGAGCACATCTTGATGCCCACTTTTGTCTCCAAATGTCTCAACAAGATGGCATTGTCCACTGTATCAGAGGCTGCATGTAAGTCCACCGGGAGCAACAAAGAAGCATGGTCTTTGTCTATGTTCAGACAGAGGTCAGCAACCAAACCTACCACAGCAGTCTCTGACCCAAAACCTGGCTTGAAACCAGAATGAAAAGGATCCAGAGCAGCTGAGTTGTCCAAGACAACATGGAGTAGGTCAGAGACTGGGTGATAACTGACCACATCATTTTTCTGTAGGTTTTTTTAAAATCGTGGATGGACAATTGCCTTTTTTGGGCAGCCGAGGAAGGTTCCTTGAGTTAGTGATTAATTTATGATGGACACCAAGGGCTTGGCGATGAGGTCGGTACGTGATTTTAGTGGCCAGAATGAGCAAGGGTCCACGTCACAAGTAGAGATCTTCACAGATCCCAGGATTCTGTCAACATCCACCACATTAATTGGGTCAAAGTGGTCCATAAACAGACCAGACAATGTATTATACGTTTCTTCTGACATATGTTACAGCAAGCATACAGATCAGTTAGTATTTTTATCAGCAACATTTTTTTGCAAAAGTATCACTACTAATCGTTTGTCAATAAAGATTTAGCTATAACAAGCCTGTGAATTAAAGCTCTGGGGAGAAATCTGATCTTTGATTCCACTTCCCTGGCTGGGGAACTAAGCATATAAATGTGTTATATTATGCAAACAGGGTCTGGTGGGTTTGGTACAAAACTAAGTTGCAGCAGAGAGCTCTATTTTAATATGTTATACACCTGCCTGAGAGAGTGTTTTCCCTTGGGCATGTAGTGTTTAAAACCTAATATCCCACAACTCCTAGCTGTTAATGTTTACCTCAGTTGTCTGTTTCCTTCTGAATAAACTCTGGGTCTAGTTCACTTTATAAAGGAAACCATCCTTTTTCCTGTCAGTTGACATTATTATCCCTCACTTATGAATTCAGGTTTGGATGGGTATACACCCAAGCCCAGGTTTTATCCTCTTGTACATTTTTTAAAAATCTCCCTGGGAACCCCAGTGCAGTGGGGCAGGTGGGAAATTGTGAATCAAGAAAAATCTCATGGGGTAGTGTCTAGCCTCCAAGACAGCCATCACACAGGCCCAATGAAGTCACTCAAAACTCACAGTTCTGGCCAGCTGAGGGCCGCTAGTCTCAGGTGCTAGGGGGCAATCAGCAGGAATGGGTACCTTCATCATGCCTTTGCTTGTGAGCTTCTTAGATGTTAGTCACCATGGGAATGGATTATCAAACCAGACGGCCCTCTGGCCTACCCACCAAAGGCATGTTCTTAAACACAGCTTCAGAATTCAACCAAATTCCAGCACTTTGAAGCCTAGCCTTGCTGGATTTTTGGCATGCAGCCCAACAGTACAAGAAAACTCCAATTCTCTTGCTCTACAGGTTGGGGATGCAAAATTTAGTGGAGGTGGGGAAGGTCAGTGATATTTAAACATTTTATTAAAAATGTGATTACATGTCAAAACTAACAACATAAAATGCCCACTGGAAGGAAAAAATGAAACAGTAATATTTGATTTTTGGGGGGAAAAAATTAACAGAACAAGGGAAAGCATTAACTGCATGGATCTAGCTGATCATTTTCTTGCTGGAGCAAATGTATATATATCACAGCAAGCATGGCTGTTTTGTTTTTTGGTTAAAGTAGCCATTAAGACCAGGGTGATCTGGCCATGGGGATCCATGCCACAGTAACCTTGAAGCTAGACTAGTGTGATGCACTCTACATAGGCCTGCCCTCAAAGACAACCCAGAAATTCCAGCTGGTACTACTGAATGTCTCAGCTTGATTATCATCAGGAACTAGGCGAAGTATGCCTATCATGCCTGTTCTGCAGTCGCTTCATTGGCTACAAATTCGTTCCCAGGTGCAATTCAAGGTACTGACCATCACCTAAATAGCCCTTGGTAAGATCAGTACCCGAGCATTCTCCATCGTGGCTCCTACTTTGTAGAATGTCCTGCCTGAGGAGGTCAGGAAGGCTCCTATACATCTCATCATTCCACAGAAAGCGTAAAACAAAATTGTTCAGGAGGGTCTTTTTACAGAGAATAGGGCCATAGCTTATGGAACTGTTTATTGTACGCATTGCTTCTTTTTACTGCATTGTTCTTTGATTTCTGTAATCCAGTATTTGCATTTCTTATGTCATGTCTTATACAGTTTCAACTGCTTTGCAAAAAGTTTTAATCCACCATGAGTCTCAACAAGAAAGGTGAATTCTAAATAAAGTAAATAAATAGATACTGATGAAGGAATTTTGTTATTTAGTCTTGCACAAATACTATGAATTGTCTGTTTCTGCATTATCATTGTATTGCTGGACAAGGCCACTTGGTTGCACAAAAAAAGAGGGTTGAGTTGAGATGAAGCTGCCTGGTGTCTTAGCTGTCAGACTGAACAGTGTCTGTACTGGTCACATAGCACGGAAGTTAGGACAGCTGCCAATTTATAATTTCCATGGGATTTGGTACATGAGTGAAAGTGAAAGTGTGACTTCTTTTAAACTGAAAGCTTAAAAAAAATTCCAATGGAAACAGTGCCTATAAACTGCAGGCATTTTGCAGGTTTTTCTTCTCCCTCCTGAAAAGTTACAGAGGGGTTGCCCTGCCATGTCACAGGCAGCTCCTCTGAAATAATTACAAGGTACACCAAGAAATCTTACCAGAAATGGTGCGCTAACCCATGCAAACGTTGACAAAGAATTGAGATAGGCTGCCTTCCTCAAGACTCTGAGTTCATTCTTCCGTATCTCTAGAACCTTCTGTGCAAAGGACGGTTCCCAAGCATATAGCTTCAGCACCTTTATACCATTGAGAATTTCATTCATCAGCTTGATGCGGGAGTCTTTGTATCGCATCTGTTCCACCTAAATGATTTAAGACATCATTAGCTATTATGCCTAAGCTGACAACTTGTACTGCAAATGGTCCCAATGTCTCCATGTGAAAAAATAAACCCAAATGAACTATGAAATACCACCTCCATCATTGTACATGAATCACACACCTGTACAGCACTGTAGACAGATATGTTGGTTACAAGCATATGTTTTTATGGGCTCGGCATAGCGGGTAAATTGTAGTCACAAATGTTTGCAAGTATCAACAGTTTAACTTGTAACATGAAGTTTTGCTCTAAGAAAGGATGCTGAATTATATTCTCTTAGGCCTTATGTCTGTGTTAAGCACCGCCAAGTCACTTCCAACTTATGGTGACTATACGAATCAATGTCCTCCAAAATGTCCTATTATTAACAGCCTTGCTCAGCCATTGCAAACTGAGGGCCGTGGCTTCCTTGATTGAGTCAATCCATCTCATGTTGGGTCTCCCTCTTTTCCTGCTGCCTTCAACTTTTTCTAGCACCTTTGTCTTTCCCATTGACTCTTGTCTTTTCATAATGTGACCAAAGTACGATAGCCTCACACTCTACTCCAAACCACATTTCAAAGGAATCTACTTTCTTCCTGTCAGCTTTCTTCGTTGTCCAACTTCCACACCCTTACACAGTAATAGGGAATACTATGGCATGGGTTAACTTTATCTTGGTTGCCAGTGACACATCCTTACACTTAAGAATCCTTTCTATCTCCTTCATGGCTGCCCTTCCCAGTCTCAATCTCCTTCTGATTTCTTGGTTGCAGTCTCCCTTTTGGTTGATGATGGAGCCAAGGAATAGGTCTTACTGGGGCAAAATGCAACAGAATAAGTAATCTGCAACATCACAGATATTATATTAGAGGTTTTTTTAATCCTTTGCAGTTTGCCATTTGTGTTTGTTTACATTTTAAATCCCTTCAGAAAACCCATGACTTAAAAAGAAACTTTCAGTGCATACAGGTAAACTTCCATCATGCTCCACTTGTAAAACATGTCTTACTTTCTCCTGCTCACTGATTAGGTCATGTTGTAATTTGGATATTCGAAGAGAAGCATGTTAAGGAGTTCATGGAGATTTAGCAGATAGAAGTGTAGGCAACAAAGGGATCTGGAAGCTATCATTTAAGCCTATGCAAACACATGAAGGCAAGCTACCCTTTTCAAAACCTACTGAAATGACATCTTTATGGCTACCCCAATTTCTTGGATTAAAATCTACCTTGTGCGATGCAACATCTTTTTGTATCTATAGAAAACTACACAGAGAGGGAAAATATATGCATTTATGCACGGGAACCAGAAAGACAAACAGTGGAACTAAAACATCAATATAAAAAACGTGCACAGAGCCAGAAAAAACATATAAGCTGTTTCCACCCATTCAGGATGAGTAAAAGAGTAACTGCTAAGCCTCTTCTGCACATATCCACCAGCCTGCTCAGCCACTGAGCAAGTACAGCAGCTGACAGAGTGAAGAGCATTGCTTCCTCCCAGTCTCTGGGCAAGGCCTCCAGTCATGCTCTTTCCATTCACGTGAAACACAGAAATTACAAAGAGAAGGCACTAACCAAGTACTATGATAAAATGTTTCTGCTACCTCTGCACAGGGTAGAGGGGTTGAGCAGGGAGGCTATGTAGAATCAGGTCCAGGGCAGAAGATAAACAGGACTGTATCACGGATTCAGGAACAAGAATTTGATGCAGGTGAACAGGGTCAGGAAAAGGCTAACAGATATATTTAAGGAAAGGCAGAGGTCCAAGGGCAGGTGCAGTCAAATTGCTGTTGATCATCAGCATGCCAAAAAAGGTCTTCCTGTTTCCCTTTGCCAAGCAAAGGAAGACAGGGTAGAGTTCACCTACCTGAAATGCTCTGGTTTTCATGGCAATCACAGCATTGAATGGAATGAGTAAGACCATCACAGCGACTCCTGCCAGCACAGAAGGTCCTAAATCCTTCAAAGGATGAAAAGCAAGTCAACCATCATTCTGTTCTCATGCACTTAACACTTTATAAAGCCAGAAACGTTAGCTCTCCAGTCTCTAATACAACAAGCATTCCCAAAATAATTTTCATCTGGAACCTAGGACAACTTTGCATGGACAGGTCAGCTGACAGGTCAGAGTTGCTTCACTCATCCCAGGTGTTTCTTTCCTTCCCCAGCCACGTGCAGGCTCCCTGAGCATCTCTTGCTATCGTCTCCACCTCCTCCCTCATCTGCTCCTTGTCTCCTTTTAAATGTGCATGTTGGGATGTTGCAGCCTTGCATTAGAACTCTTGAATTTACTGGAGAAGGCAAAGCATTTTGGGAGGTGTTGTTGAAGGAACACTGCGGTTTTGCTGTTATGTCCGTTTGTTAAGACTATCGCTCAGACTGTCTGTCAGTTCTCTATCTTATTATACAAAGAATGTGTATTTAAGTCAGTTCTTACACTGTTATAGATGACTGTAAGAATTTAACTGTTTTGTGTAAGTTCAATATAACCGTATGAAAGTAACTAAGCAAGTTAATCTAAGTTTTAACAGTTCTGTGAGGAATTGAGTTTATTTCTCCACAAGCCTACTGATCCTAACAGATTCAGTAACCATAGGGTCTAAACTAAATTTCGCTGTTTTTAACTCTGCCTGGGATTCTGTAAAGAAAAAAAAGGGGCGTTCACAAGTTCTATCACATATTCAAATGAATATTGATTTTACTAAAAAGATCCCAGAACAGAGAAATAAACCTTTCTCTTCTTCACAGCTCGCCCTCGCAGGTTCTGCCCTCCTGCCGGCGTCTCCTCACCCTTGGCAGCCTGGTCGACTTGTCTTCCAGTCAGGCTGTTCGAAGGTTCCTGACGCTGCTCTGGTCCCGAGGGCCTGCTCTGACGGCCACAGGCTGTATTCAGATGCCCAATTTAACCATGGCTAAATAAAATCATGCATGTACCCAATTGATGTTAAGCTCTTGTGTGGGCTTGCCTCTTCCCTCTGACATGGGGTGAGAGGAAGCAAGGGTGATTTAAGGCTAATTCTAGTTACCGTATTTTTCGCTCTATAACACGCACTTTTTCCTCCTCAAAAGTGAGGAAAAATGTCAGTGCGTGTTATAGAGCGAATGCAACGGCAGCAGGGCGCGGAGCCGGGCCACCCCGGGAGCCGGCTGGGACGCCGCCAGCCAGCTGGGGTGGGAGGCCCCTCCCAGCCGCCCAGCGCAGCGCAGCGCAAATTAAAGACCCACCGCCCCCCTTCCCGGGACTCCCGGGAAGGGGGTCAGTGGGTCTTTAAACTCCTCTGCGCTGCCTGCCCAGGCAGCGCGGAACACTTCCCCCCCCTTCCCGGTCCGATGCTCAGCTGTTGGGTGGGACCCGCCCAACAGCTGAGCTGTGGGGGGAAGTGCTCTGCGCTACCTGGGCAGGCAGCGCAGAGCACTTTAAAGACACACCGCCCCCCTTCCCGACGGCCAGCTGGGAGGCAGGTGGGAGGCACAGAGCCGGCTGGGCACGTGCACGGACGGTTCAAGCCGGCGTTCCCCACCCCGACGGCCAGCTGGGAGGCGGGCGGGGCCGCACAGAGCCGGCTAGGCGCGAGTGCGGGCTCGCGCTTTCCGACACGCACGCACCCAGCTGGCTCTGTGCGGCTCCGCCCACCTCCCAGCTGGCCGTCGGGGCGGGGAACACCGGCTCGCGTCCCCACGCGCACGTGCCCAGCTGGCATTCGCTCCATAAGACAAGTTTTTAGAGGAGGAAAACAAGATTTTTTCTTGTTTTCCTCTAAAAACTAGGTGCGTCTTATGGAGCGGTGCGTCCTATGGAGCGAAAAATATGGTATGTGACATCACCAGAGTTCATTTCGTCCCCCACAAACCACAGTTTTTAACCAGGGTTTAATTCTGCTTTAGGATGCCATTTCATGGAATCAAAACTAGCTCCTGCTAAGCTGTGCCCCTACAATTGGTATGTCACAGTTAGCTGGAGTTAGCTTTAAACCACTGCTCCTTCATTGTGCTCCATGCAAGGAGGAAAAGAGAAGGAACCAGCAAGCGTGCGAACCCTGTGCAAGCTGGGTTTGTGTGTACTTTTATTTAACTGCAGTTAAATTGGATGGTTGAATGTAGCCTACGTAACTTTCTCTAAAGATTCTACAAATTGGATAAGACTTGAGAATTTAGCTTAACAAACAGGAGACCCACAAGGACTTGTGTGTGGGGGTGTCTCTTTTCCGCTCCTACACTTATTTTCTCTGTCTCTCTCCTGAAAGCCACCATACCTTTGTAGGCCTGACCAAAGGACTAATAAGAAAATGAACAAAAGAAATAAATGCTTTTGCTAGACTGAGGTAAAAGGCAGGCATGGAACTGCAAGGTAATGGATAAAAGACTCCTTGAATTAATAGTAGCTGCAAAAAGTAACTGCAAGAAGACAGGAGATAAAAGGATGATGTAAACCCACCTCCCCCAGGATTCCCCAGGGCGTTCATTGTTTCAGCAAGTGTGGGTTAGGTTGCTAACTTGGTCAAATACAGAAGTAGAGGTGTTACCTCATTAGCATAGTAAACTGCCCACCCTAAGGGGAGGAATCAGCTCCATTTTCTGATCATGGGAGCTATGGAGAGGTATGTTGTGGGTGTAACGGTACATTGTATGTATAAGGTGGGGAAAGAATGACGTATGTAATAACTGAAAGCTTGCAAGTATATAACTGTATGCTGAACTAAAATAGTCACTTCTGCCTTTGGACTAAAGCCTGTTATTCAGCTGAATAATAAATCTTTAAACTTTCTCCTGCCTCCGTGGCTTTTATTGGGCTATAAAGGCACCAAGGGACGAACCTGTTGACTGTAAAACTGTCACCAGTCAACACCTTCTCTTTTTGCCATCCAACAGCCAACCTACCTTTATCTACCCCTCCATCTTCAGGTTTCCCTCCCATCCAGCAGCCTCTACCTGTGAAAACTAGGGCCCAGTTGTGTGGTGCCAGTTGCTGGGCCAGGCCCACTGCACGCTAGAGTAGCCACACGGACTTGAAGTGGGCTCCTCACTTTCCCTGTATCCCCTCAATGCACTATTTCCTTTTCCCTCCTCCTGGCAACTCCCATATCCTCTCCCCTTTCCCTGCTTCACTCTCTCATTCTTAGCCATTCATCAACCTATCCTTTATCTGCCTCCCATCTTCACGTACTTTACTCTACTGACAGAAACAAAGCCTGGAATGCTGGCAAAACTGTTGTGGTTGCCTAGCCGTGGTCACTGAGGGTATCCATTTCGTAAAGCTACAGACACTCCTTTTATCATTTTTTTTTAACCCCTCCCCAATGTTTATCCTCAGATTTGGCTGAATTGAGAGTTAGAATGTACAAGCAGGGATCCTCAGGGAACATGTGGGGAGGGGGCATCCCATTCCCTCTGCCTTTCCTTCCTCCCTTCTTCCCCACTCCACCCCTATCCATGCTGCTCTGCCTACCCACCTCCATCCTCAGTACCGCTTCCCGTCTTTCCTTCCTCCTCTCCCCTCCGCCCCTTGCTGCTCTTCCTACCACCACCCCATCCTCAGCACTCTGCTTGTCCACCTCCTCCCACCCCAGGGGAGCATGGGCCAGCCTTCTTGGGTGTATGCCTAACATATCCCCAAGCGGAGAGTTGTGCCAGGAACTGCAGCAACATTGGGAGCTGCGCCAGACCCAGGGCAGTGACAGAAGGGGCTAGTGGCAAGGTGGAGAGATGTGATTGGCCTGGGGCCTGCAACAGCGATGTTGGGAGTTGCACCAGGCCTGGGGGCTTCAGCAGTGATGGGGGGGCAGGGCTCGATGCTGGAGCAACAACAATGGCTCCTCTCCCAGCCAGGTAACATTATGTGACAGTTGCAGCTTTTCCTTGTTTCCCTCCCCAGTGTTCTGCTCTCCCATCTCCCTCCCCCACAACAAGGAGTCCAGCCACTCGCCAGCCACAGCCTGCCTACTGTGCTTTCCACTTACTGCCTCACCAGTGGCTCCAATAGAGAAGTATTGCTCTGTTTTGGGAGATTTATACCCCCCCCATTTTTTCCCCTTGGTTTTCAGATTCTTCTCCTCTAAGTTTGTTGAAAAATCTTCCTTTTGTGTAAGTGCCCTCAATCCAAGGATTTAAGGATCTGCAGATGGGGCCACACTTCACTACCAGAATACATGATAATGGTGATATTGATTCTTGTAGGTTATCCGGGCTGTGTGACCATGGTCTTGGTATTTTCTTTCCTGACATTTCGCCAGCAGCTGTGGAAGGCATCTTCAGAGGAGTAACACTGAAGGACAGTGTCTCTCAGCGTCAAGTGTGTAGGAAGAGTAATATATAGTCAGAAAGGGGTTGGGTTTGAGCTGAATCATTGTCCTGCAAAAAGTATCAAAGGTAATGTGCTAATCATTGTCCTGTAAGTATCAAGATAATGTGACTATATATTACTCTTCCTACACACTTGACACTGAGAGACACTGTCCTTCAGTGTTACTTCTCTGAAGATGCCTGCCACAGCTGCTGGCGAAATGTCAGGAAAGAAAATACCAAGACCACGGTCACACAGCCCGGATAACCTACAAGAACCAATGAACTCTGACCGTGAAAGCCTTCGACAATATAATGGTGATAGTTCAGCATAATGTTGAAGGGAAGAGAACAAACAAAGAAGTTTTATACCTCCCAGAGAAAGTATAAAGCAAGGAAAATCTGGAGCGGGGCAGACCATAACATGTTTAAAAAGGTCGTCAAATCCATGAATCTCTGGGCATCCACTGACATCAGGTTGACAATTTCTCCAACAGTTGAGGAGCGCTTTGCTGAGTTGGTGATGACTAAAGACTGAACAGACAGTGAAAATCACACTCAGTTATACTTATTTTACTTATCCCATAAACTATTCCAGCATAGCACACTGAAGTCCCTTCTGCCCTTTGTGACAATCTGGATTATTGCATGCATTCTTGTTTTATTGATTTAAGGAGCAACAATATTCTCCACTTGGACAAGAATTACGGCTACTATAAACATTTGCTTTTTGTTTTCAAAGTCCAGGAACTACAAACAGAAGACAATAAAAGCCAATTTTACCTTGGTGACAAGCTCTTCAGACAGTGCTGAGCTCATACATGGTAACATTAAAATTACACTAGTAATATTTGGTATAGTGTAGCATACTGATTAAGAGCATGAGCTGGATGTCTTTGGTTCTATGTCACAGTCTAGCCAGGAATTCACAAGGTGCCCTCCGATACACCACTTGTCTTTCAATTGTCCTAACTGATTATGGAGGTAACAGTGGCCTACCATAACTGAGTTAATGCTTGTAAATATTTTATTTATTTACTGTATTTATAGTCTGCCTTTAAGAGACACAAAGTAAACGTTTAAACCATGTAAACTGATACAATCAATACTAGGAGGCATCTCATGAGCAATGCACTAGGACTAGGGTTATCTAAATCTGAATAAGCATCACATATTAGGCATGATACAGAGTGTGGTTACAATGAACAAAAATGTTATTACATCAATAGAAAACAATGAATTGACAACAGGGTAATAGATGCAGCAAACAGATAATATGGCTGACACGGTGGTATAAGCCACAGTCCCTTCCCTTTATAAAGCACCTTTGTGAACTATTCTGTTATGGCACAACCCAATTACCTTTACAGAAAAGCTCTCCTGAACAACTCCATTTTACATAGTTTTTAACACCTGACATGTGCTAGAAAAATGCTAAATATTATTATTGTTGTTAGCAGAGAGCTGGACAGCCTTCCCTGTAACATGATGATGTATTACCAGTGTTTGACATTCCAATCACAAAAAATACGGGCTTTCATATTAGAAAGCATTAAATTGAGCTCTTTTCATTAAACTCATATGAAGAACTGGTTTCCATGTTGCCAGAAGAAATGGAAGCCACTTTAAGTCAATTTATGGAGCAGCTGCAAGCAGAATGGATGCTGTTGTGCAATAGGTTATCTTGTAAGCTTATCTGTAGCAAAGCAAAGATTCATCAAAACCCTGGCAACTCATTACAAGGGTAAAAAGGGGAGTGCTTCTGGTACACATTGTGCCTTTACATGATGCACTAATTGGAGTACACACACTTAAGCAAACTCATGGGCAGAACTTGCAAAACATCTGATTAATTAGATGGTTTAGCACAAAGGAGGAGAATTTCGCAAGCAGCTGTAGCTGGGATATCAGGCACATTGTCAAGAGCATGCAAGTATATATGTGCAAATGTTAAAGCCACAATATGTATGTACATAACTGTATTCAAATACAATTAATTCAAGAAGTATTTTCAATTGGCACATGTTCATTAAGCTTTTTTTAAAAGATCAAATTGATATAAAACATATGATGGTAATTATCATTCACCATAAATCACAGATACCTTCATATAGAACAAACTAATGCTTGGGAACCCCTTCATATATCTACTTAGGAGATGATTTTACACCTTCATAATTCCATAAACACTAAAATAGAGATCAGGCACTAATGTGTGTGTGTGTGTAAAGTGCAGTCGAGTCGCAGCTGACTTATGGCGACCCCTTTTTGGGGTTTTCATGGCAAGAGACTAACAGAGGTGGTTTGCCAGTGCCTTCCTCTGCACAGCAACCCTGGTATTCCTTGGTGGTCTCCCATCCAAATACTAACCAGGGCCGACCCTGCTTAGCTTCTGAGATCTGATGAGATCAGGCTACCCTGGGCCATCCAGGTCAGGGCCAGGCACTAGGCAGGCAGTAAAATTTGCTGTGTCAAGCATGTGCAAAACACAGAAGCAGCCTAATGTCTGGATACATCAAGGCTATTTTGGCCTCATGGAAATAATAATTTTAAACCATGAAAACAATGGATAAATAGCCTCTACAAAATAGCCTCTACAAACCATTGACTTCAATGGACTTTGAATGGGAAAACTAAGTAATAAGGGCAGCACTAAGGAAATGCAGGTACAAGGTATTTGACTGTGGGAGGGGGAGTCAAACCAGAGATCTGGGTTGAGCATTAGACTGAAGGATACTTAAGTAGTGAAGAATTAATGGGACAAGTGGGTAGCAGCTCGGGTATGTGTGGAATGTGAATTATCTGGAAGCATTTATGAACACACTGTAAATGTCAGAACACTAAGAAGAAACCTGGAATTATGTATGCAGGATTATCGCCGGTTGAGATAAGCCTTTTGCAGTTGCCTGAAGTACACTACTCAGAAATTGCACTAATTATGAATATTAATACCCCCCACCTCTCCAAGGAAGATGTTTTTCCATTCGATTTGCTTTTAAAAGCTTTGTTGGAAAGACAGCAGTTGCCAAAATGTCACCAATATCAGCATTAATGGATGCAGGTAACACTTAAGCCACATTCCCAGATATAGGTCACAAAGCTCTTAGCCACAGCGGTTGAATGTTTCCATTTTAGAACTTGCAGCTAGATTTTGTTCTAGCCAGTCTAATACATTCTTTGAATGCTTCTATGGGAACAAACCAGGGACATTACATTTCACATGTAGTGAAAATCCCAATTTTGAAAGTTTAAAATATTTGCTATTACATTACTTAAGATCTGATGAATTCATTAATATTGGGCCTTTTCAGGTATCCTCTATTTTGCTGTGGTTTAGCACAATATGAAACTGCTCCAAGGTTGACGTGATGCTGTTTGTATGTATTTATCAAGGGCAAACATGCATCAAGATCATTGTTATCTGGCTGACATGTGCTAGCAGCCAGCGCTTGGCTGCTGCTTTGCCGAGTGCACTTGGAGCATAAAGTAAACCATTGTTCAATATCATTTATTTGTCTGTGACCACTGGGTCACTGCAGAATGGGAAAACAAATTTTAGCCTTGCAGTTCTGTCCAATATGCAAATTCAAACATAAAACCAACCACATCAAACAATAACACCATTAGAGGCCTGAACAGCCTACACAACAAGTTAGAGAAGATGGTCCCCATAACACCTAACCGCATTAGGCTAATTCAGGTTTTACAAAAGCATCTACCGTGATAAGCACATAATGGCTCTTGTGAAAACAGGATTATTTTTCAGAGATAAAATCATAACCTAAATGTGACACATTTCCTTGCAGAAGGGGGCATGCCAGCTGGGTTTTGAATAATTTGCCCAAGAATCTGTCAGCATGCTTTATTTGTTCCAAAATACACACATAGCCACGAACAGATTTTTTTTGGCGAAATATCCATTTAGAGGCCAAATGGTAGATTCAGTAGCCTATGTATTTCTTCCTCCTATCCCCCTTTGCCTAATTACTCAATACCAAGAACAATTCCTGCTGCAACTTTAGCTATGTAGAATAGTAATATGCTCTTACCTTTCTGTAGATCATCCCTATGATGCCAGTTCTCAGCCTCATGCCAGTAACAAAGCAATACTGGAAATGCTGGTGAAGGATTATTGTCAGCGTTATGGCAGAGAAAAACATTGAAGCTGCAATCACATACCCCCACCATAAAGGGGCATTTTTGTTCTTGATGAATCTTATTAATATGCTGTTTAAGAAGAAGATTGAATAAAATAAAGACATTAACAAAAAGATCCACTGAGATCAGTGCGGTAGAACACATCACACCCCAATCTGTTTACCTGCAGCCCAATAGCACATCTTCCTTAGCACCAATTTAAATAATAATTCTCAAAATCTGTCAGACTGAGGCTTTACTTGGGGGTCATTTCAAAACTACAAGGTTAAAGACCTTCTCAAATATAACACATTATTAAAGCGAAAACCATTTCAGTGTGGAGATAGAAGGGCACTAGGATGGAAGGTCAGCCTCTAGGGCATGCAGAATGATTTACACCAACCAAGCCCTTCCCTTCAAGGCAGGCTGCCCCTCCCCATACCTAACCAAAGGTCCACAACCTACAGAAAAAAACAACAGCTGATAACACCTCAATTTTTATGTAGTGAAAACACTAAACCCTGCTCTCTGATGAGTAGAGGCTATTGAAGACACCTGTTCAACATTTTTATAAAAGTTTTTTTTTTAAAAAAAGAAATACTCATATTGAGAGACAAACAACCTGGTAGGAATAACCAAGTCATGGGCATGGGACGGCAAAGGATGAAGGCACAATTTGACATTCAAAAAGTAAAAGCATTATAAAAAGCAAATCCCAAATTTACATCATTATTTTAAAAAGGCAAAAAAGCAGGAAAAAAATGGCAGCAAGATAAAAACAGAGCATTTTCTCTATTTCTACAGCATTTGGGGCCAGATGCCTCTCCAAGCAGCATTCACAGCTGACTTATAAATGGTACTTTGTTCAATAGTACTTTGATTAGGGCCTAAAGCAGGTTATCTCCAACTTGGAGTTCAGCCATGTTGACTACCTCCCTGGAGAACTTCAAACATTTCTGTTACAGCTAACAGCTCTAACATTGTTCCTAGCAACCATCTTGATAGCCCCACTAGAGCAGGGGGTGGGGTGGGATATAAGCAGAAAATATAAGTAAACAAACAAACAAATAAACAGCCAGCCAGCGTGGCAAAGGGGTCAGAGCATTGGGCGAGATTCTGGGAGACCCCACTCTGTCATGGAAGCTTGCTGGGTGAGCCTCACACTCTCAGCCTAACCTATGTCACAGGGTTGTTGTGAGGATAAAATGGAGAAAAGAACGATGGGTCCCTTTTGGGGAGAAAGGCAGGAAATAAATGATGTTCACCAAACACCTGTGAACATTCCTTTGCTGGGTCAAGGTGTTGGACCATTTATGCCTATCAAGGACAGGGAAAGATTTCAACAATTAGCCAAGCTAATTTTGCAGTTGAGAGTGCCAGACCATGAAAAGAAATTTCTCGTTCTCATTTCTCATCAGCAACCACATTCGACAAACAAAAGAGGGAGGTTTCTCGGCCTAGGTTCACCACCAGGTTTTGAAACAACTCGAAGTCACTTAAAATGGCTATTCAGGAAAGCGACAGTAAACAATTTTTTCTGTAACTAAAGTTCATTGTTTGTGACAGGCTTATGTATTTCATTGTGCAAACATGGGGTCAACAGGTGGCTGAGAAGCTGAAATTAATTTTATGGCTCCACAGCACATACACGTGCACTAAAACATATGTATGTGTTAGACCGGAGGATTATCATATGGGTTTTCTTATTGCAGTTCCTACACAGAATTTCTTTCCATGTGGAAAATCTATTAAGAACTAAGAAGCTTTAACAAGTAACTTGGATGTTTTCCACATGGGTTATTTGCCCCATGTTCAACGCTGTTGGGAAGTGGGAATCCCCTCCCCCACTTCTCTATAGCATGCACCTCCTGAGATGCTTCTGACTTTTCAATCTTTCCCAAACTTGCTTTGCTGCGAAGTTTTGGGAGAGCTTGCAGCAAAGCCTGGATGGCTGTTGCGGGGGTGGAAAACTTTGGATTTGCCCACTTCCACCCACACCATTTTCCCTACCCCTGTCCCCATGGTAGCTACTTTCCCTCTGCCTCCAAGGGGCTTTAAAAAATTTTTTAATTGGCAACTGAATGTCATTATAACAATCAGTGTAACAGGTCCACTGAATTCCCAGATTTCATTTAAAAACAAAAGTCTCTAGCCTCTTTTGTTGCAGGGATATGCACTACCCCTTAAAGGTCTGCAATGAAAGGGGACAGAGACTTACATTCAAGGAATTCAGGCAACCTGATAAAATGGATTGTTATGTCATAATGACATAATCAGAGTCAACTGTCATAAAAAAAATACTGACAAAGTGTGGCCACTGCCAGGGAACTGTGGCAGAAAAATGGAAAGAAACCTGCCATGTGGACACCCTGCAGTAGCAATGAGGAATCTGCACAAACCTGTCCCTTTGTGTGAAACACTGTTACCTGTGTATGATAAAGAAATGTGGTGTGAGAAGGATATCATACAATTTAATCACACTAAGAGCATGTCTTTATGGGATCTTCCTATGCAGTGTTTCTGTGTGAAATTGGAAGTACAGAAAAGAGTACTTGAGAAAGGAATGCAGCATTTTCCCTGACAACATCACTTCTTCCACTTTAAGGACTTTTAGTCTCACCTGTGGTTTCCTATACATGCCATGCAAATAAGCAAGGAATCAGAACAGCGTATTCATAGGTTGCTAGTGACACCAAACATGCACTGATATTCCTTAAACTATCGCCTTCTGTGTATCATGCAAATTTCTAGCATGTGAATCAAAACTATTTTATACATTAAAAGTCACAATCAAAGTGGACCTTACCTTAACAACTTGGGATTGACAAAAGACAAGAGATCTTGGATCAATTTGAAGAAGGAGCCAATTAAGAAGTAGGGGCCAAAGGTCCTGAGTAAGGCTTTGAGAAAAGACGGCTCCTTCTGCTTTCTGTTACTGCTCAACAGGATTTCTGTTTCCTCCGGCCCGTCACCAATATTGTTCATCAGATTGTTAGAGCTTTTGGTATACGATACCTCTTTTTTCCTAAGACAACGAAACACATCAGGTGAAAAGGAGAGCTGTGTTAAAAACACTGACTGCATCTCTCAGATAACAGAGTGGAATGGCCCACTATACATTTTCAGGTCTCAAAGTGAGTCATCCTGGCCCATCTTACTGCTCAGAATTAAGCTACAGGGTCACCATTTGGTCTCCCGTCATCAAGGAGTTATTTAGTCCTTAAAAAAAACAAAAAACACCACCCAGCATTAACTATGCCAGTCCCAGTTTTTGAAACATTAATTGTGTTAAAAACAGCATCACATTTAATTATGTTAGAGCAGCATATTTCAGTTGTGTTGACATAAGGCAGCAGATTTGGAATCTGTTCACCGTTTTCACAAATAGTCCCAAAATAGTCATGAATGTTGAAATATTATGACTGCAATCACTGTATCCAGCATGATCAGCTATAAAAATGCACACTCCAACCTGCAGGAATGCTTGATTGATGCTATACTCGCCAGATAGTGTGGCAATAATTATGAAGATTAAAAGATTTTTAATTAAACCCTTGACATAAAGCAATATTTTAAAGCCTGGGTTAAGGCAAACATAAAAACTTCTGCTTATGAGAATTTCCTCTTCTAAATTAGCTGCTTGTTCAATAGAGCAGCAACATTCCAAGAGTCAGAGTTTTTGATTTTATGCAGTAACAAACCTATAGAAGCTATTTTGGTGAGTTCCTTATTAATTGACTGTACAAACACATGCCACCTTTCTCTGTATGTTCCAATATCCCCCCAATTATTTTTATTTTAACTATTTATTGGTTTACGTAATTTAACTGTTCCTCCTATCAAACCTAAAGCTACAACTACAGTGGGTAACTCTTTCCCTAGATTTAACAGCCACTGTCTATCCATTAACCACTTCACACTTTAAAAAGGGGAAATGAAATTTAATTTTTCCTTGACACTATAAAGAGAAAAGTTGCCACATCTACCCATGCAAGTGACCGATCTGACAGCAGATAACTTCTCAGAAAGTGTCTTTAGCTGTTTTATCCAGGGAGTGATATATTTATTTCATGCAAAATTATTTTGTGGACATGCTAAAACAATGTGGGCTAGGGAGTCTATTTGATCCAGACAAAATGAACATTTTCGTTCTTCTGCAGTTAACAGTGGGTATTTAAGGGCAGAGCCCAGCCCCCCCAGTGTCTAGCTTCATGTTTGAAAAGAACCTAGACGGTTTTCCTTAGGCAGATAAACCAGATACATTCCCGTATGCCTGTTCAATAACATCTTATCTGCATGCTGTCTCCGTCATTCTTGTTTGCTTTCTATCCCCTTTACTGCTAGCAGCAGCAAGAATACAGGGAGGAAAATCTGAATGAGAACTATATTCTTTTTGGGTTGCCTCCTCTGTGTACACCCAGAGGTAAACTGGGCCACTGAAAATGGGGAGGTTAGGAGCAGACAAATGCATGTCCAACCTCATTCAGCCTACTCTTTAATAATCATCAGCAAGAAATCTTTGCTACAACTTGCAAGAAAGCATGCGAGTCACTGAGTGTCTGGGCTGCATTGTAACACACTGTGTGAGGCTACCTTGAAGATGGTCCAGAAACTTCATCTGCAACAGACTGCAGCAGTCAACATGTTAACAGGAACTCACTGCAATGAGCATACAACACTTATTCTGATTTAGCGACTCTGGCTCCCAGCTTACATGTGGGCTCAAATCGTGCTGGTTTTGAACTTTAAAGTTCTAAATCAGAGATTCCCCAACATGGAGGCGATTGACACCAGGCTGCATGTCAACGTGTTTTCTGACACCCACCTCCTTCTTCCTCAAAGCAAAGGGCCAGTCCTGTCTTGCCTCCATCTCAGTGGAGCAGGTGGCTTTTCAGAAGAACCCGGGAGGCATCACCTTTTGCCCCGGCAGAGAACATCCATTCAGAAATAACTGTCTCCATCACAGGAGGGCAACTGGCTTAGAATCTCCCAGTATTTTGTGATTGGCTCCTGCACCCCATGATAGCCATTTTGTGGTGGCACCCACCAACTGCGCTCAACATTCCCAGAGTGCACACAGGCTGAACAAGGTTGAAGAATCCCATCTTACATAGTTTGGGTCCAAAGTACGTGACAGACCACCTCCACCCACATATACCTGCCCATACCCTAAGATCACCGAAGAAGGCATTGCTGCAAGAATCCACAATTGTAGCTATATTTGTCGAGGACCCATTCAAGGGCCTTTTCAGTGGCATCCCCTAGCCTTTGGGACTCCCTCCCAGGAAGTATGCTTGTCCTCCTCACTGCAGGCCTTCTGAAAAACAGGTGAAGACTTAATTTTTTTTTATTGTCGAAGGCTTTCACGGTCAGAGTTCATCAGTTCTTGTAGGTTATCTGGGCTGTGCGACCGTGGTCTTGGTATTTTCTTTCCTGACGTTTCGCCAGCAGCTGTGGCAGGCATCTTCAGAGGAGTAACACTGGAGGACAGTGTCTCTCAGTGTCAAAGTGTGTTGGAAGAGTAATATATATAGTCAGAAGGGGGTTGGGTTTGAGCTGAGTCATTGTCTTGCAAAAGTATCAAAGGTAATGTGCTAATCATTGTCCTGTAATTGTAAAGGACTTTTAAAATTAGATTTCTACCCTGGTTTTAAAATATTGTGTTTTATTTTACTATCTTAATGGTTTTAATTTTTTTTACATTATTTTTTTAACTGTGATAACACCTGGGATTTATATCATGATTATGCCTGTGGTTTATAATATTATCGTGAGCCAATTTGAGCATTTTTAATAGAAAGACAGCATATAAATGTTCTAATAAATCAAATCTGTGGTAAGAAAACAAAACATCACCGTAGTCTCAGGCATGGCTTAAACCAGACTTGTGAACAGACCAGAAATGTGTCACCGAGGACAATTATCCACCAAAATAACCCATACTTGCAGCATGTTGATAAACTGGCTTGAAGTACTCATGGCACTCTGAGCCACCTGTCTGATAAAACCCTGGATGTGGTTTCTTCAAGCTACATCGTGAGGCCACCAGACCATTGTTTTAAGTTAAAAAAATAAGATGAAACTTTGACTTCATTGCACAATTCCCCTGATGACTACAGAATGACACATTTGTGGGCTGATAAAGCCAGCAGGTCTCAAACACTACACATTTGTCTTTGTTAAAAAAAAGGAATGAAAATGCAAAAAGAGCAGTTGTTGAGAAATATGGAGTTCTTTAAATCTTTACAGCTGACAGGAACACCCACATAACACTCGTGGCTGCCAAAAATACTATTATAAGAAAGCAGACACTATCCAAGGGAAACTTATACTAGGAACTAGAAGAAGCAAAGTAAAGTCCCCATAGTGGCACACAATAGCTTCATGATAAAGGAATGAATGGTACCGAGGCCCACTCGTTACTTCTAATCTTTAAAACATCGCTATGTTTGTCTTTGTTTGTCTGAAACTCAAGGCAAGAGAAGCATTAATAAAAACATGTAATTTTATTCCCAGACTGGGTTAGTCTGGGTGAGAGTCCTTGCCAAATTATCATATTCTTGAATAGCAAGAGGTAATGTTTCTGTAAAGCTCACACAGATGACAGCTTCTGCACTTTAGATTTGGCACTTTAGCACATTACTAGTGTGCTGAGAAAAGGCAGGTTCCTTTTTTCCATGGAACATCTCCTGAGGAGCTGAGCAGTCGGTTCACATTAGTCCCATGCCTGTCAGCTGTTCAGGCTGCCAGGGAGAAAAATGGAAAGCAACATTCTGGAAGTTTACGTTTTTCAAATCGACAGTCACTTGGGAAACCTCTGAACATTTAAATATTCATATAGGATTCTCTCTCTGTCACACGCACAAACTTTGCAAGACTGATGGTATTCCTCTGTGACGTGTGTCTGTGACCATGGAAACGTGGTTGTGAAAACAAGTGTACTCTCTGTAAGAAAGTGCATGATGTGCCTGCCTTTGTACTTCTCCCACCAGGCTTCAGACAACTGTACTCAAAAGTAGACCTGGTGTGTCTGTCCTTCAAACGAGGGTCTCTAAGGTCAACTGCTGGAACTGGAGGGCTAGCTTGGAGGGGGCTTAAGCCAGAACCTGAAGTGCAGCAAGTAGAATGTACTGCTCTGTTGACCAGGCAAAGGGAGGAGGCCAAACTCCTAGTGCCAGAAAGTTGGTATGAAGTTACAAATCCATGGATGTTACCTCCTGGCGACATCTATCTTCCATTCCTTCCTAGGTCAAGGGCAAGTAGCTACACTGCATTATACCAACCCTAGAATCTCTTTTTCATCTGTAAACTGATAATTTACAGACGTACTTATTTCAAACCGTTGTTTAACTTGACAGTTCTTTTTAATGTATAAGGGAGAGCAAAATCTAGTTCCTGCTCCAAAAGGACACACCAAGAAACAGCTGAGACAGAGAGAGACCAAGACCCGCCCAGCACTCAGAAGTTTTCTTTCTTTTCTCATCTTAGTACTGTACACTGTCCTTACTGGGGGTGGGGGAGGAGTAGAATATAAATGCTCAAACAAATACCATTTTGATTGCCAGAATCAACCTCTAATTTATAAAAGCAAAAATATAAGATATACCGGTACTCGTTTTAAGAAAAAAAAAGTTAACTTACTGTTGCACTTCTTGCTTTTGCTTATCCCATTCTTTCTGGAGCTTCTGTACTATCAATTCAGATCTATCATCTTCATTCAGAGACCACAAATCTTTATCTTCAAGAGGCCTCTTATATCCCTGGATTATCATACTGTATTGCAGAAGAGAAACTAGATCAGTACCTCTGAATCCATTTGGCCAGTTCAGCCTTTCTGATGCCAGATTTATGTGCTACACTGAATACGTGGCTCTGGTCACAAGCAGCAACCACTAGTGTGGTTCCCACCTCTCCTTTCCACATTATTTAGGACAACCTCTGCTGGTGCCCTGATGTTAGGCAGTTGTGCGTTTCCTTGCCCCATGTTATCCTCTGCCACTAGTGTAGTACAAGAAAAAATGTACAATGCTGTGAAGTCAAAATTGTCCTAGCAATTTGTGATTATGTAGTTCTGGTCTGACTGCAAGTACACAAAATGTGGTAACATGTGCTAATGGGTATTTGAACGTAAGAGGAGCCCTGCTGGATCAGACCACTGGTCCATCTAGCCCAGCACCCTGTTTCACTCAGTGGCCAATCAGTTTCCCTGGAGGACCAAAGAAATATGGCACAAAGGCCAAGGCCTTCCCCTGATGTTGCCTCCTAGCACTGCGTTTCAGATGTTTACTACCTCTGAATATAGAGGTTCCCTTTACTCACCATAGCTGGCAGTTCCCGCTCCAAAAGGACACACCAGGAAACCTCTGAGACAGAGAGAGACCCGCCCTGCACTCAGAAGTTTTCTTTCTCCTCCATGAAACTAATCCCCACCCCCTTAAAGCCATCTAGAAAGAACCTAAGAGAAGCCCCACTGGAACAGACCATGTTAGGTTATCTTCATTTTGGGCAGGGATGAGTCAAGCCTGTATCCTTTGCTTCAGCCTCAGTAAAAGGAAAATAAATTACAGTTCAGCCTCAGTAAAAGGAAAATAATAGTTACCCACGATTGCATAGTAACGCTGGGACAAGTACTCCAGATAAGTTATCATGGAGAGTATTTTTAAAAAAAATCACATAAACACAGTCCACTTGAACAGAAGTGAGCTAGTTTCCACATGTTATCTCTAACTCTTCTGATGCATCTCAATTTCTTATGGAATCCAGGAGCTTTACCAGACAGAATAATATGATCCAGTATAGGAACTCTGACCCTTGCTGTGCCTCTGTCCGACAACAAACACACAAACAGTGCTATCCTAAACAGAGTTACACCCCTCTAAGTTTACTGAGGTCAATGGGTTTAGAAGTGAATACCTCTTAGGACTGCATAGAAAAAACACTTGACATGCATCTATGCTTTGGAATTACCTCCCCTACAGAAGTTGCTCGGCGCCAAGCTTACATTTGTTTAGGCGTCAGGTGAAGATTTTTATCCTCCCAAGCTTTTTAGACCTGCCCCCAGATTATTGTAACCACCCCACCCTTTCTTAATGTTTTAGACCTGTAGTTTTAGGCTTGTTTTAATGCAGATTTTAGGTTTGTATAGTGCTTTTAACCTGATCATGTTCTACTGCTGATTTTAAAACTGCATCTTTTAACACACATTGGTTTATTACTATTTATTGGTTTATTACTATTTATTATCTATGTTGTAAGTTTCTTCAGATACGGTTTTATGCAGAGGGTAGATATAAATGTCTTAAAGAAAGAAAGAAAAGAGGCGTTGGTCTACCTCTTTGAACCAAGCACATTCATAATGCAGTCCTAAACAGAGTGACACCCTTTAACACCGCTGAAGTCAATGGGCTTAGAAGGGTATACCGGTAACTCTACTGAGGATTTGCAAATGTTACTGTCACATTACACAGAATGGGGCAATTTGAAGTATTTTCATTCCTTGGTATTGTAAAGTTTCTTGATGCCATCACTGTTGACCAAAACCACTCCCACCTGCTTTGCCCATTGTCTCCAACTATCTTGTCATTCTTCTTCATGCTTTGTATGTGCACCACTAATTTATTGGCGAATAGCAACCAGTTCCCAGTTCTGCGGTCATACCATTTGCATACTTTCATTGATCATATCTATGATACGCACAAACAGAACACGGCTTAGCAGCTGATCCCTGATGACAGTCAACCTTTACTGCAAATTCTTCTAACCTTCTTCCCCCCACACGAATAAGTTCACCACTGACGTCAATGCAACTGCTGCTGTCAGTGATGTTGGATTACTCCCTATTCCCCTCTTGCCCTCCCACAGCAACCCGAATGATCCTGGGAGCGGACCGCAAGCGCTACAAGGTAACCCACCTCTCTTGAACTGGAGGAACTAGGACAAAATGATTTACTTCCTGGTCTGAAATTTGCATTTTGATTCCTTATAGAGAACAACTACCCAAGCATTAGCAACTGTCTTTGTGGACCTCTCCGGATATTAAATATTTTCCTCGAGGCACTGTTTTTAATCAGAGGGCTGCTTTCTTCTGGAAAAGAAGCCAGCTAAGTCTCCTATCGCGGAGTGGAAAGCTCTCTATTCCATTTTTAGGAGGGAACCTCTGGGGGCCAATATGGGTAGGATACTGGGTTTAGACATGGGAGAAATTCCTGCACAGCAGCCATGAATCAAACCTTAGGGGCAAGTTATTAGTTATTACTATTACATCCATATTGCATGTTTCCGCTGAAGAGTTCAAGTCAGCACAAATTAGTTCTGCATTACATATCTGTCCTGACATTATGGAAGAAGAAAAGAATGGACTTTAAAAAAAAAACAGGGTCAAAACACTACGTGGTTGTTGAGATCCCCAGCTAATAGGAGCCCGTGACATAAGCTAATAGGCGCCTGTGAGCTTTGCAACACTACTGTGTTTGCAGGATTAAAAGGGACATTTTCCAAGTAACACAAGATTGTAATTGTGACATCTGTTATTTTTCTGGAATGGCAGCTACCCCACCCCCAATCTTCCCTCCCCACCTTATTTAGAAAGGTGCTAAAAGAAGCATCAGCACCAATACCAGAAACTAATTTGGCAATTTTAAAAAGTACTTCCACTGAGCCCTTATGACTGTAAATTTGATTCCCCCCCCCCCAAATGGCAAAATAACCACCCTGACACAATGGTTCCCTGTGGCGGGGGAATTTAACATTTTTATTTGCGCGCTTAAGGCTGGCATAGAGGCAATCCTTCATGTCACACACAAGACTCGTTTCTTTTTTTGTTGTTGCACAGCATTGAGAATAAAAACCCTTGTAAAATATGGCTTCACCAGGAAATGAAACCTGAACCTTAATTGCCCATTCACACACCAGTGTGCAAGTTATTCATAGCGTAAGACATTATTTGAAAGCCTGCGATTAAGCACACAATACCACATCTATAATTTTTCCACTCTCTCGCATTTTCTGCACTACACTTTTGAATGGCAGTTTCTACTTTACCCCACCACTAATACAAGTGTGTATCGATCATATCTATTTTTACTCAAAAGGAAGCCCAACTGATTTCAATGAGCTTTTCCTCCATATAAGCATGCCTTAATCTTTTTCTATATTTTACCTCAACCAGCACACAATATTCTGAGGGAAGCGGTTGAGGGAGAGAATGAATGCCTCAAAGAATTGTTGTATTGGACAGGAATGTAGCTAAGCAACTAAGAGCACAAGGGGAACCTTCTTATGTTAGCAGCATTCTGATATTTTTAAATCAACAATACAGAGGTTAATTAATATAATATTGTCTTCTCTGACTGACAGCAGCTCTCCAGAATCTCAGGCAAAGTAGGGTGTTTCCAACACCTGCTACTTGATACCTGGTCTATACATGCCACAGAATCAGAATCACTTCAGACTGCAAGTGAACAGGTCACATTAATTTAAAAATCCCTGCAAACAAACAAACAAGCAAAAAAAAAAAAAAAACAGCACCTAAGGGACATAGGTTATATCCTAGCCTTTTACATCCTGTGTTGGTTTTCTACTTACAGGGAATTATTACAGAGGAGGGACTTTGAGAAACATGATTTCCCCTCACCTACAGTCTGAGGTGGTACAGTCCATTCCACCACTTCAGTGCTCTGCTACCTCATTACCACTTCACATAAGCTGACAGGCTCTGAGATTCTTTAACTGGAGATGCCAGGGACTGAACTTGGGACCTTTATCTAGCATTCCACTGAGCCACTGCTTCTGCCCTCGAAAAAGCCTATTTTGACTGACAGCAGCTCTCCAGGATCACAGGCAGAGAAATGTTCTTTTCCCCTAGATCTGCTACCTGAGATCGTTTTATCTCTCAAGGACTGAATCTTGGACCTTCTGCCTTCAAAGCATGGACTTTGCTATTCAATTACAAGGTTACACACACTCCTTAAAAGAACACACTTACCCAGTAAACCACCAAAACGTCAACTTTGAAAGAAAGCTGGAATTTAACTCTGGACAAGGATTCTACAATAAAAGTTGAATAAAATGAGTTTTAATAAAAGATGGGTGGGTTTTTTTTTTGCAAACGTTGTTTTGAAAAACCACTATTCACTATCCCAAAACCATTTGAGGGTATGGTTGGTGGTGGGAGAAAGTGCTGGTGAGTCACAACTGACTTACGACGACCCTGTAAGGTATGGCTAGGAATGTATATATTAAATGAAGGATGTACCCAATTCCTCATTCTCCAGAGCTGCCAGACTCCCTGCCTGCCTTGACCTCAGCAAATTATGTTAACAGCATACAGGAAGCAAGGATAGGAAGTCCATTATCTGCTGTCAGGGCAATGGAAGGCCTCTCTATTCTGGCTGCTAGCAAAACTCAGCAAGTGGTGGCGTAACGAAAGGAAAGGTTCTGCTTTCAGTGCTTCCCTTGCCTCTTTCCAGGTCATGGGGGAAGGATGTCTTAAGACATGCATTTTTCCATGTGACCATCTAGCAGTCAGCACATAAAGAGGAGCTCCTTTTACCAACATCTGGTGATTTTTCTATGCTTAGTTCCCAGATTTAACACTGAACTGCTAATTTTTCATACAGAATGAGTTGTGTCGTATTCAAGAAATACACAGGAAAAGCCTGGGCAGAAGTCTTCAGCTGTTCCTTTCCCCAGCAATTATCTCAGCTGTCATCCTTCAATTAAAGTCCCACCCATATTTTTGGGTGAATTTGCATCATTGCCCTGCTGTCCCCATTTACCTAGACAACTTTGTCAGTTTCGCTTCCTAATGTTTTTCTTAGCAGAACCTAAACTATGATGAGGATAATGATGACTGATGTGAATTCAGAGATATTAGATGCTGTGAAGCACATCAGAGACTCTCTGAGAACATGACATCCATTTATTTTCACAAGTAATAGGGCAATAAAATGAGCCAGAAGGACTGAGATGGGGTTCAGAGATAACTATTTGCTTTCCTGCCTTGTGTTTTATAGGATGTCCATCTTGAGGAGGAGATGGAGGGTCAGGGGACCCTTTTCTTTCACAAACCAAATCCTGGCATCACACCTTCCTCATCCTTTTCTTGCCTCTGGGTTGACAATCGAGGGGGACAGTTAGTGCTCCTGGGGGAGGGGGTTCATATTTGGCAGTAGGACTTTCTGTTGCTAATTTCTATCATACATACTGCCCTGCAACAAAACCCAGAAGTAGAGCCCTAATTTAGGACACTACCAGGGCGAAGTGGAGAATTGCATCAGTGTCCCCGGTGTGTTCTGAGATATGTTCTAGGAGAAGCAGCTGGTGTGGACATAACCCATGCATTTAAAATACCACTTAGCTAGATTATAGATCACAGATCAGAAAGAACTATATACATTAGTCACTGTAATACTTACAGGGTCTGAATTAACTGGAGAGAAAAAGGGAGGCTTTTCTTTAAGACACGAAAGGATCAACTCCATGAGGATGAGTGCAAAGTAGATATAAAATGTGGCGAACCTGAATTTGTCTTCAATGTTATCCTAGGAACAGAAATCCATTAGAGTCAATAAACAAGAGAATTACTTCAACAAAGGGGCAGGGAAGGTTAATGAGGTCAAATGACAATGGGGGTAAAATTACAAAGCAACATAATGTCTAGCTATATACATACATACTTTTTCTGTCTCTGGCTTCTGTCCTTCCATCCTAATATGAATCCTTGGACCAAGATCAACTACTACAGTGAACTAGCCCTCCTTGGGGCAATGACAAGGGTAAAGATAATTAGAATAAGCATTTATCTAATAGCAAAGCATGGTGGCCCACCCATGTGGGTCAACAAATCCACAGTGGGACCATCCAGGCTTGAGCAAAAAAAGTAAATTAAATTACAACTTTTTTAAAAAAATTAGGGGTTTATCCTAACCCAGAATGAGAAGGGTGGAAGAGCAATTGGGTAGGTTGCGTTAAGGGGAAGAAATGGAGCAACTAAGCAGGTTGTGGAGGAGGTAGCCATGAGGACAGGGTGAGTAGTGTGAGGGGGGAGGGCAAACAAGAGGGGAGGAAGCAAGGACTGACAAGCAGAGGATTGGATTTCCCTTCCCCACAAGTCCTCAAGGATCTCCTTGTAGAATATTATTCTATAAAATGTTCAATATACAGATGAATATTCAAGAAGAGAGTCATAAAAATATTGAAGGGTACTATGTAATATGTTTTGACTGGGTGCCTTAGTAATGGAACTAGTAAAGAGATTTTTTCTCTCTCTCTCTTTCAGAGGAAGTATGGACATTCAGATATTTTCCTGCTCCTATATAATGGATTCAATTCTACAGGAATATGGGGCAAATAAGCACCTGCATAAACAGGGCTCCAGCCACCAACCAAAACGGTGGGAATTAATCTCCAAAACAGAGGTACACTTTTATCAAGACCAACCTTTTTGATTAAAACTTTATCTTGTTTCATGCCCATGTCACCACCAAAGAGTCATAAAAAGTATCACCTCCCTTTCCCCCTAATTAAAAAAAAAAGGTCCATGCCCCACGCAACTTCTTTCTTCTCATCGAGAAGAGGAACTCCTTTTTAGCTTGCTCAGATCTTTATTTAGCACCACACTATGCTTCACCCTCATTTGACATTATGGGGGGAGTCAGGCAGCTGCAGTTTAGCCCAACCTGCTCTTACTCCACCCCACCAGCACATCTTTCCCCCATACAGCTGCAAATTCACACGCAACTTAAGTTACCTGAAATGAAGAGTTAATGATTTTGGACCGAAAAGGACCCAAGGCACACAAGAGACACAAAAACCAGAAGATGACGAGAACTCCTGAGGACTGGACTCCGTGAAGCCTCTCATATTGGATGAGCAACATGGCTAAAAGCTGCAGAGACACATGGAAAACAGCTGAGAATATTATGCCCTCTGGCCCCCCAAGCTCCTTTTAAAAGCCTGCGCCATCTCATCCCTATTCATTCCTCTTCCCGTCATCTTTCCCCCCTTCTAGCCTCAATGCTAGGCAACAGTGCATCTATACAAATTAATACATGCAAATGACAAAATCGCTCCCCCCACACGCCCCCCGGAACTTTACTCTGACTCAGATCTCCCATATTTTTGTGTTCAAATTACTCCTTATTATACAAACGCTCTAGACTTTTAACAGTTTACTGAAAATATTACTGGCTTTCTTTCCATGAGGCCCATTGAACTCAAAGGAAACACACTATACACATACACATTTCTTCAAAACCAATGTTTAAAACATGCACAGGAATGAACACAATTAACTGGAGTGGAAAAGATTTTAAACATTTGACTGCTTCTCATTCCTACCCGAAAGCTGAAATCTTAATCTGTTTATAAATATTTACATTTTAAAAAATTACATAGCCAGGACCCGTTATTTCCTGCAGCATGGGGCTGCTGTTTCAAAGCTACAGAGGCTGCACAATCCATTTAAGCACATATCTGCAGCCCATCAGCCAACCCAGGAAGATTCAGCTGCAGATACATCAAGGAACGAGGCCAGCTATTATAGGACATCCAGACAAGGAACAGCAGAGCAGTTTGCAAGTCACATGCCCTACAACAGGGGTCCCCAACGTAGCACCTCTGGGCACCGAGGTGCCCACTGACACATTTCCTGGCACCCTTTGTGTTTTTAGAATGTGGGTGGGATCAGGTGTGGCTTCCAATTAGCTGTGCAGATTTTTAAAAAGTTGCTCCAGCAGCAGCTGCAATCACAGTATTGGCTTTATTCTCTCTCACTCACTGTTCTTTCCCAGTGTACTTTTAAAAATATATATATTCTTCTCCCACCCCGCCCCCCTGCACTGGGGTTCCTTCTCTGTGTTTATGTGTGGCTCTGCCTTCTATGGCATCCATTTTGCGGTTGCGCCCATCATCCAGTCAGAATTCCAAAGGTGCCCACAGGCTCAACAAGGCTGGAGACCCCCACTCTACTATCTGTCAAACATTGCACCCACATGTTTCTTCAAGGGGAGTGCAACTCCTCTATATCATACCCAGGTATTTGAAGCAGTTCTCCCACCCCATCACCCAATCCTTAATTGGATAATGAAAACCGTAAATTAGTTATCCACAATCCAATTAATTCCCTTTGCTCTCTCTACTAATTTTAATTAATCCCTGATGATTAGTGGAATGTCCATGTTTGGATTTCTGGAAACCTGTAATGCTTGGTATCGTCTTCACGTCATCATCTTTATTATCAACATTGCCCCATGCAATCAGTATCAACAGAAATCATTACCAACCATTGTAATGCCAACCAGTAAGGGTGTTACAAAATACACTGGCGGTGGGGTCCTGCTTTGAACGATGCCATGGAAGGAATAGAAGAGGTTGGCCCAGCAGACACACCAGAGTGCAAAAGCAAAGAACTGTAATTTTAAAAGAGAAAGAGAGAATCAATTAATTTCTTTCTAGATAACATGTTCAACAAACAGCTATATTTTGGCATGCTCTTCAAGCATCCTTGCAAATAATCCATAGAAGGCACTCACCTGCCTTCCTCATATACCTATATCTATTTGCTATGTCATATTAACGGCCAGGGAGAATCCCCTCTCTTCCGGTTTACAAAAAAATTTCTGCTTAGTCACCAAGAAGCAAATCTTACTCATTACAGGGTTACCAGGCAAGCAGCTATTTATAGGCATGCCTTAATGAACCATGATCCTCTGCAGAGATTGCACCATGTAAATTTCCAGACATGGGAGCAATGAGTATGCCTATAATGGCTAATTATAATTCAGGAAGAAGTGCAGACTTTGACAAATGAGGAGCTAATGTGCATTAAGTACACAAAAAACTGACTTGTAGGAAGGCCATTCACGCTGCAGAGAATGCTGAATTTAAGGCAACCCCTGGCTTTTCTTGTACTTGTTTTATGCTCACAGAAGCTGGGTCTGGCTGGTGACTTTGGCCATGACCTAATCAACATTAAGCACTTTCCAGTGTCATAAGCCGATTCATTTCAACTAAAGAGTTAGGCACAAGGAGGAGTCCACAGATGAGGGAACAGCCCATAGCTCAAGGCTAGAGCACATTTTTGCATGTATAAAGCACCACATTCAGATAAAAGGATCTCAAGTACAACCGGAAATGTTCTCTGTCTGAGACCTTGGAAGTTGCTGAGTAGTCAAGGCTAGAAGGACCTCACACAGGACCTCACTCATAGACGATATGCATATGTTCCACCTTGTCTCACAATGGCAGATCAGCATTGTGCCTGCCCAACCTAGCTTGGCATGTCCATTCTATGAATAATTTGTGCATTAGAGCCAACATGGCGCACAGGCCTACACATATAATGGGGGTAGAGGCATGATTCTAATCTCACTCCAGGCAGTGGGTCTGAACATCTACACAGAGCTTCTGTATGGCACCTAGCCCTATGCTCAAACATTTCTTCCTCTGAAACGATATGGTTTTGCAAAGTGCCTAGCTTTAACCACATCATGTCCTTTGGGGATCGCTAAAGGGGTTCATGAAAACTTCTTAAACAAGCTAAGAACTGATAGGCTTGTTTTGATATGGGGTGCTATCAAGCTCCTTTGAAAATCCATGGAGATTGGGCCATTGACTTCAACAGGAGGTGGACTGCATCCATGGCCTACTAGATCAGCCAGTGAATACATTTAGGTTGCTGCAACAAAGGAGGAGGGCAATAAAGCTCTTGGATAGTCAATTGACTGCCCTTTTCCTTGATGAAATATCAAAGTAACAATGAAACGTTTCCTGTTCCAGAGGAGCATCTATGTTATTTGCTTAGTAATTTAAGAGGCCACACATTGTTTATGCTAACAGGTTTACTGTGGCATAAACTTTCATGGCCCGTTTCAGCAGCGGCTTGAAGCATACATGTATCACCTGAGGATACATCACACACACAAAGTATATGGGTACAGAGAAAACGTTGTAAACAAGAAGCCACGAAATGCAAGTGATACAACCTGTGACATTGTTATGCAACACTCAAATGTATCTCAGTGACAGTTACTCAGTACAGGAGACTTCTTAAAAGTTATTTCCTCTCTTGTTTTGCTAGACTAAGAAAGCAATACTGATTTATTTATTTGCTTCATTTATTATCCTCCTTTCTCATTGAAAATCAAGGCAGACTACAGCGTTATAAAAGCCATGCAACGGGGCAGTTTGGGGGTGGGGTGCCAGATCCTGACCCTTTACAGTGTTCAATTAACACCTGCATCTGCCGTAAAGCGTCTGGGTGTCATCCTTGATGCCTCCTTATCTATGGAGTCTCAGGTCACAGCTATGGTAAGGCGGCAATTTTCCATCTCCGCTGGGCCCGGCAGCTGGTGCCTTACCTCTTCCGCCTGGATCTAGCCATGGTTATCCATACAACGGTCATCTGTAGGCTGGATTACTATAACCTGCTCTATGTAGGGCTGCCCTTGAGACTGATCCGAAGGCTCCAGCTGGTACAGAATACGCCAGCAAGGCTCCTTACTGGGGCCTTGCCCCGAGACCATATATAGCCAATGCTCCGACAACTGCACTGGCTCCAGCTGGACTATCAGATCAGGTTTAAGGTGTTGGTTTTGACCTTTAAAGCCTTACATGGTTTGGGACCCTTGTATCTGTGGGACCCACTCTCCTGGTACACCCCCCCCCCCAAAGAGAGTTGTACTCTGCTGATAACAACTTGTTGGTGGTCCCCGGCCCCAGGAATGTGCGGCTATCCTCGACCAGAGCCAGGGTTTTTTCGGCTCCAGCCTGGTGGAATGCTCTGCCTAGTAACATCAGGGCCCTTTGGGACCTGAAAGAGTTTGCAGGGCCTGTAAGACAGAGCTATTCCACTATACCTATAACTGAGGACAGCCGCAGTTGATATCAATGCTGGCCTCCCTACTCCTCTCCCCCCTTACTTTACAACTGATATTATGGGGGGGGGGCGGATAACCGACCCGGTTCGATCTGGTTTGCCTTGGTATCGGCACCTTCCGCACTATATTATATGGTGAGTACCTTTTAAATAATTTCAGGAATGGTTTTGTAGTTTGAAATATTTTATTGTTATATTTGTGGTTTTAGTGTTGTTACCCGACCTGAGCCCGGCTTTGGCCAGGACGGGCGGGCTAGAAATCTGAAAATAATAATAAAAATAAAGGCCAGTATAATAATACAAAGGAGAATGCAATAAAACTGAGTTACACAGTTAAAGAATGATGAAATAAAAGTAGTATAATTGCAGGTCTACTCAGAATCCTACTCAGGTCTATTCAATGGGGCTTACTCCCAGGAAAGTGTTCTTAGGATTGCACTGTTAAATAACCCAAAGAAATCATAGGGCTGGCGTGCTGATCAGTCAAATATTGTCAATTAACCACCTATGTCCAATGTGTAAGGTTGCCAGGTCCCTCTTCACCAGCGGTGGGAGATTTTTGGGTCGGAGCCTGAAAAGGGCGGGGTTTGGGGAGGGACTTCAATGCCATAGAGTTAAATTGCCAAAGTGGCCATTTTTCTCCAGGTGATCTGATCTCTATCGGCTGGAGATCAGTTGAATTAGCAGGAGATCTCCTGCTACTACCTGGCAGTTCAGAAGAAAAAGAGGCTCAGTGCTGTATAATAAGTTAAGCAAACCAAAAAAAGCACAAAAACAATGAAATACAAATTTGAATATATAATAAAGTAAATAAGTGAAGAACGTGAAAATACAAATATAAATATACAAACAAGCACAGACTGACAATATACGAAGAGCAAAATTTTCCCCAGTCAAGTAAATTTTAACAAGCAGTATTGATATCAGATACAATGTATCATATATGAAGGTAAGTAACACTCCAGACCAGAAGGTCTTAGATACTGATGAAATAACAATTTCCTTTTCTTTCTTTCAGAATGGAATTATTGGCTGACTTGGGAATAGCTTTGATGTTTATTCAAACCTCACAGGATGTCTGTTGTGGGGAGGGGGAGAGAAGGTGATGGTAAGCCAGTTTGAGTCTCCCTTAAGTGGTAGAGAAAGTCGGCATATAAAAACCAACTCTTCTTTTTCTAAAGCAGTCAGAGAACTAGAAACGTGGCTTTACCCAAATTACAGGAATCTTGGCTTGGCTTTAAGAAAAGAAAAAGTTCCTAGCCATCATGAAGGCAAGGACCAGCTTTCAAAATGTGAGTAGTCCCTGTTGAAGGCTCAATAAGGAAGCAGGTGATGGGGGAAACGTGGAGTAATTGGAAGCTTCTGCATTTTGCACAGTAATTGGATTTATTATTTATTTCACTTTTACCATAGTATTCTGCTCGCCTCCATTTTACCCTCACAACAACCCTTGTTGTTCTTAATCCCTACACCATGCTGGCTCAAGGAAGTTTTGCAAACAATCACAGCCAAGCAGATCCATAGCCTTTTAAACACAAGGCCCCTAACCAGCTTCTCTAGCCATTTCTTTTGTTTCTCTAGCCATTTCTCATTTGTCACAGAACTCTCCCCTTATTTGTAGCTTAATAATTCCAACAGGAGGTTTGTGTGCCTACTTTTATTGAAATAAAGTTGGAGAATTCACGGCTGTTTTCACAAGGTCTTAGTGAGCTGCATGTCTTACCGTTTTGAACCTGCTCAGCACAGAGAGAATAATATAGCCTCGTTTGTTGCGTTTTAGATACAGGAAGTAAAAAGGAAGGATGGCCCAAAGGTAGAAACTTGGGATCCACGCCAGGACAGTATTCTGGAAACATGGGGTTAGGTCTGGGCTGTCAGTGTACAGCGTAATGTTGGAATCCTGTAGGGGAAAACATGCAAAAGATTAGTGAGTACACCGGCTTCTAAAAGAGCTGCTCTAAAGCTCCATCACAAATCACAAAGAATCCAGCAGCTTCATGTGTTTTTCTAAGGGAAATGCAAGGGCAAACAGTGGAGCACGTACCGCTCTTTGATATTTCCCATAATGCAAGAGTCCCCAGCAGCAAACCCCATTGTCTAACTTACAATACACCCATTCATCCTTTCCAGACCAGCCTGATAACCTTCTGCCTTTTCATACCTCAGAGTGAAACTAGCTGGAGGGTGGGGGTGGGAGATCATTTGCAAGCAACTGGTACGGAAAAACTACTTAATAACTACTAACATGATGTCAACCTGGAGGCAGAGTAGCCTCAAAAATCTCTATGAATATTACAGGTCTTTGCTAAGCAGAGGGCTGAAGACCTAGGGAAATGAGCCTTATGGTACTCAACCTGCCTCCACATCATGAGAGGCTGTTTCTTTGATTCTGCCATAGATTCATATAAGTAATTTATTTATAAAATTTGTACCTCCTGTCCTTCTGACCCTTCAGGCATACCAAGGTGGCCAAAAGTTAAAATAAGCACAATAAACACACATCATAAAAGCAATTAAATCCAAAACTATAATGCATATTTAAAACTATTGACAAACATAGTTAAAACATGGGGCAGAAAAGAGGGATCATTGAGGGAATACCAGATGAAAAGAAAGAAGTCTTCACTTGCTGGCAGAAGTGATATAAGGGGACAGACAAATATGCCTGGGGAGAGTTCCATAGTTTTGGTGCCACAACCAAGAAGGCCCTGTCTCAGGATGGCACCCATCTAGCCTCAGGAAGTGGGGGCATCTAAAGCAAGGTCTCAGAAGATAACTGTAGTGGTCTGGTAGGTTTGTATGGGAGTCAGCCGTTCCTTCAGGTATGCTGGTCCCAAGCCATATAGGCATTTAAAGGTCAACATCAAGACCTTGAATTTGATCCAGAAACAAACTGGAAGCCACTGTAGGTGGACCAAGACTGGAGTCGCATGCTCCCTGCACCCCACTTCAATCAGCACCCTCATTGTAGCATCCCGTATCAACTAAAGCAGGGGTGGGGAACCTCAGGCCCGGGGGCCGTATGCGGCCCCCGAGGACATTTTTTGTGGCCCTCAGGAGCTCCGGGAATCCTGCCGCGGAGCTCGGGGGGGGGGGGAGTGCACGGAGACTGGGGCCCGGTTGCTTGGTGCTCCGTGCTCCGCCGGGTGTGTGTGTGTGGGCGGGGGAGGTGGGGTGGCTGAGGCCGGTCGCGCAGGCCGGCATGCGTGTGTGTGTGTGTGTGTGTGTGTGAGGCTTTTCTCTCTTCCTCCTTTTCTGTCACTCTTTCTCCTTTCTCTCCCTCTCTTCCTCCCTCTTTTTCTGTCTCTTTCTTTGTCTCCCTCTGTCCTTTTTTTTCTTTCCCTCCATCCTTTTCTTTCTTTCTCCCTCTCTCCATTTCTTTCTCCCTTTCTCTCTTTCTCCCTCCCTCCCTTTCTCTCTCTTTCTCCCTCCCTCCCTTTCCCTCTTTCTCTGTTTTCCTTCCTCCCTTCCTCCCTTGCCAATCGACTGTGGGCTGCACCCCACTGGCGCCTCGTTTTCTGGGGCCCACCGCTGGCTGCCCTTCCACCTGGGAGGGGGGAGTGGGGGCGCCCTGCAGGCCTTCTCTGGGTGGCCTCCCCTGGGGTTGCCAACCTCCAGGTGGTGGCTGGAGACCTGGCAACCCTAGCCTCTCCCCCCCACGGGAGATCTACACCTGGTATGGCCCCCGAAAGATGTTATAAATGTGCGAATGGCCCTTGGCAGGAAAAAGGTTCCCCACCCCTGAACTAAAGCTTCCAAACACTTTTCAAGGATAGTCCCTCACAGAGCACATTACACTAATCTAATCTAGATATTACCAGGGCATGGACCACAGGGGGAGAGCTTTTCTGCCCAGGAAAGACCACAGTTGGCTATCTGATCAAAGATGGTAAAAGGCACTCCTTACCACAGCTTCCACCTGCTTACCCAGGGCCTAGAGGACATACCTGTTTCTTCAAGGGGAGTGCAACCCCATCCAGAACAGGTGTGTCAGAAACACCAATCACAAATGCCAAACTCTCTCATCCCATTTATGTACAGAGACAGAGAAAACTGGGACTCAGAGAAATCTGTTTTTTTTTAAAGTATTTATTTGAAAAAAAAAGGAGTTAGCTTCAATAGCCAAGCCAACTCGCTCGTTGAGTGGTTGGTCTACTCTTTTATACCCTAAGCCACGCCCGCAATTTCCTCCTCCAGCCCCCACTTTGATAGGGGGAGGAGTTCACAGTCTTTCCCGGCCGTTCTATTGGATAAAACATACAACTTATATCATTTTACATCATCCCCATTCCACACCCCTTTGTTTCCATTGGTTATGCTTTATTACTGTTTATTGTCATTACTATCCTTGACTACACATCTGTTTGGCTGAGTTCAAGGTAATGTTTGGCAGACAGTCCATTTGATCAAAGAAAGTACATTTCATTTACCCTACAATACGTATATTAGTGAATGTTATACCCCCCCCCCCTTCATTCTACTTTTGTTTTGTGCCGGCTTCAGCCCTGACATTCTACTTTTGTTTTGTGCAGGCTTCAGCCCTGACATTTTCCTTGTTTTAATGTGTACCAGTAAACTCTAACAGATCTGGTTAAATTGCAAATTCAGCAAAGAATAACTTTGAGCCTGTTTGCAAAGGGTGGAAGCAGAGTCAGAGAACAGGAATTATTGATCCCTGATTTTCCTACAGGTGATACTTAAATCCCTGGTCAGAACGTCCGACCCCCAATAGCACTTCTGTCCTGCAAGGATTAAGTTTCAGTTTATTAGTCCACATATACCCCAAAACGTGCACGCACACATGTGCTTAATGCTAATGGCAGAGCCATGCTATTTAAAGTCTAATTCCTAGTAATATCTCTGCTTAGCTGTTCTTTTATGTTTTCCCTGCATCTTGGAAAATGCTGTCCATCTTTGAGCTGGAACTGAGGAGATACACCAGTAATTCCCAAACTCCATGCAAGGAGAAATAAAGTGAACAAATGCTCCTGTGCCCAAAGTACCCACTCACAGATGAGGCTGTATGTTGCATCTCTGCATGTTTGGTCATGCCCACTCCTAATCAGCCTTCACTGGGGACTAACAATTCTGTTGTGCCTCAGCTATGATCCAGCAGTTCGATCATTCCTGATAGGCAGGTTCAGCTTAATTAACCCCAGAAGAGACCGCCTACTGAATCTCTGCAGGAATTACTGCTCTTGGGTAGGCATGCCCAAATTAGATATTACTAATACCTAATTTACGAATGCCTAAATTGCTAATTCAGGTATGCCCAAATTGCTAATCCAGGTATGCCTAAATTAGTAATTAATGCAGCAATATAGGAGATTAGTTGCTCCAAGACAGGAAATCCTTACCCTCTCATACACACTCGAATAAACCTTTTCAGGTACAGCTGCAATGAGCCTGCAATTCTAAAAATGTACCTCAGCTATAGGCACCTTTTTGGTGCAATCCTGCACTGCCAGGGAGAATATATGAATAATACATATGAAATTCGGTTGGGAAGAGTGCAGTTATCCTCTGAGGCATGGTAGGTAGGAGTGAGCTTACCTGTCCCGCCTCATCCTTCAGTCCTGCTTTGTGGCCAGCAGACAGGAGACTATAGAAGCTTCAACAACAGGTCTCTTTATTGCCTCCAAAGGGGAGACTTACAAATGGAGAACACTAAATCACATAGACTGAGAGGCCGCAAAAAAAAACAAGATCTAAGCGAGGCCCCTCCAATACAGGGGTTGGGGGAAAAACTAGTTCTTGAGAGCTCAGTTAAAGGTATACACATCCATACCTCCATCACAGAGGGAAGCTGCCAGTGGAGAAACACCAGTAAAAGGTTGTATCAGCTGGGTAGCCATATCGGTCTGCGGCAGAAGAGCAACATTTGAGAACAATAGCACATTAAAGACGAGGGTTGCCAGGTCCCTCTTTGCCACTGGCGGCACGTTTTTGGGGCAGAGATTGAGGAGGGTGGGGTTTGGGGAGGGGAGGGACTTCAGTGCCATAGAATCCAATTGCCAAAGCGGCCATTTTCTCCAGGTGAACTGATTTCTATTGGCTGGAGATCAGTTGTAATATCAGGAGATCTCCAGCTAGTACCTGGTGGTTGGCAACCCTATTAAAGACCAACACAATTCCCAGGGTATAAGCTTTCAAACGCAAAGCTATCAGATGAAGGTACCTGGTGGTTGGCAACCCTATTAAAGACCAACACAATTCCCAGGGTATAAGCTTTCAAACGCAAAGCTATCAGATGAAGGGAGCTTTGACTCTTGAAAGCTTGTACTTGGAAATCTGGTTGGTCTTTAAAGTTCTACTAGACTCAAATCTTGCTCTACCAGTGAAAGATTAACCAACTCATATGCCCTGCCACTTCTTTACTCCTAAGTGGTTCCTCCCAAAGTAGCTTTTCAGGTTTCCTTTAAAAGGGGGGGGGGGCTACTGTGGTATTACTATGTGAATGTTGTGTGTGTACATTGTAGTCTGGTCCCAAACAAGTTAAGAGAGAAGCTAAATCTGCGTGCAAGAGAGACCTTGAAGTGCTCTTGTGGCTGAAAAAAAGAAATTATATCTTACTTCCACGCCCTCCAGGCAGGGGAAGGTGAAAGAAGCAAAAGCAGGGCAGGGATTGCCTGTAAGCCTCTTTCTTATCAAAGTATGGAATCCTAAACGGAACAACTGGCATAGGTTGGATCTGTCCTCTGCCACATTTCTGTCAACTTGGGAACTCCCATTTCCCACACTGTAAGGTTAGAAATACCCCTGTTTGCCTTCTTCTTGAATGTGTAGGAGGAGAGGCAAATTTATTATCTTACCCTAACCAGTTTCCTTAACATTCTCTGCATAATTAACAATGCTTACATAAGCTCTTCCACTGAGGTAATGTTTCCCAGTGTTGCACAAGGATAGCTTACATCAGTGATGGCGAACCTTTTAGAGACCGAGTGCCCAAACTGCAACCCAAAACCCACTTATTTATCGCAAAGTGCCATGCCAACACGGCAATTTAACCTGAATACTGAGGTTTTGGTTTAGAAAAAACAACTCATACATTAAACATCTTTTGTCTTAAAAGAAAAACACAATAACAAATCTATACAAAAAATAGCTAACACTATTAGTTAATACTAAAGAAATGGATATTCCCTGAATCAACAATCCTACGGCAGTGATTCTCAGCTGGGGTTCCTTTTGAATTTGCAGACCTTTTGGCCTGCTCTGAAAAAGGCATCTGAGTGCATTTCCTACCTTTGATTCACCTCCGCTGTACATGTGTTGGACCTATCTAGTCCAGCTCCTGTATCTCACAGTGGCCCACATCTATAATAAGGAGGTAGAACATACCCATCAGGGCTAGTAACCCGCGATGGACTTTTCCTGGGCCGATGGCGCGTGTGCCCACAGAGAGGGCTCTGAGTGCCCCCTCTGGCACATGTGCCATAGGTTCGCCACCACTGGCTTACATTCTCAAAATGTCCCTTCAACATGTAAGCTACCTGCAGAACTGTGCATAGTTTCGAGACCAAGTATGCTGTTGAAGTTAGCACGTCCAATTAAGGGCCTACTCAGACATTACCATAACTGTACTTGAGGAATGTGTAGAAGTCGTGCCTGTCTTGATCCCTCCCCTTTGCCTCTGCATCCTCTCAGTATTCAGACACATTTTGCTGTTTAATTGTTCCCCCGGTGTTTGGTACATCTGTGTGTGCAGAGCAAGGTGAAGGCAAGACACAACATTAATAGCTGAGTTCGGTTTATATTGATTGATCTATGACTTTGGTCCACAATACGTATATTTCACAATGGAAACAACATGGAGGCACTATGTATCACTACTTTTGTTCTGCCTACTGTGTGGGAGTGGCAGGTTAATTTTAAAAAAATAATAAATGAGGGATGCAGGTATTTCACATTGTTAAAATGAACTGGCATCTACGCAGTCATGTGTGTACAAGTACTTTCATTCAGTCATTTGAATAATTGTACGTAAATGTTTGGGTTAAAAAAAAGAATCAGCAATTTATGCTGTCCTCAAGATGCAATGGCGACCAATGTGATATACATTGCACCTTGTGGCCAAATGCTGAAACTCAATTCTACAACTACAGATTCAGAGAAAGGTAATGAGCATGCGCCACACTGAAAGAATGCCTGGGATAGCATCATGGCAGTGGTCTGCACACTGGACCTTTCCAGATGCACACTGGAGCAGGCATGAGAAGAATCATGCATGTGGCTGAAAGTGAACATGTTACTGATGTGCAATTTGAGGCACACATTACTTGGGAAAGCATGAGGAAATACTGGTATGTGGTTAGCATCCCCAGGAGACCTAGGTGTAAATCCTACTCATGAAGATCTCTGGGAGACTGTGTGTCAGGCTTTCTCTCAAAGTCTAATGGGTGTCACACAGGGTTGCCAGGCCCCTCTTTGCCACCAGCGGGAGGTTTTTGGGGTGGAACTTGAGGAGGGTGGGGTTTGGGAAGGGGAGGGACTTCAATGCCATAGAGTCCAAGTGGCCATTTTCTCCTGGTGATCTGATCTCTATTGGCTGGAGATCAGTTGTAATAGCAAGAGATCTCCAGCTAGTACCTGGAGGTTGGCAACCCTACACACAGTAGTTGTGAGGAAATCAGAGGTAGGAGAACTGTGTACATTATCCAGAGCTGCTTGGAGAAAAGGCAAGCTAAATAATTACAGTGTGAGAGTGCAGAAAAAGTACAAAAAAAATTATTAGACACTCAGTTGAACTTTCTTGGAAGCTCAGGTTTTCCACTGGAAAAAAGCAAGTTTCTAGCTCTTGTCAATCTGAATATATTACTGAAGGTGTTGCTGCATACGATTTCCAGTGGTCCTGGCACAGAGTTTCAGTGTCCTTCCAAGCTCACTGCTCCTCCCTAGGATTAACAAAACCAGAATTCATTATGCAAACTGACTTTTAAAATGCAGAACAGAGGTAAGACAGAAAGAAATACCATGTCAGAAAAGCCAGACTGTTTAACCTTACAAAATTTGCTTACAGCACATTTTATACAGGTTCCATGGCCCCAGCTTTTCTGGGAAGAGAAGTCAGATTGGCTGAGCACAGAATTTTAGCAGACTTGATTACTCCAACACTCCACTACTAGAACCTTTCTACATCAGGGAGGCCATACTTTAAAGCCAAAGTGCACGCCTTCCATGCCGAATATCATAGGTTTGATCCCGTGAATCTCCTGTTAAAAAGACTTTTCTCTGTCTGAGACCCTGGAGATCTGCTGCGTTGTAGCAGACAATCCTAAATTAGATGCATCAGTGCTCTGATCTAATATGTTTTTTCATATGGTAGCTTCAATGTGTGCCTTCCCTCTTCAGCACTAAAAAGCATTTTTAAACTTTTCAGCATTCCACAGCAGAAAGATTACTAAAACTTCTCTCTCCATTTGTCATAAAAGTAAAATGAAGTGACAGAAGCCGATTAAGAACATAAAAGGAATCACATGTCATGACAACCCATCTAACACATGCAACAGCTATGCATTTACAATGTATATGTGCCACCACAAACGCAAGAAGAGGCAACCTTTTAAGAATATTCCCAATGCTATTTGCTAAAAGAAAATGCTTTATTTATTCAAAAGGTTTCTACCTCAGGTCTCTGCTAAAACAGCACTCAAGTCAACTTACAAAATAAGGTTTTAAAAGACAGAATAAAATGCAGTACAAAAAGATGCAAAGGGAAGACAAATGGTAGCAGTGTGACAACTGTAAACCATAAAATAGCAAGAAACAGCAAAAAGCAGAATATCAGTGCAATGATGCAAGGAGTATCTCCCTCCCCTCCCAAGATAAGCAAAGAGATCGCTAGAAAGTCTCCAACAAAAGCAGTACAATCTTGAGAAAATACATACCCTTCTAAGGGCATTGAAGTCAAGGGGCTTAGAAGACTATGATTAGGACTGGACACTGTTAGACTGGTGGGGAGCATCTGAGCAGAAGGAACAGAATGACACTTGTTTTTCGGTTCAGCTACTTCCCATGTACCTTATGTAGCTTTCGAAGAGGAAAGACCCTCAGCACCTCTTTTCAAAGGCCATTGCAGTGGGAGCTGCCACTAAGATGGGATAACTCTAACCGAAGCCAAACCTACCTTCCAAAAGGTACCATCGAGAGGTGGCCTTGAGTTGCCCTAAGATGGTGAGTGGACAGAGAACAGGTCTTTCAAGTACGTTCCTGGGTTGTGAATGGCTATAAAAATCAGGGCCTTGAATTGTGCCTGGAAATAGGCAGCTAGGGCAAGTGTTGTAGATCTAATGTATTATTCCTATAGCACTGTGCCCCAGGTGGACGGTCGGCCCCTGCACTTTATATGGGCTGAAGCTTTCCTTCAAGGGCAGCCCCAGCACCATTAGCAGCTACATTACAATGGACCCTTGGCTGAAGAGGGGCTGCCTTTGAGTATGTTCAGAAGTTTTGGATGGTATGGAATGCAGCAACAAGAACGCAGACCAGTGTTTGCTACAGATAGCAAGGCTACACAGGCTGTCAATTGCTTTCTTCCAGTGTGCTGGTTATTCTCCTTAAAGCCCTAAATACTTTGGACCAGGAAAACAAAAAGAACCACCTGCTTTTTTATGGCTGCTTACCATTTCATGTGATGTTTGGAGGTCCTCGTCCAGGTTTCCTTGTTCCCTGAAGTAAGATCAGCAGTTATTAGACAGGCCCCTCTTAATCATGATGGACTGTGGATCGCTGTCCCCACATCTATACAACTTCCACTGACAATGCAATCCTAAACAGTGTTACATCCTTTAAAATTCACTTAAGTCAATAGAGTTAGAAAGGTGTAAGTGTACTTAGGATTGCACCATTTTTTCAGCATTTAAGATTTATGAGGTTAAGATTTATGGGGTTAAGATTTGCAGAGTTTCAGGCATTTTGCTCATTGTGCTTCACATGCAGGTTTTAATTGCTGTGTTTGTAAGTCTGTTAATTTTTCTTTTAATGAGTGTCCTGCTACTTACTTAAAGTTTTTAATGTTTGAATTATTTTAAATCTGACTATTTCACCTCTCTACCAAATAGTCTCTCAGGGTGGCTTACAAAATGTCTAAAATACAAACCAATAATGTTCTTCTGATAATCTGCCCTTGACCCATTACACTGTGGCTTCAGGATGGGTTTCAGGACAGAAGCAGCACTATTGGCTTTGGAGGATGATGTCTGGTTACCATTGGATAAGGTCAATCTGCCGCAGCTGATATTGCTAGACCAAAAAGCACTGTTTGATATAGTCAACCATGATGTTTTGATGAATCAACTGCAATCAATGTTTTGGGTAAAAGGGGCGGCCTTCCATCAGTTTCTTGTTAGCCAGAAGCAAACAGTTTCCACAGGAGAGGCAGAATCAGCTAGTTGGGTCCTGATGTCCTCTGGGAGCCCCAACGATCCATTTGATTCCGAGGGTAAACTAACGGAACCTTAATCCAGACAAAATATAGGTGATACCAGTTGGAAGGCAAAATGTTTGGCTGGTGTCAGTCTACCAGCCTCAGATGGCAATAAGGTTTCTTTAGTAGATCAAGTTAAGAGCTTGGTGGTCTCTTTAGACCCAGCCTTGTTGACTGATAAGCAGGTTGACCCTGTTACTAGAAGCACCGCCTTTCAATTTCATCTGGTTTGTAAACTGGCCCCTTATTCAGACTCTATAGCCCTAACCTCCAGATCAGACTACTAGAATGCACTCTATGCAGGGCTGCCTATGAAGACATCTTGAAAGCTTTAGTTGTTACAAAATGCAGCTGCAGAACTCTTGTTTGGCATCAGTTGCTTGAAACACAAACTCTAGTGTTGTGTCAACTGCACCAATTTAATTATTTGTTTCCAGACCCAAGTCAAAGTGCTGGTTATCATCTTTAAAATGCTTCATGGCTACAACCCTCAGATCTCTCATGCCACATCTCTGGGCATATTGTTGAATGTATTTCTTGTTTGATTTGTGAGTCTGCTCTGTATTTGTTGCCACAGTTACTTTTTATAAATAACTGGCACAGTTATTTGTATAATGCGAGTTACTCACCTAGGTTTGTCTGTTCAGCAGCAGGTCTGTTCTTCTGGATCAGCCTAACAGAACGGGTACAGAGGGTGCCTTCCCTTGCTGCATTCAGGGAGGTGGATACGATGGTTTTATTCCAGAGGTTGCTTGGTGGAGGTTAAACTGTTCAGGTAGATTTGGCTGCATTTTAAACTCTGTGCATTGGCTTTTAACTGTGTATATAAGTCTTTATTGTGTGTTGTTTTTAATTGTGTTTTAATTTTGTTTCGCATTTGTGCACTTTAATTCATTGTGGATTATTTTTAACTTGTTCCTGGGCACTTATGTTTCTGTGTCCTTGCAGCTTTTACTGCTTTGATAGCCGCCTTGAGTCTAAGGAAATAAGGTGGGATATACATATATTAATGTTTCTATTGATTATTTGATGCTGCTGAGTTTGCTGGTGTTTTTAAGGTCTGCTGGTTGTAGTCTCTTATATGTACATATGCATGCATGGGATATAAATGATTAAATAAATTCAAGATCCCAGCCCTGTCCACCATCATCTATGGCCACCCCACTCTAGGGAAGGGAAATTATTCAGCATCTTTCACTGCAAACTTTTGTGTGCAGGCCAATAGAAGAGACTGGAACCATCTCAATGCTGTTCCTCCAGGCCCACCTCACCATCCAGGTGCCTCAGCAGTATCGTATGGTCCACAGTATCAAAGGCTGCTGACAAATCTATCAACAAGAGAGATGCATTCCTTTTGCCCACCTGACGAGGGAGCGCATCCATAAGTGCCCCCAAAGCTGTCTCTGTCTAAGACATCAGACTTAAAAGGATTCAAGGGCATATGTCTCATCCAATCATTTCTTGAGAGCCAGCATAGTGTAGTGGTTAAGAGCGGTGGTTTGGATTGGTGGACTCTGATCTGGAGAACCGGGTATGATTCCCCACTCCTCCACATGAGCGGTGGACGCTGATCTGGTGAACCAGGTTGGTTTCTCCACTCCTTCACATTAAGCCAGCTTGGTGACCTTGGGCTAGTCCCAGTTCTCTCTGAACTCTCCCAGCCCCACCTACCTCACAGGATGTCTGTTGAGGGGAGGAGTAGGGAAGGTGATTGTAACCCAGTTTGATTCTTCCTTAAGTGGTAGAGAAAGTCAGCATATAAGAACTAACTCTTCTTCTTCTTGAGTAGCTATGCCACTACCAAAAAGGGAAGTTTTGAAACGTGTCTCTAATTGGCCAAGACTTACTTATCTAAAGAAGTCTTCTTGAATAAAGGACTCTCGTGCCTCTTTCAGGGGCTTTGGAAAAACCCCTTCCATCAAGAAAGAATCCATAAACCTCTGAATTAAAGGAAAGTCTGCCAGGTATCCATATCTTTTTAGGCCAGGTGCTCTGGAACACTGAATATTACATTTGCAACATGAACAATGTGAGGTGCATTCTGAAATATGATGTAAGAAATGGCTTCTGCCATGAAAAATCAGGGCCAAGTGCAGCAACTATTTTCCATGGTGAATAAGCTGCTAACTACAGAATTGCCTGTCAATAACAGCTGCTACTCTCTTGGCATCCTGAAAAATAATAGCAGCTTTGCTCTGGGCTGATAACAAGGTAATATTTTCCAGAAGCTCTCACACATCTCAGAGCAAGACCTGTTTGCGTTCCTCAAAAGAAGTTGTTTCTCCTACACACATGCTTCATTGATTTCTAAGTGCCAACTGCCTGACTCATTTCCTTTCTGATAGCTGTGCACACAAAGAACACGGTTCTAGGTCACCAGTAAGGACATTATCACTTCAGTGCTTGAAATTGCATTATAACACCCTTGGTTATCAACGGTGGGGGTGGCCGGTAACGAAGAGCCCTGTTGCTGCAAAAATAAACCCAAACATTTTATAAAATAATGTGTAAGTGCTGTACCATAAAGCAGGAGTTGACACCACAGTTATTTCTATTATTTTGAAACCAGAAGGTGTTTTTTTTTCCTCCAAATATCACGGAACTGAAAGCAACCTTAGCAGACTCCCCTTCCCACTCCCTAACAATGAGCACAAAGTTGGAAAACAAATTCCACCTTTGGGTAATCCCTCATAACTCCAACTGAAGGGCACACATCAGTACACAAACCCTGATCCAGCTCATGAAGGAAAAGAAACAAAGAATGAAAGCATACAGATACAGCTTAAAACTATTTTATGAGGGGGTTTTCCATAAAATGTAGGGGGGGGGCCAAGCCCCTGGGCATTCATATTGGGGAATGTTTGTGCAATGAACAATGAAATCAAGGAAATCATATTGGGTTATGTCCTATCACTCTGCTCAGCTGAGTTCAGAGCCTCAACTAATTTCTCACAAGCAGTTCTGCCTGCGAAAAGGATTGAATAAGCTTATGTAGGAAGCTCTATGTGCCAAGTTGTTGCCTCTTGCCACGTGATTTAGCTTCCACTGCATGGCTTGTCCCTGTATTATTGGTGAACATTCGTGGAAAGGTGCATCTTGCCACAGTCTGTGGAGACCAAATATGTTGGGGTCTTATCCATACACACTAGATCATACACATAATTCAAACTGCTACACAGAAACAGTTTTAAGCCACTGCCCAAATGTTCATGTCACAAGAACCACTTCCACATGTAATGTTACCTTAACGGCAGCTTTGTACTTTAGATGATATAGGGTGAAATAAAACCAACAGCAAATTCCCATTCACTGAAAGACATCAGGATTAGAATTTTTGGCCAGATAAAGCTGTAGTTACTGACAGTTAGTAATGTGTAACAACTGGGGGTCCTGGATGTGGATGTACATTTCCATCCAAGCCAAAAGAAGCATTCAGCCAATTCAACAGGGGCTCAGGTGAGGCACCACAATGCAGATCAGGATATGCTTCCAATGCACCATCCATACCCATATGTGTAGGATGCACAGAAAGCTGCTTACATGCGTATCTCTTGCTACTTCTATTTGATAAAGCTTACTGAGGAGTGGAGGCCGGCAGGCTTGGTAGGGCTTAAAGTGACATTATAGATAGACTATGAGGTCAAACACACACACACACACACAAACTGAGTACTGTGGAACTCTTAACACTTTTACTGCCCATCTCAGCCTCATGCTCAAAACAAGCCTTGCACCCTGTTTAACGGATTTTTCTGAATGACTGAAGGGTTGTAGGTCTGTATTAAATCTGAGATGGTTAGAACAGGGGAAGTTCCCCTTTCCATTCTTAATTGAGGAACATTCAAAACTGGTATGCAACAGGCGCTGTGTTTGTCATTCCCCTACCTTTTCCATCAAGCAGACATGCTTGCCAGCAATCAAGCAGCCTGCCTTGAGTTATGCTAAGCAAACTATAGGCAAGAAGCCTCAATACTACTGGGATCATCAGCCCACCTGGCAGGGGGTGGATACAGACAGACGACAGCGTGGCTTTATCTTGCCAACACTGCAACCAGGGTCTGGAAGGGGAAGAGGTTTTGCCAATTCCATAATCAAAAGCCGCACAGCACTGACAGTGACTAAAGGCAAGCGGCTGGTAGGTCTTTTCATTTCAGTTTCAAGCACTGATATTAATTTTAAAAAACTGCTCTAAAACTTGGGAGAACATTTCAAAGTGTACAATTTCAGCCACAATTTGGTGGCAAGCTGTTACATGGAGTTACGCAGGTCTCTGTGTTTATCAGCTTTAAAAAAAACAAAAAAAAAACCCTGCACCAATATTGCTAGTATTTTCTGCCAAGAAAAGCTAGGTCTTACAACCCTTACAAATTATGCAAACCAAGTAGTTTTGCATGGATCTCATTAGTTTGCATAGCTGATCTTACAATTTTACTAAACTTAACAGAAATGTGGGTGTCTTGTGCCAGCCACAAAAGCATCAAATCCAGGACATCCACAAACAAGGCAGGAGGTTCTACATATCTGAGATCTTTCCATACGTGCAGAACACATGCCTTGGCAAACTAACCAAGAAAAAGAAACCCAAAAACTTGCTGATAAGGACACAACTCAAGACGGAATGGTCACAGCTGAGACACCAGACGAAGATGCATCCACCCTCTTAAGGGATCAATGGCCACATCCGCAGAAGAGAACAGGCAGTTCCAATGGGGATGGGGGCAGAGGAATCCCTGAAGGTTAGCTACTCAGCAGCAGCAGTAGTGGAAAGTGACACTGGTGGAGGATCTTTCGTAGACAACGGCAGTGCCACTACGGCTAACCCTGGTTAGTACTGCGCAGAAGAAGGCACTGGTAAACCACTTCTGACCAACTTTTACCTTGAAAACCCTATGATGAGACAATCCAAAATGAAAAAAGATAGTGCTGGAAGATGGGACCCCCAGGTCAGATGGCACTCAATCTGCTACTGGGGTAGAGCAGAGGACAAGTACGAGTAGTGCTGTTCTTGATGATGCGATTGGACTAAAGCCCAAAGGACGTTCAGTAGTTGACATGAATAGATGCAAAAGGAAAGTCCAAAGCTGTTCAACGCATATAATAAGAACATAAAAGAGGAAGACCCAACAAGAGATGGATTGACTCAATAAAGGAAGCCATAGCTTTCAATTTGCAAGATCTGAGCAAGGCTGTCAAAGATAGGACATTTTGGAGGACTTTCATTCATAGGGTCGCCATGAGTCGGAAGCGTGGAGTTGCGAGGTCACGAAAACCTTAGCCCCAACTACTAAATATCCTATTTTGCCAGGGTTGCCAACTCTGGATTGAAAAAATAATGACTATGGGGGGTGGAGCCTGGGGGAAGATGGGGGTTGGGGGGGGGCGCCCTCAGTATAGTATTATGCCATAGAGTTCAAAGTAGCCATTTTCTCCAGGGGAACTGATCTCTGTCATCAGGACATCAGTTTTAATTCTGGGAGATCTCCAGACCCCACTTGGGGTTTGGCAATCCTAGCCATCCTGCTATCATTGGCAATCACCCCCACATTTTAAGGCCCATCTTTGCAGACAAAAGTACCAGATGTTTTCTTTTTTTTAAAGCAAGTAGAGAGAAGGCTAAATTTTGTGGCTTATTTATACATGCACAGGGGGATTTTCTGAACACTCAATTCTGATTTTCTTCGCAGTCGATCCCCAAGCACTGGAATCGGTTTGGGCATGGTTCTTCTGCATGTCGGCCCTCCCTTTGCATTTTCACAGTTGTGGAGTCAGTTTATTTTCTTCTTTAGTGCCTTCAATAACAGCTTAGTTGGAAGACAAGTGTGAGCCCATGGCACAGCCCTGAGACCAGGTAGAGGTGCCTGAACCTGAACCAGGTAGAGGTGTGACTAAATAGTCTGGCAGGGCAGGAAGAAGGGAAGCTCCTGCTAGCTGGCTGTTTGTCGACTTCAATCCTAATTTGGTCTGATTGGGGCACACAAAGTGATACTCCCATATAGCCTTTTAAAGAAACATTAGCAATATTGTTACATGGAATGAACTATCACATTCATATGGAGTAACATCACGGAGTTCCTATCATCATAATATCATATTACCAAAGTGTTTCAGAACTTTTAAAAAATTCATTCTGTCATAGGAGACGTTTGGCAACCCAGCTCTGAAGTATTTTATGTTCTTCTCTGTTGTGATTTAATGACCAATAAACTGATTGCTTTGGACGCTGACTCACAGAGCAACTCTGCTTTCGACCCCCAACACCAATGACAAGTCAGTTAAACTGCACTTTGTAAAGGAAAAAGCATCACCTCCAAAACGTTTAGCCTACAAAGATCCTGCAGAAAAGACCCCAGTGCACACTGTTGCATCTCAATAGCATTCTTCAGCAGTGGTACTTTACTGCAGGATGCCTCTAAATTCAAGCAGTTTTGCAGCACTTGGATCCAGCACACACAGAAATGTTGTCAGGCAATAGGTGGTTGCTGTACCGCTACTCCTCACAAAAATTCCCCATAAAACCCATCCCCATAGGTCTTCTTAGAGGTACATCCCCTGCATCAAAGTTCCTGCTTTTCATATATACATTTGAAGAAGCGAGCTCTGACTCACAAAATGTTATGCTGGAATAAATGTTGTTTGTCTTTAAGGTGCCAAGTTGTTTTATCCTACTTGTCACTGCAATTTTCATTCTTGAGACTATTTTCAGGCTGATTAATTGCTTCATGTTTCTTCTGGGCTGGCCAGTTTTCTCCTGGCACTCATGAATTAATGGCTAATTAATTAATAATCTTGCTCCCTTGGGAGGAGTTAGAGGCTTTAAGTATTGGAGGGTTTTTTTCTTTATAAACAGCCAAAGTCACTGCTCATAATCTTTTTTAGTTTCTTGTTTATAACCGTAATATCACTATTACAAAATAATGATCATTTAAAAAACCATAGAGAGCGGTGGTTTTTGGCAACCTACAAAATATACAAAACAGTATTTCAGCTCCCCTCAAGGGAACACAAGATGATCATCTAGAATTGATTCATGAATGCAAAGAAATCCCATGCAGCCTGCAGGAGAACAGGAAGTAAGTTTGAAGGAGAAGGAAAGACTGAAAGTTTAAAGTGACAGTAACCCCCTGCAAGCCTCAATTGTGGTTTGACTGGCCGCATGGGCCAGCCTGGCGCTGCAACTGCATTTTGAGGCCTGGGGAAAAACGTGTGAAAACAACACAGAAAATACTGGAAAGCAGTGGGTTGGCTTATCTGGGTGGTCCATACAAACTGAGCGAATCATCATGGCAATTAAAAAATGAATGGGTAATATAGAATCAAGCTATACTGCATAACTTTCTACCCTAGAGCCTTCCGAAGACTCATGCAATAAACCAGGGATGTGTCAGGGCCAAACCACATGTTAACCAAGATATCCAATCATGGATCTCCCAATATTTTCTTTAATCCTGAATAGCAGCTGGGAGATGGGGCAAATTGGATCAGGCTGTGAGGCAGTGGTGGTTTTTAGCCCTACAACATACAATTTCTCTGACAGAAATGCTATTAGCTCACAGGGGGTGGGTGGGAAAGCTATATATTAAATGGTTTCTCCCCCATCCCAGGCCAGCAGCAGCTTTGATGAAAGCTTTTTGGGGGTCAGGATGGAACAGAATGGTTATCTCTCTCCTCCTCCAGTTCTGATCCCATTTGGCCTTCTCCCACAGCTGAGTTTTAAACAAAATTTTGGAAAATGTTTGCTTCTGCTCTTCCAATACCACTGCTTTGGTGTCACTGTAGCTGAAGGAGCAGGGATTTGCATAGGTTTCTGCCAGTCAGCTTCTTACTACATCAGTCTAATTCTTATACAGGTAATAGTGTCAAGATGAAGTAATGATAAACACTCCTCCCCACAAGGCAAGACATCTAGGAATAATTCAGAGATAGGGTTGCTACCGGGCTAAACTTCCACCAGCATGACTGGTTTTTCTCCCTTCTGGTGAAAAGTTTTTAAACTATAACATAGGGAATAGAAGACGGGACAGTTTTTAACTGCTTAGTGTCTTTTAAGGCAAAGGAATGTATTGGGATGTGTCTTTAAGACCACTATAGCATAGTGCTGGCAGCTAATTTTAATTTTCAGGCCAGACTTTTCCAAGCCTCGAATGCAGCTCTCTTTGGCTGCCTTTTCTCCTTTCCTTTCCTGCATCTCCTTAACCAGAAACAGACTGTGCACCTGAGATGCATTAGTATTTTCTGTTGGTTCTACCCCTTGACCACGTGGCTCCGCCTCTTGATCCCCCACTGTGCAAGTCTAAGAATGCTTACAATAGAAAAGGGGTCCCCAATGTTTCTGAGCCTGTGGGCACCTTTGGAATTCTTATAGAGTGTGGTGCTCCTGCTGCTAATCTGAGCAGTGTCAGAGGACAGGACAGCGAGGACAAGAGGTTGCCTGCCATAGCGGGCCACTGGGCCACCCTAACCCATCCAGTGGTCAGCCACATGCTTCTGGGAAGCCCACAAGCCAAACATGAGCAGGTTTAAACATTTCTGCCACTTCTCCATGAAAACGGGTTCACTGTTCAGACTTTTTGTTCATTCAGTAAAATATCTGCAGGGTCTTCATTACACATATTTGTATGTAGTTTGCTACACAGAAATCAAGTTCTGACACTGGGACTCTGCCTTGTGAACATCACAGACTGTGTGTGTTCAGGTCTCAGAAAGTTTTCAAGTACAATTAATAAATAAGGGTAAGTAATATTGTCGAAGGCTTTCACGGTCAGAGTTCATCGGTTCTTGTAGGTTATCCGGGTTGTGTGACCGTGGTCTTGGTATTTTCTTTCCTGACGTTTCGCCAGCAGCTGTGGCAGGCATCTTCAGAGGAGTAACACTGAAGGACAGTGTCTCTTCACTTAACAGTGATCTTATTTATTGATAAAAAATTAAATTGTAAGTCCCTGCCATTTCCCCCTCCCCGTCCGGAGTCCTCGTCTGGAGGCCTGGTCTACCGCCATAAAAGCCTATTGGTAGACCTGGCCTCCAGCTGAGTCCCATTGGGAGGCCAGGTGTACCCATTGGCTTTCTTGGCAGTAGACCTGGCCTCCGGAGGCCCATAGAAGCCAATTGGTAGACCTGGCCTCTGAAGGGGGACTTTTTCCCCTCCTCGGAGTCCAGGTCTACCGCCAAGAAAGCCAGTGGGTAGACATGGCCTCTGAGGAGGGAAAAAAGTAAGTAAAGTATCCATAAAATTAAATCATGACGATGACTGACAAACACTTAATGTGAACAATGTGAGCAAACTTTTCTCTAGATTCACAGACATAGTAAACACATGAGAACATAAGAAAGGCTGTGATGGATCAGACCAAGGCCCTTCAAGTCCAGCAGTCTGTTCCCACAGTGGCCAACCAGGTGCCTCCAGGAAGCCCACCAGAAAGACCAGTGCAGCATCATTGTCCTGCCTGCGTTACATAGCACCTGATATAATAGGCCTGCTCCTCTGATCCTGGAGAGAATAGGCATGCATCATGACTAGTATCCATTCTGATTAGTAGCCATGGATAGCCCTCTCCTCCATGAACAGGTCCACTCCCCTCTTAAAGTCCTCCAAGTTGGCAGCCATCACCACCTCCTGGGGCAGGGAGTCCCACCATTTAACCATGCGTTATGTGAAGAAATATTTCCTTTTATCAGTTTTGAATCTCCTACCCTCCAGCTTCAACAGACGTCCCCAAGTTGTACCATTACGTGTGTCCCAGGTCGGGGGGCCCACCCCACTCCCCGGGGCTTTCCCGCCACCCTCCACTTACCAGACAAGCCCCTGCTGGCTCCAAAGTGTGCCTCTTCCCTATAGGGACCCACAGGCCCAGAAGACGACGGGGGAACGTAGTCGGCGCCGCAGAAGACAGGGCACCGCAGCCCAGCGCCACTGCCGGGGATGCGCTGCCAAAAGGAAGCCCGCCCAACAGCTGATAGGTGGGCGGGGCGAGCCAGGAACAACCAAGCCGCCGCCCAGCAATCGCGCGGCTAGAGGGGAGGCTTTAGCCTCCCAACCACTGAGGGCAACGAAAAGGGGGACCCAGCCATTCTCCATGGTGGCGGGGGGGAAGACAGAGCGCCCGCTCGCCTGCTCTCTCGCACTCGCTCTCTCTCTCTCTCAGGCGCGCCGGCTCCGCAGCCCGGCTGCCGGCATGAGCAGGCGCGAGAGCAGGGGCTCCAAACCAAATCCGGAGAGCTGCACTCAACGGGCCAAAGAGCCGCATGCGGCTCGTGAGCCGCAGTTTGCCGACCCCTGGAATAGGCCAATATTACACTAGCCCAAACCACTCCTAGATTCAAATCCATCGCAAATCCATGGCAATGCAGAAACTCAAAAGTAATGGCAACTCAGGATGCAATGCATTCACAGTTACAACAATTCACCTTATCCTCACGGCTGCTTATGTTTACACACACACACAAAATTATTTTTCTTTATTGTCCCCCAACTACATGCAAGTATCAGCAGCAGTGGAAATAAGGTACATGATAATGATCCATGAATCCGTTACAGAATGTAAGGTTTCAAAGTCACCCAGAAACATATATGAATAACTGCCAGCAACACATCACATTTTGCATTCTCTACCACAGAATTATAGAATTCCATACCCCTGCTGACTGACCTTCTCCACTCCAGGCACAATTTACTTTAACTTTACATCAATATATTTATTAGAATCGGTGGGAGGTGCATATAACTACTGTCAACTGCAGAGATTTTAGGTCCCTGATCTCCAGAGTGCATATTGCTTCATTTGCTATAAAATAGGATCACGCTGAGAAGTAGCAGAGAGAAGAAGCAATAAAGTAGGGCTATATAGATCAGCACTGAGACATAATACTACTGCACTATCAAGAGAGATAAAAACAATCAGGCCATTATTATCTATATTAACGTTTAGCATGCTTTTGAACCAGACTGTCACCATCAAGGCAGCATACAACAAATTGATGCACTAACATATACATAACAAAAAGCCAAGTAAATAGCATCAAGACCTTACTAAAAGCACAAAGGCGTAAACAACGACGGACTGGATTCTGCTGAAAAGATTGTGTGTGTGTGTGGGGGTATTTTTTGCCAATTCCCCCCTCCCATGGAAGCCATCCAACTAGGTTTAGAAAATTCCTGGCGATTTGGGGGTGACGCCTGGGGAGGGCAGGGTTTGAGGAGGAGAGGGACCTCAGCAGGGTATAGTACCACAGAGTCCCCCCTCAAAGCAGCCATTTTCTTCAGCGGAACTGATCTTTGTTGTCTGGAGATCAGTTGTAATTCCAGGAGCACTCCAGGCCCCACCAGGAGGTTGGCAACCCTGCCTCCAACCCCTCCCATTGCTCCGGGGGAGGGGCCCCCGTCTTCCAGGAGCAGCAGAGGATTTTAGTCTGCAGTGGGAGTTGTGTAAGCTCCACTTCCATGCATAAAAGCCCTTCCATGCACAGAAGTTGTACAGAGATCCAACCCAATATCAACGTCAGCATTAACAGGCTCACCTCCCACACATATCACTATAAGGTCTTTGACCTTGCCAAGAAGGCCTGCAGGAATAGTGCTACTCTCCACTAGTCTTTAAGATGCACCATTCCCGACATCTAAGCTAGAGACTAATCTGAGTGTGTTTACTCATGGTTCATCAGGGGTTACACTAGCTCCCCCCTCCTCAATCCTTATGTGCTATTCCCATGTCATACGGACAGCAAGACATTCAATGTTATCTCCTTTAGTGATAATCTAGGGAAGTAGAAGTGGTCATTTTTGCGCACAGAAATCTAGCACCCTGGGTAAAATAGCACTAAAAATCTAGTCATTACCAGCACATCTAGTTTGCTGGGTAGGTTGGCTGCGTGGTGTAGTGTGGTGGTGTAGTGTTTAAGAGTGGCAGACTAATCTGGAGAACTGGGTTTGATTCCCCCTCTTCCACATGAAGTCTGCTGGGTGACCTTGGGCCAGTCACAGTTCTCTCTGAACTCTCTCAGCCCTATGCCTACCTCACAAGGTGCCTGTTGTGGGAAGAAGGAAGGGAAGGTGCTTGTAAACCCCTTTGAGACTCCTTAAAGGTACAGAAAAGTGGGGTATAAAAACAACTCTTCTTTTTAAGACAATGTAGCAAGGCTTGGGCTTTGGGGAAAGCCAGAAAGTCTAATAAGTAAGCTGGGAAACGGAGAGACTGAGTCACAACACTGTGGATTAACATGGTCACTTAAACTGCAGGAGGTTCCCAGGCGAACAGGAGCAAGTTGAAAGACTAGCTGAAAAAGAGTGTTTCTCTCCTCTCCCTGAGTGCCTGTTGGGTGGAGCATTGCTCTTGATGTCAAAGGTGATAACTGTAAGAAAGCAGAACAAAGTGTCTCCCAGGAAAATTATGTAAGTGGGAAGTAGGGAAAAGGCCTAGTCTGGAGGCGGCAAGCGAAGTCGGTCATTAATTTGCCAAGCAAACGTGAGTTTGGTTTCACCGGCCTCTTAATTTACCCTTGAAAAAACTCCACCCATTTCATCTACAGCATATCTTATTGTGACATTCACTTCTCCATAAGAACTGGAATAATTCTTAGACCAAGGGTGATGATTGGAAATTATTTAAAAATGGGTACTGAGTAATATGGAAGCATATGTAAAACTATTTGTTTTTATAAGCACATGTATGTTCTATATACTGCTAGCTCTTCTGATTTAATAGAATTCTTGCTATGTTAGGCATTCTCTTAGGGCTCAAGTTCCAAAAGTAGAAGACAAATTAGATTTTAAAACTAATTTTGTTTTATACAGAATGATGAGTTGCAAGCACTGCCCCAACTTTCATTCATTTCAGTGAAAACTGGGCTATGTGTTGTTAATATCTTATTGCAACAGCATTAAAATCTTTCAGTGCTCACCAGAAATAGATTTTGAAATAGACCCTTGATGGACCAAGGGTCTGATTCAGTATAAGGCAGCTTCGTGTGTTCAAAAGACCCCAAAACCCAGGTTTTTTTTAGCAGAACGTACCAAGACAGAAAAAGCTATACTGCATTTCTAGCCAGAATAGTGTTTGCAGAATCTACCACTTGTGCTAGACTCTCTCCCCACCCCCACATTTTATATACTAACTCGGGAAAAGTTTAAATCTTATTCAAGGTGAATTTGAAACAGATAAGAGATACTGACACAAAACACAATGCCCGCTGACCTGAAAAATACTGTTGGCATAATAAACCTTTATATGCATTAAACAAAGAATAATGTTGCTACTGATGCTATATAAAACATGTACATATAGACACTCCCTGAACTAACATTTTAGGATTCATCTGAGGAGGCCATCTAAGTAAAAGAGTTTCTCCATAAGAGTTTGGAGGATGGTATCCTTCAAAACAAATCCTGGAATGAGACTAGAGTGCCCCCCCCCCCAAAAAAAATCTTTAATGTGCCTAACACAACAATTTAGAGTTGTTTCTTCTTGCTGGAAAGGCCAAGGGATCTACTGAAACAATACAGTAGGAGATACAGTAGGAGATGCATGACTAAAATGGTAGTTTGTTGACAGGTGGTACACAATATGATTGGAAGATTTCCCCCACATACATAGATTCACGCACACATACACACAAACCATCAATAAGTATCTAACAGAGCAGTCTTATCCCAGCATTACATTCACTAGATAGGATCACCATAAAAAAAACCTTGTGCCAGCAGACCAAGAAGACAAACGGTGCAAAGAATTTACCTGTAGTGCTAGTGGAGGGTCAACCTTTTAATTTCTTTTCCATTCTGTTTCTAGACTGTTATGGGGACAATTTCAAATGCTAAACATTTTACGGTCTGGGTTTTTATTATTCTGGGATTTATTGTCTGATTTTTAATGGCTGTTAATTTTAATGGTTCTGTGCCTTATGATCTGAAGAGGCAGATGCTTTAAATAAATAAATATTTAAAGCATCAGTTTCCCTTGCACGGTCACAGCCAGGGCACGTGGAACAAAACATACAACTAACTGGGTACAGTGTTTCAGTGCAACACCCTACGATGCATGGGGAAGTATTATCTTAATGACACCATCTCCTTTTGAAGAGGTAAACCTTCAAATGCAAATATGAGGTGGGCTGCCAGCTGAGTGCACACCCACTGTGAGAGTGGGAGTTGAGGTGTGCAGAATGGAAAACACCCTAGGTGGAAGCACTCTCTCTCTCAATCATTCGCCAACCTCTAATGAGCACCTAATAACAAGTACTCTCTGTTGCAGCTGCTGCCCATTATTCATCACTATCTTCTTGTTCCTCACAGACACCTCCCCAGCATTCAGCGAGGCAAGGATGTTCTTCCATCCAGTGCCATGCACATCTCAAGGAAGGTAGCAGCTGGAACCAGCAAGAAGACAGCTGCTGCTCCTCTGTAAGGCTGCCACAGTTTCCCTTTCAGGGCTCCCAGGTCTGTCCAGTGTGCATGGCAGACAGAAACGTGGCAGGTTCCAGTTTTGTTCAACTTGGAGAGGCTGCCACTAATATTCCTCCATCCCACCATTTTCATAGGCGGGGGGGGGGGGGGTCCAGTGCAACTGAAAACTTGGTAACACTGTTTCTACCCAGAGAGCATGCACAAAAAGCTCTGACTGTTTCAAAGAAGGAGGAGGAGGAAGAGGAGAAGCAGCAGCAGCAAAGACTAGTTTAGGGTCACCCAGCTGGCTTCAAGTGGAGGAGTGGGGAAACCAACCTGGTTCACCAGATTAGCGTCCACCACTCATGTGGAGGAGTGGGGAATCAAACCCAGTTCTCCACATTAGAGTCTACCACTCCAAACCACCGCTCTTAACCACTACACCATGCTGGCCCTCTTGAGATATCTTCATGATATCTTAGCTATCTTCATGATTTATTTTATTTATTTAATATACTAACAACACATTTATAAGCCTGCCTTTCTCCTGAGCATCTCAGGAACCCAAGCCGGATGACAACAGAATAAAAACAATTTGATAAAACAAACATTAAAACAACAGGAGTAACACATTAAAAACCAATCGAAAAATACACTATGCCTCCCACCACCAGTGGGGGATATCTGCTTTGCCTGAGCTCAGGCTGCCCCAGGCGCTCTCTGGAACAGATCTGTTTTGCAGCCTTACTGGAAGTCCAGAAGAGTAGGAGCCCCTTTAGCCTCTTCCAGGAGGCTGTTTCAGAGGAATGGGAAGGCACTAAAGAGGCTGGAGCCCAGGCTGTCCCCAAATGTGCCTTACATAAGGGCATACTGAAAGTAGATATCGCTGAGAAGAATGAAACTGCTGGATGGGAACCAGGAAGGAAAGGCAGCATGAGGGTCCTAGATCTCGCAGGGCTTTACAGGGGAGCACTAGCACCTTGAATTGGACCTGGGAAGTACTGGTAATCAGCAGCCAGTGAAGGGACCTCACAATAAGGAGTGACGTGGTTCCTCTCTCCCCCCTTCTAATTTTTCTCTTCCTGCCCCCCTTATTTTTCAGCCTTGGGGCTTTCCCACATGTTTGCCCTCCATCGGTTTGGGCCCCAGGCTGCTTCAGTTTATCCCCTGATTTCCACATGCAGACTGCTGGACTTGATGGGCCTTGGTCTGATCCAGCAGGGCCTTTCTTATTTTTCTGCCTTTCGTTTTCACTTCAGTCCTTTTGTGTTTTTTCCCGGTTCTTTTTAAACGACTTTTACTCTAGTCTGTTTCTGGGAGCTGATTTTGAGTGGGCTTTTTTCTTGTGCATATTGTTCGTGTCAGTTGTGTCATGCCCACTCCCACCCACCGCCAGCCCACTCTTCAATAATTACACTGTCAGGAGGAGTGGAAAATGGCGGGTCAATGAAGGAGTGCCTGAAAGATGCTCCTGGTTTAGCCTCTGATTTGGGGGGTCTGATCCAGTATCAGGACCGGAGGGGGCAGGAAAGCATTCCTAAAGCCCCCCCCCCCCTGCCATGTTAGAGGCTCAAGTTGGCTGGCAGCCGCGGCTTATTTGTCAATGGAGTGGCAGAATCAAACAGGGAGAGTACTGGGAGGAATCCTGATCAGGCCCAGCTTCCACCGAATGCGTGCTTTTGTGTATTTGTCCATGTGTGACTGAGTGAGTGAGAGCTGGAGTGGAACTAAGCAAGCAGAATCTTTATGGCAGAAGAAGAGGAGTGGAGCTGAAATCTGTGTGTGTTTTTTTTAAAACAAAATTCTTATTTGGAAGACCGTGGGGAACCAGAAGATGACGTGATGAAAACAACAATTTAAAGACTCTAGATGTAGCTTTGGAAAGTGTTTGACCAGGAATTTTAGTCACTGGGGGTCTGGATAGAGGGGGGTAAATAAAAAGGAGGAGGAATTTATTCCCTTAAAGCACTGGTTCCCAACCAGGGGTCCGTGGATTTAGTGAGAACTAAATTAAGGTCCACGAAACAAAGTTATAAACCCATAATAAATTAATATTTTCAATTAAAAGTTCTCTATTATAAAAATATATATTCAAATATTATAAGCTTAATGTTTAACTAACAGTTATGATTAAAGTTTATTTTCAAATTCTCGGAATTTTAATTTTGAACCTTGGGGTCCCTGCACTGAACAAAAAAGTCCTAGTGGTCCCTGGTCAAAAAAAGTTTGGGAACCACTGCCTTAAAGAGAGGAAACAGAGAAAAGGAGAACCCCCCCCAAAAAAAAATTCGGTTTGCTGGAGCCCAGCCAGGAAAGTGAAACTAATTTGTAAGACTCATAAATCACCTGATAGTAACTCTTTGGACCCAGAAACCCAACAGAAGCTACTTGGATTATTAATTGATCATACCTAAGAAGGACAATTCGAGCAAGGAACCATGGCAAGTATACCAAAAGTTTTGTTAGCATCACAAATTCCAGCAATTGCTGACCAAATGGCAGAACTCAAGGGAACATTAAGAGCTGAGTTTAATTCTATTAAAGAAGAAATGAGAAAAATGAGAGGGATGCAATCAGCTGCCAAATCTTTGATGGTGGAAAATGCGCAGGATACAAAAATTGATCCTGAAGTGGTGTTGGCACTAGCCCGAAAGCTAGGACCCGAGGGAGATCACGAGGAAAATAATATGGAGGGAAGCTCCAGAGAATTAAAGCAAGACCAGCCTCTTGCTGTGAAAAGGGAAAGCCCACTGCACTACAAAAATAAGCAAATACAAACTTCCCAAGATGTACCCGTTAGAGCAATTTAAAAAAGGATACAAATCTTCAAGACTGATTCCTTGGAAAAGAGAAACAAGATACTGTTCGAGGTTTCCTCTGGCAACAGACTCTTTGACAAGTGAATTGAATGCACAGGGAAGGCTGGACGGCAAAAGTAAGGAAATCATGGAAAAATCGAAGCAAAAATTTACTAATTTCAAGGGAAAAGAGAATTGGGACAAACAGAAGAATCAACTGAAGGACACGTCAAGAAATGGATAAGCTGATAAACCCCGTTGAGAAAAGAGCTATGCTATGGAGGAGTATGGGAAAATTAGAAGCTATACTTTGAGCATTGTTGTGTTATGATTGTTGCATTAAGATCGTAGTTTTAAATTGATTTACTAATGCTATACATGAATTTAGATTAAGAAATGCTATAGAACACAGTATAATTGCTAATTATAGGTATTAAGAATTCTAATCCAATTTATTAATGCAAATTTACTGCTTATAATTACGTAACAATACAGTATAAGTCAAATGGGTTAATAAATATATAATAAAGAGTGGACAGGGAAAACATAAAATTAACAATTTAAAGATATTAGATAACTAATATGAGAATATACACATTAAGGTTACATTAAGTTTGAACAATGTGGGAAAAAATCAGAAAATGTACTATGATTAAATGCATTAAGAATCTGAACTTAAGATATACATGTCTTAGGAGATGTAGTTAAAAGTGACTCAAGAAAAGTCCAGTGACTCAAGAAATTTATTTCAAATGTGTTGAGGCTGAATTGGATTTATAAGATAGTGCAGAGAATATGCAGATGAATAAATTGCTATAAACTCTAATATTAATAGTATCTTTCCTCTTTGTCTATAAACTATATGTGTTAGGTATTAACTTAGTAAAAGGGCATAAATATGTATTGTTTAGATATACTGGCTATCAGGCTTGATAAACAGTGTTAGTATATTAATATCATATAATATAGTGGCGTGAAGTAGCTAGATTATATGCAGGTTTGTGTATAAATGTGTGTATTTCAGTTATGTTAAAGACTTAATCACTTTCAAGATCTATTGTGTAAGAGTAGTATTATAGAATGTCCTATCTCCGCTCCAGTGCGGAAGTTGGTGAGGATCTTGTTATAGATATGGTGTAATGATTATGTTCACCGCGTTTGTTCATCCCATTTCTTCAGAATACCACCACCACGTGGTTTGCCTGCTTATACTCGTCTTTCTAGAGCCTTCTGTTTAGCTAGACTGAATGCTAACCCTTCTATGGTTATGCAGGGCAAAACTTTGAATATACCATACCCAGATAGGACCTGTCCTTGCTCTTCTGGCTCTATTGATTCATTAGCTCATGCCCTTTTGGAATGCCACTTTTACGAGGAACTCCCCTTTTAACATATAAATCTAATACCTCTGTGTCTGACATAATGCCTTTTTTATTAAGTGACAGGGATCCCAAGGCTACATTGTCAGTGGCAAGATTTATTTCAGTCCTTATATTCCTCAAACATTAGATATACGCTGCTCAAGATCAATGGATCAAGGAGCTTCTAAGGGATAAAGGAAAGGATTATGTATGAGGAGTGTATGTTTTATGTTGTTATAAAATAAAAAATAATAATTACTGTCAGCATCATCAAACCACTTCCTCTCCTCACCCCTGGCCCTGAGGATGAGTGATTTCAGTTTTCATTTTTCATTTTTAAAAGGCCCTAAAATATAATCTGGAGAACTGGGTTCAATTCTCCATTCCTCCACATGAAGCCTGCTGGGTGACCTTGGCCCATTCACAGTTCTCTCAGAAATCTCTCAGCCCAGATGGAGGCAGGCAGTGGCAAACCACCTTCGAACGTCTCTTGCGTTTAAAACCCTATGGGGTCACCATAAATCAGCTGTGACCTGATGGCACACATACACACAAAATATTGATATATCCATGTAATATTGTAATGATGGTTTAAGTGTCTTCTCCGAATTCTCGGCTTTTAAGTGGAAAGGCATAGCTCCATGAGGGAAGAGGATGGAGACTTACTTTTTTATAAAAATGAAAGCCTGGAATTCAGTGAACCTGCTTAAACTATTTTTACAACACTACATTGATATATTTTTTAAAATATATATTTTTTAAAATATATTTTAAAAGGCTTTTTAAAAAAATAAGGGGGGAGGGGGCTGTGACACCACATATGACGACAGCACCTCCCTTGAAAATCCTCATTATTGAAGGCACATGCAGAAGAAAATTTTGAAAATGTACAGGGAGGGCAGACGTGTGGAACAACTGTGTTGAAATTGATTCCAAAGCTTGTGGATCAACTGCCAAGAAAATCAGGAGTAAGTTGAGCATGCAGAAAAGGTCTTGGGCTCTACTGCTTCTCATCTATCCTAGTTGGCCACTTTTTTTGCCATCAAGTCACAGCTGACTTATGGCGACCCTGTAGGCTTTTCAAGGCAAGAGACCTTCAGAAGTGGTTTGCCACTGCCTCTCTCCACGCCATACCCCTGGTATTCCTGAGAGCCAGCGTGGTGTAGTGGTTAAGAGCGGTGGCTTGGAGCGGTGGGCTCTGATCTGGAGAACCGGGTTTGATTCCCCACTCCTCCACATGAGCGGTGGAGGCTAATCTGGTTAACTGGGGGCCTTACCGCACTCGGCCTTCTAGGGGATTTTTTAAAGTTGGACAATGTTATATAATAAATTGTTTCCGATGTGTTCCCTACCGCACTCTTCTACTCCAGCACGGCTGGCTGGGATGGGGGGGGGGCGGCAGGAGAGCTTCCCGCCGGACTCCCAGGGCCCGCCGCCGTGGTGCCGAGAAGCCCAGGGAGGGGGGGGAATGGGCGAAGGGGAGATACTCTCCGGGGTAGACTGCCTCGCCTCACCCCCAGACGCCCCGGAGAAGGGGGCGGCGGGAGGGCTTCTCGCTGGTCTCCCGGGGCCCGCTGCCGCGCCGAGAAGCACCCCAAAGAAGGGCAGCTGGCTGGGCTGGGGGGGTGAGGGCTTCTCACCGGACTTGCGGGTCCTGCCGCAGCGCCGAGAAGCGCCCCGGGTCGTTACACGGGGCACATGGGAAAAGTGGGAGTAGACCCCATTATTAGTGACGTCACTTAAATGGAGCAAACCAACACACCGCTTGTAAAGGGTTTTTGGATACCACGGCCAATAAACGGTTGGAAGACGTCTTCACAGCTGAAGGGGCCAAAGTAAGTGCGAACACCATTTTTTAAAAACACTTTCAAACGCTTAATAAATCGGTGGGAAAACACTGAAAGTGCGAACAGATTTGTTTACAACATTTCCAAACTCTTAATACATTGCTGGAAATACAAAGTGCGGTAAACCCCTGGATTTGTTTCCCCACTCCTACACACGAAGCCAGCTGGGTGACCTGGGCTAGTCACACACTCTCAGCCCCACCTACCTCACAGGGTGTCTGTTGTGGGGAGGGGAAGGGGGTCGTAAACCTGTTTGATTCTTCCTTAAGTGGTAGAGAAAGTTGGCATATAAAAACCAACTCTTCTTCTTCGTGGTCTCCCATACAAATACTAGCCCGGGTCAGGGGGTTGGCAACTTAAAACATATTTAATAATAGTAAAGCAACAAACCTTTGTTAATATTATAAACAGAAAGGGGTGAGACTATTTCCCCATTATCTATCAAAGTAGTAAAAGGATGCTCCCCCCCCACTCCACTATTTATATGCATAATAATGGAATGTTAATCTGCCTTAGTGGTTATAAATGAGGAATACAAGAAGGAACTTAGTTTAGCTTCCATTGCAAACAGTGGTGTAGTGGTTAAGGGGAGGAGGGTCTCGAGATAACCCGGACCAGGGTGTTCAGATTCCTTTGAGTTTTGGCCCTGGACCTCCCATGATCACCCTGAAGCTGGTGGCCAATTTAGAGGTCCCTAGTTTGATTTTCTGATGAGTTATGCCTGCCACAAATGGACATACGAAGGGGCATGTGGAGTCTTTAATTATTATAGATGCATGGTTAACAGCCTGCCACGTGATTTGCTCTGTTACAATATTTGATTTGGATCAGGGTCATGTGAGGGCCCAAGCAGAGGCCCCTGCAGTCCTGCAGAGGGCTAGCCTCTTCTCCAGAGAAACTATAGTCAGGTATTGTACCTACAACTCCTCGTCTTTCTAGAGCAGTGATGGCGAACCTTTTAGAGACTGAGTGCCCAAACTGCAACCCAAAACCCTCTTATATATTGCAAAGTGCCAACCCGGCAATTTAACCTGAAGAATCCCCCTGAAGGAACCATGCAAAATAGCAGTGGCGGGTTAGCTATGCACATGCTAATGGCTATGCAAACAGGAACAAAGGAGCAGGCGAGTGGGAGGGGTGGAATTTCTCCTTTTGCTTCGAGACCGTGAATAGGCAGTTTTAAATTCGCATTTTAAAAAAGAGCTTTTAGCAAACATCAAAACTGACCTTGCATAAATGGCCAGGGTATCTGTTGTGGGGAGGGGAAGGTGATTGAAAGCCGGTTTGATTCTTCCTTAAGTGGTAGAGAAAGTTGGCATATAAAAACCAACTCTTCTTCAAAGTGAAACTTGATATTTGTAACTGAACCATCAGGAAAAGAGGTAAATGATTGAGGGAGAGACACCTGGCAACCCTAAGGCAAATATATGAAGCAAAACCTGCTCTATATTCAGAGGGTTCCGTCTGAAAAAAAACTCTGCAGGGGGGCTTATTGTTGAGTTCTGAGGCTCTGGATGGGGAAAATGTGCATCTGAATGGCAAATCCAATGCAAAACCTCCCATTCATAAATGGCCAATAACCCCCCATGCAGAGTTTTGAATCAAACATTGCTTTCCCCCCCCCCGAGCCCCGACCTCCTCCTCGCCGCCTGCCTTGGCGCTGCCGGCCCTCGAGCGCGCATTCAAAACCCGGCCGCGCTGTGAGGGGAGGGGGAGGGTGGCGCTTTACCTCACACACCACCTCTCTTGTGTGTGTGTGGGGGGGAATAAACCAGAAATGGGGCGGTGAGGAGAGGCTTCCTGGTCGACTTTTGGTGGGGGTGGAGCCTCCTCTGCCAGCACGCGGCTCGGGACGGGACCGAAAGTCCAGATGGGCGAGGCAGCGACGGATGGAAGCGGTGGAGAGCCAGCCCGCTTCCCGAGGGACGGGGCGAGGAACCGGCAAGCCGACAGAAGACGGAGCGCAAAGACGCGGCGGCGCGCCGCCGCAACCCAGCTGTAGCCCCGCCGCCCGGTCGCGCCTGCGCCAGTCAGAGGACTTGGCTGGGGGCGTGGGGAGGAGGCCAGGATGTTTCAGCCCTCCCTCTAGTCCCGCCCCCAAGACCTTATTAGGGCTGAAACATCCTGCCCTCCTCCCCACGCCCCCAGCCAAGTCCTCTGACTGGCGCAGGCGCGACCGGGCGGCGGGGCTACAGCTGGGTTGCGGCGGCGTGCCGCCACGTCTTTGCGCTCCGTCTTCTGTCGGCTTGCCGGTTCCTCGCCCCGTCCCTCGGGAAGCGGGCTGGCTCTCTCTCCACCGCTTCCATCCGTCGCTGCCTCGCCCATCTGGACTTTCGGTCCCGTCCCGAGCCACTTACCCGCGTGCCGGCAGAGAGGGCTACGCGTGCCAGGTCGGGCACGCGTGCCATAGGTTCGCCAACACGGTTCTAGAGCCTTCTGTTTAGCTAGACTGAATGCTAACCCCTCTATGGTTATGCAGGGTAGGAATTTGAATATACCATACCCAGACAGGACCTGTCCTTGCTCTTCTGGCTCTATTGATTCATTAGCTCATGCCCTCTTGGAATGCTGCTTTTATGAGGATCACATATCCCTCCCCTTTTAACATATAAATCTAATGCCTCTATCTCTGACATAATGCCTTTTTAATTAAGTGACAGGGATCCCAAGGCTACATTGTCAGTGGCAAGATTTATTTCAATCCTTATATCCCTCAAACATTAGATTTATGCTGCTCAAGATCAATGTATCAAGGAGCTTCTAAGGGATAAAGGAAAGATATTGTACCTGTCTTCTTCCATGTACTATGTTTGTGCTGCAGAACTTTCTCAGTTATGTGCTATCTGGCCAAGATTCCTGGTTGCCACACAAGGGAGAAAGGGGAATTTGTCACATGTCTCTTTTGTGCTTCCGTGGCTTGCTCTCTTGCTTGTTCTCTGGCTTTTCTGCCTCTCCCTTTCCCATTCTAAATTATTTTTGGTGGTAATATGCGGAAAAGATATGCTCTGCCTTGAAGAGATCGCCCAAACATTGCTGAGGATTAGGACTCCTTTACAGTTATTCAAATCAAAGCCCACTGAAATCAAATAACTTGAATAACTATATACTGAATTGAACTTCAATTTACTTTAGCATCTATATGCAGTATAGAGGTACTCTCCAGAAACAGGTCCATCACATCACAGTTCATGAGAGCTAGGCATGTGTAATGCAGCTTCTCCAACAGAAATTGCGTGATTTGCGTCATGTTTATGTTTTTCACATTTTTTGTGGAATCCTGTAGAAAATGTTTACAGACTCCATTGGATGACATTTTTTTTTAATTTACGAAGGTATCTCATGTGAAATTTGAAGAAGCCATTACAAAAGCACTAAATAAATTAACACAATTATGCCGGTAATAAACTGCCTTGTAAAGCAAACCATTATACACTTCTGGCCAATTCTCTTCTCACTGGTACAGTGGACTGACTTGCAAAGTGCAACAGTCTATCTTGGACTTACACATCCGTGTATCTTACAAGAAACTATTCCTATAAACCCGCAGAGATTTAAAGTAGACAGTTGCAACAAGTACCGGAATAACACACTCATGTATCACAAGAAACTTACCTTCATATTTAATCCTGTTCAACTAACATTTTGTGATCTGTGTTAATGCTCATCTCACCCCACTGGGGAGAAAATATGCAAGACACTTCACTTTCCATGGGCCATGCTAAGCATGTATGCCAACAGCAACGTACCGGACCTTTTTGCTTGACACGAATGGCCAGATCTCTGCCCAAGCAACTAAGGTATTGGCAACACTGCTAGGCCAGTGATGTGGGAGAAGGCAACAGGCACTGCTGATGCCTGACTTTGCCTCAGACCCCGAGGGGCTGGCCATGCCACTGGGATTTGGCTTTTTCCAAGCATATCTGGCCAAATACAATCCATGTCTCCCCTCCCCCCACTCCATTTTGTTTGCCAGCACAGCCCCTTTCCCACAGGGAGACATTGCTTCCCCGCCCCCCAGCACTGGGGCCACAGCAGATAAATGCTAGCCAGCTGCAGAGTGAACCACTTTTTCATCCCAATTGTTGGACCTACATAGATCAAATGGGCCAGAGGTATCTGTCCCAATTTGGGATTGGACAAACCTCCAACCATGATGAAAGAGAAATGCCTTAAGAGATGAAAAGTTGCCTCTAGCAATTAAGCTGTTCCAACTTGCACTGGTTCTACCCAGGATTAGAATAGTACGGTAGCAAAGAGATGGGAAAGACCAGTCTGGCCAGGTTCACAACAATAAACCTGCCGTGCCAGAGATCAGCTCCCTGAACCCTCATGAACCAGTAATAGTAAAGTGAGCACATTCCAGTATAAGAATGCAACTGTGCACATGGACCTGGATTTTGGAAACGTCTCCAAGCACATTGCCCCATTGATTCTACACGGAATCAATATGCATATATTCGTGAGCAAGTTATTTTGCTCTGGAGCAGGGTTTAAAAAAAAAAAGCCCAGGTGATAATGAATTGAGTAGAACTCCTCAGCTCCTTAACACATGGTATTTCGGCTCAGGTTGGCGCAACGAGTAAGCAAGGCAAACCGTGACAGGCGTCCTCTTGATCTCCACCAGCGGATTCCCTGAGCGGAGCTGACGCCGTTTTGACCCCGATCGTAAAACTGCGGGGACTCATCAAGTGAAGCGCGTGCCTTGAACCAGCTCCTCTCAACCCTATCTCAAAGCTTTCCTACTCTCTGCCTTTGCCACGGCCCCTTCTGTAGAGGCGGCTCTCCCCTGGCCCGCTCGCAATCCACCATGCTACACTTCCCGTCCCAAACAATGGAGTCCCAACTCCCCAATAGTAGAAAAGAGCAAGAGTCCAGTAGCATCTTAAAGACTAACAAAAATGTATTTTCTGGCAGGGTGTATGAGCTTTCGTGAGCCACAGCTCACTTCTTCAGATACAGCTAGGATGTGAATCCATCTGTCTTTAAGTAGAGGAGAGTGGATTCAGACAAGCATTAGTATGTAAATGTTAACAGTATGTACATGTGAACAGCAGGCGTGATGGGAATCCCGCATGTACATGCTGTTAACATTTACATACTAATGCTTGTCTGAATTCACTCTCCTCTACTTAAAGACCGATGGATTCACATTCTAGCTGTACCTGAAGAAGTGAGCTGTGGCTCACGAAAGCTCATACACCCTGCCAGAAAATATTTGTGTTAGTCTTTAAGGTGCTCCGGGACTCTGTCTCTTTTCTGCTACTGCAGACTTTCCACTACTGCAGAAAGCTCATCCCCTGCCAGAAAACATTTGTGTTAGTCTTTAAGGCGCTCCTGGACTCTTGTCTGAAGAAGTGAGCTGTGGCTCACGAAAGCTCAAACACCCTGCCAGAAAATAGTTGTGTTAGTCTTTAAGGCGCTCCGGGACTCTGGCTCTTTTCTACGACTGCAGACAGACTCACACGGCTGCCCACTGGGAATCACCAACTCCCCAAGTTTCGGTTGCCTTTCCCAACTCGAACCACTGAAGGCAAACCTTTCCCAAAGCCTGGCGGGAGCTCACCGGACAGAAACCCAGACGCGCACCCCCCCCCCCAAAAAGAAACTTTGCCCAAGTCGGAGCGCTCCTTCCCCGCTGGCCCGATGCTCCCGAGCGGCGGTCTTCAAGGGCTCCCCCGCCTTTGTTCCCGGGACCACCACGCGGCGCCCCTCGTGCCCAAGCTTCGGGAGGCAGCTCAGCCCGGGGGATGCGCGGGCTCCTCCCCAAGGGACCGGCGCCTCCGAGGAGAAGGGGGGGACGCGCTTACCCAAAAGCTGGAGCCGCAGAAGGCCTCCATGCCGAGGGGCTGGGGAGCCTCTCGCCCCGCCCGCGGATCGGCTCCTCTCCGCCGGAGCCGCGGCTTTGTGCTTCCCCCGGCCCTCCCTCCCTGGCGCCCGGGCTGGCTGCTTCGCTTCCCTTCCGCCGCGCCGAAGCGGATGCTCGGCTTGCACGGAGAGGTGGGCGGGGAAGGGCTTGCCCAGGCAAAGCTGGGGCGGCCTGCACGGCAGGAGGAGGCGGGGGGGGGGGGAGGACCCGGCACTTTCCCCTACCGCGGTTTTGCCTCCACGTGTGTAGGCTGAAGAGCGCCTCCTGGGGACGCTCCTAGTAGCCGATCAGTGCGGAGGTAGGAAGCGCTGCCTATCTCATGTTTATTGGCAGCGCCGAAGAATTAAACATAGGGTTGGGAAGGGGAGGCAGGAGAAGGGCAAGCTCATCTTTTTAGGGACATACCTTTTTTTTTCTTTCCACAGGTTATAAAACTGGCCTGTGCGTCACAGGGTTTTTTTTTCCCCTTCCCCTCTGCCTTTGCATTCTGTAGCATGCAGCTGAGCTGACCCATAAGTCAGGCAGGATTTCCCAGCGGGAAAGTAGTAGACCCTGTCCTTCAGTGTTCCTCCTCGGAAGATGCCTGCCACAGCTGCTGGCGAGATGTCAGGAAAGAAAAGACCAAGACCACGGTCGCACAGCCCCGATAACCTACAAGAACCGATGAACTCTGACCGTGAAAGCCTTCGACAATAAGTAGTAGCCTGTTTCACATTACCCTTTCTCCCATGGCAGCGGGTACCAGAGATTAGTACTGTGGAATCAAAGGCTTTCCTGACCTTTTGCAGACTTGTCTATTGATTTCAGTTACGGGGCGTACAATATCCTGTACAGTCATGTAAGTGGGTAGTCATAGTGCTAAGTTCTGATGGCATCATTGTTCTGTAACAACAGCATAATGCTGACTCATGTTTACTTTGCAACCCACTCGTAACTTTCCATTTTTAGGACTATGATTTAGGACGCTGGTTCCCAACCGGGGGTCCGTGGACCCCCAGGGGTCCGCGAGAACGAAATTAAGGTCCGCGAAACAAAGTTATAAACCCATAATAAATTAATATTTTCAATTAAAAGTTCTCTATTATAAAAATATATATTCAAATATTATTCTAAGTTTAATGTTTAACTAACAGTTATGATTAAAGTTTATTTTCAAATTCTCAGAATTTTTATTTTGAACCTTGGGGTCCCTGCACCGAACAAAAAAGTCCTAGTGGACCCTGGTCAAAAAAAGGTTGGGAACCACTGATTTAGGAGAACTGCCTAATCTACAAGCTGTTTCACATGCAATGTTTTGTAAGATGGTACGCGACAAAAAAGGATACAAATGTGCCAAGGGGCTCCTGCAGGTTTACCTAACTTTTGAGGAAGGATAATATGTCACATGAGCCTACCTTATGCGGTCTATTGGTTTATCACAGTCAGTACTCTCTACTCTGGCTGGCAGTTGGCTCTCCAGAATCTCAGGCAGAGGTCTCTTATGTCACCTACTACCTCCTCCTTTTCAATGAAGATGCCAGGCACTGATCTTGGCATCTAGGGAAGGGCCTTGGCTCAGTGATTCAGATAGTTTATTTGCTGCCCTTGGCCAGAGAAAACAAGATACATGGACTAAAATGGTCTTACTAACAAAGGTTTACAGTCCGAGTCTTAAGTCACTTAAAAAATAAAAATAATAAAATAAATAACATCTGAGTTACATCTGCCATTTGGACTAAGCAACTTCTCTGTGGCAACGAATTGTCATTGCAGCCATACAAAATTTTGCTACCTGAGAGGTGACTGAGGGATTATCTCCTTGTAGGAGCTTTTCTATCTTTTCTCTTTCCCTGTTGGGTCCCATCCTCAGTCTGAGGGGCTCAATAAACTTAGAACGGGGTATAGTGTAAAAGTTACAGTTCAGGAGAACATGTTCAGTGGTTTCTGAATCCCCAGATTTGCAGGGGCATAATCTCTCTGCCCTGGGTATCTTCTTGAATTTCCCCTCTAACATAGCAGAGGGTAAGGCTGCGCACCTAGCCAAGGTAAAAGCCCTCCTATATTTGTTTATCTCTAAGTAACAGAGATAGGCTGCCGGTGCAAGGATAAATTTGGAGTGGGGGGGAGCCATCAATAGGGGCACTCTTGCTATATCTACTTGTCGCTCAATATCTTTAACTACCTTGGCTCAGTGATAGAGCCTCTGCTGTGCTTATAGAAGATAAAAGGATCGGGTAGAAGGTGATGTGAAAGACTTCTGTCTGAGAGCCGCTGCCAGTAAAAGTAAACAATACTGACCTTGATGGACTAGTAGTCTGATTCAGTATAAGGCAGCCTCATGTGTACTAACCTATAACCTTTTGCATTCTCTGTTAGAGATGTTCCTCTCCAATAGAAGAAAAGGAAGAGTTGGTTTTTATACCCTTCTTTTCTCTACCGTGAGGAGTCTCAAAGTGTCTTACAATCCCCTTCCCTTCCCCCCTCACAGCAGGCACCTTGTGAGGTAGGTGGGGCTGAGAGAGTTCAGAGAGAACTGTGACTGGCCCAAGGTCACACAGCAGGCTTCATATGGAGGAGTGGAGAATCAAATCCCGTTCTCCAGACTAGAGTCCACTGCTTTAAAACACTTCACCATGCTGGCTCTGGAAATATTAGATCAGGCTACTTAGTAGACTGGGCTTCCTAGTTGTATGAAATAATTGTGATCTTGGGTCACTTGTGTGGTCTTCTTCATTTAATGTTTTTCAATACAAGGTAACTATTTGACAGATATAATGGACCTTACTTAGTGCTGTCAGACTCCAGAACCTCGTTGCATCTCAGGAATAATAAACTTCGCTCCAGACGTGGCAGAGAGTTTTTAAAAGTTTTATTAAGAAAGCAAACGAGTTCAGTGGTCTATATAACTTAAGGTTAGAATGGCGACACGGATTTTACAGATCAGCTTTATAGGATGCACACACTAGAACTGTTTACATATAATGGCTTTGAATTGCAAAACATCAGAGTTCTCTCCAACTTCAAGAGAGAAAGGGTTCCGGCAAAATCACACCTTGAGATCAGAGTAGATTTACAATAGGAAGGCTACTTTGAAATGGAGACATCGGAGCCTCTGGCCATAGCACCTCTCTTCCAAACTGAAGAGACTTTCCCACGGGACCAAAAGGTGTGTGCGGGGGGGGGGGGAAACACGGAGCTTGCTATCCAGGGCTCGACTGCATACCCTCACTGACAAGTGCTCAGTGAGAGCCAACGTGGTGTAGTGTTTAAGAGCAGTGGACTCTAAACTGGAGAACTGGGTTCGATTCCCCATTCTTCCACATGAAGCCTAGTGTGGTGACCTTGGGCCAGTCACAGTTCTGTCCGAACTCTCTCAGTCCACACACAGAGGCAGGCAACAGCAAACCATCTCTGAATGTCTCTTTCCTTGAAAATCCTGCGAGGTTGCCATAAGTCAGCTGCAACTTGACTGGCACTTTTCACCACCACTTAGCACTAAAGGAGATGCCCTAAGTGACATCTGAGGTCACGTCCAGCAACTTAAATGCAGCATGGCCAGCAGGACTATTCAACATTACCTGCCTTTGAAGATCAGGCACAACATCACCTTCATGGTAAGATGATTAATATGGAATTAGAAATATCATACCGGACTTTAACCTTGGATCTTTCTTTATTATTAAAAGTGGATTGCAAGTAATAATTAAACTGGCAACTAACTGTGTTGCTTTTGGCAATACCTAAGCTTTCAATAGAGTCTTTCCAAAGTTACATTTACCCTTCCTTTTCAGTGGCAAATGAGCTGGCTCTTTCCTAGCTTTATGGCACCACTTTGTGATGATTCATTAATATTGCCTATAAAAAGAGTCTTCCCTGTCAGCAGCCTTTGATGCATTTGATCATTACTTCTTGCTAGACCATTTGGAGCATGAGGTTGGTGTCTCAAAGAGGGCACTGCAGCGTCTTTGGGTCTTATTTGTCCACTAAGATGCACAGAGTTACCATCAGGCCTTATACTGAGTCAGACCACTGGGTCCATCTTGCTCACTGTTGTCTACTGTGACTGGCGGTGGATATCCAAGGTCTCAGAGAAAGGCCATTCCCAACACTTTCTACCTGGGAGCTTTTAAATACCAGCCCTTCCAGAATATTAGCATTGCCTCCTAGCATCACCTCTGTTTTTTTTTTGTTTTGTTTTTTGGTCTTTGTTTTGCTTATATGCCCACATCCAGTTACTCACTCAGGACCAAGATGGTTGTTCAGTTACAGAAATACAGAGCTGGGTGTCATCGGCATATTGTTAGTGCTCAAACGAAAACTCTTGAGAATTTTATTCAGTGACCTTCCATAGGTTTAAAGTAGCATTGCTGACTGTACCAAACCTTCCAGGTATGGGAAAGGCCATGACTCAGAGGTAGAGCACCACGAATGATAGAATCATACAGTTGGAAGGGACCTCCAAGGTCATCTAGTCCAGCCTTCGGACACATCGTGTCAAGCTAGATGCTCTTCCTCTGGAAGACTTACCCCTATGATTTTAACTAATAAAGGGGTTAAACAGGGTTGTGTATTGGCGCCGCTTCTTTTTAACCTTTTTCTACATGATTTGGCCCCTTATTTGTCCTCAATAGATGGTCATAGTCTCAAATTAGGTTCCGTACATATTCCTTTTTTACTCTATGCCGATGATGCGGCCCTTTTATCTTCTTGTCGTGTGGGACTGAAACGCCTAATACAACGTTGTTGTGATTACTGTGAGACCAATCACCTAGAGTTAAACAATAAAAAATCCAAAATAATGGTCTTTTCTAAGACTTGGAAAGTTTTTGACTGGAAAATCAGGGGTCATTCTTTAGAACAGGTGAAAGTTTTCAAATCTAGTCCATCCTCCTCCACAATGCAGGAAATTCACAATTACCTTCCCCCCACACACACACACCCAGCAACCCCTACTCCATGCCCAGAAGGTAGGAAAAACCCCTCCAGGATCCCTGGCCAGTCTGGGCTGGAGGAAAATTGTTTCCTGACCCTAAAGTGACTTGCTTTGTATACAGAAGGCCTTTCTGCTGGCATGTAGGAGGGTTTGTCTTATCTGTTGAAGAAAAGTCTTCTGTAAATTAATTCAAATTATGGGATTATTCTGATGAGTTTATTAAATGATTTTACTCTTGGTTGGGCTTTTTGTCTCTGTTGATTAGACCTCTAACTGCAACAGGCATTTTATATTCTGTAATATATAAGATGGTGGTTTTTATATTTGTTATTTTAATTTCAATAATTTCAGGCTGCCTTGACCTGCAGAAGGGAGGGATATACATTTTAAAATAAAATAAGTAATATTCAAAGGTAAAAGTTGCATTTTTATTGAGTACTAAGGGGTGCTGGAGATTCAGAAGGCTGCTTTCCTGATACATCTCTACCAAGGTGTGGCAAGTATTGTAACAAGCACCTATAGTGTAGATAGAAGTAGCTGCTGACTGCACTATCATTTTTAAACCTTAAGGCTCATTTTTGCCTTGAAATGAGTAGTGATCCCACTTTAAATAATAGGATGCACTTTTGAAAACCTGAGTGGGTCTATATCACATTGCTTCCTACTCTGCAGGAACGGCTAGTGATACCTTTGGAGAATGTCTCCACATGGCACCACTGACCTTTGAACACATGAAGCTGCCTTATACTGAATCAGACCCTTGGTCCATCAGAGTCAGTATTGTCTGCTCAGACCGGCAGCAGCTCTCCAGGGTCTCAGGCAGAGGTCTTTCACATCACCTACTTGCCTAGTCCCTTTAACTGGAGATGCCGGGGATTGAACCTGGAACCTTCTGCATACCAAACAGATGCTCTACCATTGAGCCACAGCCCCTTTGTGGGCCAACACAATTTTTCAGACAAACTGAGGGATCAGTCTTTTTTGAAGCCACCCACCCATTTCCATTGTAGTCAATGGCTGTATGGCTGCATAGCAATTCACAAGCTTGCTGCTTTAGAACTCCATCAGATTTAGAGCTTGAATACAAAAAGGAAGATCACCTTTTGTGGAAAAAATAGATAGATCACAGGTAAAATAAATTTCCTGTTCATTCTGATGATTGTGTGATTGTTTTGTCAGAACAATGGGATTTTGAATCGTATCACAATTTTATATAGGTGTATTGGTGGGGTGGTACCAGTATCTGAGTCAACACATCAGTGTTACAGACAAAGTTGTACTAATCACACAACTGGCACACAGTTCTGACACTGACTTTGAGAAGGCAATCAGACTATCACAGCTAACCTATGGTGGCCCCGTAGGGTTTTCAAGGCAAGACGTCATTTGCTATTGCCTGCCTCTCCATAGCAACCCTACACTTCCTTGGTGGCCTCACATACAAGTACTAACCAAGGCTGACTCTGCGTAGCAGATTCCACGATCTGACAAGATCAGGCTAGTCTGGGCTATCCAGTATGTTTTTATCCCACCCTTCCTCCAAGGAACTCAGGCTGGTATAGATCCTCCATTTGATCATCACAACAACCTGTAAAGTTTGTTAGGCTGAGAGAAAGTGTGAGACTGTCCCAGAGTCATCCCGTGAGCTTCGTGAAGAGTGTAGATTTGAACTCAGGTCATTTATGGGTCAATCACAGTTCTGAAAAAGCAACAAAAGATGGGGGGGGGGAGAATCCTGATGGAACTCAACCAAAATACTGTTTGCAAACCAAACAGGTTGAGCTGGAAAATTTTAAAATTACCAATATATCAAATTTGACCTAATACACTGCTTGATGAGTCCACATCCTTAAGAACCCGGCATACACCAGAAGGTGAGACAGTGAAACCAGGTTTTAACGTATAAGAAATAAAGAAATTCACAGGGAGCTTCACTGTTCTTTAAGGGTTTTTAGATATTTCTTACTGCCCATTATGTTATGATTAGAATATTAGGATGTGTGATAAGTTATAATTTTATACTGACCACTGAGGAAGGCCTATCCAGGCCGAAACGCGTCTGGTCCTTTTTGGATCTCATACTGGTCAAAGAAAGATTGTACATCACAGTTGTTTCTGTTTGTATATACCGAACGTGTCAGTTTTTGCCTTTACTAGGAGTTTTATGCTTTTAATCTACATGTGCACCTTATTAAAATTTGTATATTGGTAATTTTAACATTTTCCAGCTCAATCACAGTTCTCTCAGAACTCTCTCAGCCCATGCAGAGGCAGGAAATGGCAAACCACCTCTGCACGTCTCTTGCATTGAAAACCCTACAGGGAAGCCATAAGTCAGCTGTGACTTGACGGCACACGCACATTTATGCCCTAGTGTGACACTCTAACCAGTACACCACATTGACTTGTGCTGTCAGAAGAATTTTTAGATACTAGATATTTGGGTCAAAGGTGAATTTTAGTGGTATTATTTTCTGAGTACCAATTGCAATTTATAGTTCCCCTCTTTGGCACCTGAAAATAGTGTCTGCCACCTCTGAAACATATGCTGTGTCAAAATGAGTTCAAAATGTGGCATTTGGCACAGGCTTTAAATAACTAGCAACCTAGGCCCTTGTGATGCAGTTTCTGAAAAAGAGGCATGCTAAGAGGAATGAATGCCCAGAATTGAAACTGGCAGCTTGACCTCTTAATAGGGGTTGATAAAGTTAGGGTAAATCAGTGGTCTGAAAAAGAAGGGCACTTCATATATATTATTAGGGTCAAACTAGATGTGAGGGAGGTTACAAGTTTATCTTGCCCTTTTAAAGGTTAATTATAGCCCCAAGTAGGCCTTATCCGGGCCGTACAGGGAGGTTGCCAAGCCCAGAGAGGGAGAGAAGCTGAGGATTCATGGCTGTGATGTACCTGTCAGAAATGAGCTGAGCTCTTTTCTAATCTACCAGCTTTGTTGGAGTGACCAGAAACTCTGGTGTGTTTTTTCCTGGTCCATTCAAATCACTTTGGATTTTATTCCTAAGACTCAAGAAGCGAATGAGTACCAGGAAACGTTTTGGCAAGTGCCTCATTAGGAATCACTGCAAGTCTAATCAAAAGGGCTAATATTCACTCAATTTCAAATCAGCTTCTCTGTACTCATCCAATTAGATCCCTTCTCTCTATGAACTCTATGAAAAAGAACAAAGTCTACAAAAGATACATATACTCAGGGACTCACAGTGCCATCCTAAACAGAGTTACATCTTTCTAAGCCCATTTTCAATAGATTTAGAAGGGTGTACCTTTGCTGATCTTTCTTATCAGAGCCACCAAGATTTTAAATTAAATCTGTAACTTTTGAGTTATATTGTACTATTCTTGAGGCCAAATGAGCCTTCACAGCATGAAAAGAGCAAGTAAACCCTTGCACAACCAAGTTTTGATTTAGACAGAAGGCAGGTATGCGTGCTTAGCCAGGTTTCTTAATTGCTGGAGGTGGGTGGACCTTGCCCTGACCTGGATGCCTGACCAGCCTGATCTTGTCAGTTCTCAGAAGCTAAACATGGTTGGTCCTGGTTAGTACTTGGATGGGAGACCACCAAAGAAGTCCAGGGTCACTTGGCTGAAGCAAACAATGGCAAATCTCCTCTGTTTGTCTCTTGCCTCTAAAACCCTACAGGGTCACCATAAGTTAGTTATGACTTGACAGCACTCAGTAGTGAATCTTGCTGGTTGCCACTTTACAAAGGAAAACACAGACTCAGGCCTAAACAATATACTATCCATTGATTTTCACATAACGCTATCGTATCGTAAGGGCTGACCACACCATTTGCAAAGGCAGTAGATGAGGAGAAGCAGTGACAAAAAAGCAGTAGTGACATTGATTTGGTTTACAGCTGAGATATATCTGGAAGATACCACAGGACTTCTATATGGAATGCTGTGTGTCATACTACCAAGTGGATTGAATTAATAATACATTTTCCATCATTGACTTCCAATGTATTTTACATTCATGTTAGAGCTCTTATTCCTTGTTTTGATACCACATCTATCGGAAAGGAAGAGGACCCTGAATGTAAGAAGTCGCTACCCTAAAAAAAGATTATATACAAAAAAAAATTATTACAGTACATACCTATAGGTAGTATTCACATTTAAGATACCCCCCTATTTTATTTATTTGTTTATTTATTTTTGACAGCAAACTTTGGGGGGGGGGGAAACTAGTTTTCCTTTCCGGTAAACAGGATATTATTTTGAAAATAATTATAATGAGAAAACAATTGTGAATTAGCACTAGATGGCTGCTGTGAGAGTAGGTTTGAGCTTTCCCCTTGATGAAATAACGTAGAGATGCAACTAAGGAAGTTCTAAACAACATGTTCAAAGATACCAAAGGGTTAAATTTCTCATGAACTCAATACTGTGTGGTATTAATCTGTAGTGTCTAACAGGGTCTTAAGGCAAACATGGGACTCATCTCAGCTGTTTCCCACTCCTTGGTTTCTTTTCATATATATTCCTAATGGTGCCAATTAAATACTTGAATGTGTCACCAGAGCATTATTTTGATGAATATATTGCAGACACAGGACTGAGTCCCCAGGTACTCAGTATGTATTTACTTACCATTTTATCCATAAAGCATTGTGTACTTAAAGGGAGGATGCACTCTTGGGGCTTACCACTAACTGTAACATCTGTTGCAAAAGCACATCAGCAAACAAAAAATGTTTGAAGACTTCCCACTCCCCCTACTGGGTAACGTTCAAAGTAGAAATATGCCCAAGATGTCAATAGTACAGAAACTGCCTTCAGTCCCACCATATTTACTGAACTGTTTCCTCACCTTCCACAAAGTTTTCATAACTGGATTGAAGAACAAACACCATATGGGAGGCAAATATTTCCTAAGGACTGTGTCTAACAGGGCATATGCTGACAGGGTATCCATGGGAATAAATGTAACTATTACAAAAACCTCCTCTTACATTACAAAATATTTGCTCTAGGAGATGCCATTAAAAATGGTTGCTTCAGGAGCAACCAGTTCTGAAAGCCTAACATCTCTGAAAACACACAGCCATTTATCTCTGTTACTTGTGCTCCCTGAGGAGAAATACTCCTTACACTGGTATAAAATATCTTGTTAGCTCAGGGACTGGCTGTGCCATCCTGTGAGAGGTAGATGCCGTCAAACATTGGACCGTTTTCTTATTAGCATCCAGTGAAGTTCTGTTTGGGTTTAGTCAAAATGGGCCCATTTCCCCAATTATAGATGAATTTAATACAGATGCTGAGGATGCTTTTACACCCCAGTTGTGGTGCTAGCAAAAATAATAATAAAAAAAAACAGCAAAAAACTCTCTTATCTGGCTCCCCTGAGAGAACTGCATTCATTTCAGTGGGCGCTTTTGACCTGATGTGCACAGAAAGTAATTCCCACATGATACAAGAACCTAATAAAGCAAGCTTGGAAGGCCTAGAAGTGGTGTTCAATTTCAGCATAGGTCACTTTGACCCAATCAGTAATAGCGATGTACAAGAGCACTCAGAGTCACTGTGATGATGTTCCACCCAGCTCTGTATCCTACTTCTGGCAGTAGTCTAGAGAAAGCATTTCAAAGAAAAACCCATCCGGCTATTTTTCAGTGATAATCCAAAATCCATTCTCTCTCTCTCTCTCTCTCCAAACTACCTTGTTCAATCAGTGGGCAAATTTCAGCATCTTTGGTCTCCCACTCTCCTTTTTTTTTAAAAAAAAAAAGTCAATTGGTCTTCACAACATTTCAACGCAAATGAGTTATATTTTTTGTTAAATCTGTCAGCTCATCCACTCTCTACTTTGTCTTTCTCCAAAGTTTGCTTTCTCTCCTCTTGTGATGATCTTCTGTTCTGTTACACAACAACTTCTTAGCTCTCTTTTCTAAACTGAAATTTCCATATTCTTTGACTTAGAGGCTTTGCTTATTAGCATGAAGACTTAACTTTTAAAAAAGCACTCTGTTTTCATTATAAAATTGCTTTAGACAGTGTTCAAACATTTCACTTAAGGTTAAAAAAAATCTAATTCAAAGATAATGAGTAGGGTTTTTGAGGACAATACAGAATTAGAGAAAGGACTGATGACAGCCATGACCAGAGAACAGAAGTGTGACCAGATTTGAGGTATCTGAGGCACAAGCTGAACTCACAGTCAACAAGTAATCTTGCATCTCCTTAATATGCCAATTCAGGAATCCAGAGAGACCCAGGCCACTTTCAGATTTTGAACCCCCTAGCCATAATAACAAGAAAAAATGATGACACATACATGAAAGCGAGTTGTGAACTTACAGTTGTCAAAAACTACCATGGGTCTAAATCTGAGGTCCCGCTTGAGGCCCAACCCAAGTAGCCTTCCTGCCCCCCCCCCCCAAATTGGCGTTGCTCCTTAAAGAAGTTCAAAATATGCAACTGGTCTGTGCTTTCATTGTTGTTTGGATTGGTGGGTAACAGGAAGAATGCCTTTTAGTGGTATTTCGATTTGTAGATAATAGGGTTCTAGCCAAAGTTTTTGACATTTTTTGAAGAGTCATAGACAAGAACCCATTGCAGGGGAGTCCAGTGGATCTTACGATGCCTTTTGCTTATTCTGTTGATTCCATCAGAATTCTTTAGGTCCCATTCAGACATCACCTGTTTCTTTATTATATATTCTCATGGTGTAAGTATATGAGATGGGCTATTAGAGTGGCTACATATCAAAAGGTGATCTCCAGTTTGTGTGGATTTTATTTGGGTATTTTTACATAGTTGTTTTATCCAATAATAAATAAATTATTTGGAATTCAGCATAGAAAAATGATATACTTCAGTTTAACTTGGCTTGTTTAACTTAAGCCTTAAACTCACTGTGTTTCTGTAATTATTCTTTGTGAGAACAGTATCAAAATTGTTCTGTTGTATCATAAGCATATAGTAATAACATATTGTTTCATGTTCTGTATCACTGTATTATAGTCCATATTGTGTCAGTGAATTACATGCAATAAGAGTTTCCTCAATAGTAATGCAACAGAACATTTATTGTATTTTATTTCTGTGGTGAGACCTTATTTATGTGCAATAGTAAGGAAAGCCATTGCAGTTCTATCCATGACTTGCTTGAAAGTTAGGGGGCAGATTTTGGGGGAGCTCCACTGATAGAATAGTATTCCCTGCTGATTAGAAAAAATAGCGTAACCTGATTCTGTTTCTTTAACAAGCATTCAGCTTGGGAGGGAATCCGCAGGTGCAGCTTTTGGCATAGAGAAAAGCATTAGTTGCCTGCTAATGTCTGCAAATCAAGTTACAGTTAAAGACACAGGAAGTGTTGTGCCTGAGAAACCATACCCACACCATTCAGATGCACGCAAATCTAACACGCAAAGCAAGCCGCTTCCCCCTTGCCCCACTTCCTTTCTTGGATGAAGATCCTAGTGCACACGCAGCCCACTCTCCCCTTTCCGCATTGCAGCAGTAACACCAAGCACGCAAGCATACACACACTCATGATCTCCTGATCAGATGCCCTTCTCCCGGGCTGGAGTTCTCCCTCCCTCCTTTCCTGTTCGCAAATGAATCTTATCTGAAGGAAAGTACAGTCTGTAACTGGCCAGTGAAACTGACAGAATAGACGCGCTATTGCTTGGGAACTGCTGACTGCTGAAATATGTATCGTTAATGTTAAGACAATGAAGAATGGACTCACATGTTTGTAAAGTAACCTTTAATGTTATATGTAGTTTCCTAAATTCTATAAAGCTGACGGCTTGCCTCTGGGGGTGTGGGCCAGTCTCCTGCATGTGTTTTACCGGGAGTCTGGGCATCCAGTTCTGTTCTTCGGCCAAATAAACGAGCTGTAATTCATCCAACCTCCTTTCAATTGTCTTTCATTGGACTCTATAGACAATTTTGGATCACAACAGAAGAAGGCCCAGTAAAAAAAGGAGGGGGGCCTAGTCCCAGGGCCAGGATGGCATCCCAGCTACTTCTCAGAGATTCAGTTGTAGCTGTAGCAAACCACTGTTTGTTCTGCCGCAGCAAATGGCACTCTATCATTAATCTGACAAGCATTGACACTGGTCAGTCTAATTCAGTTGTAACTGGAATGGCCAATATCATCAGTTTCATGTCTGATGTTCATTGCAGAGTCAGAGACCGAACGTGAGAAGGTATGGGAGGAGGGGCATTATATGTCAAGGTTGTGACAGTTAATGTGACACCCCATTTCCACTCACACAGAGGGCTTACCATCCTCTACACCTGTCTCTCTCTCTCTCTCTCTCTCAGGTTCAGAGTACACGTACGTCAGGATATCATACTCTCCACCCTTCTCGTCTTGTTTAAAATATAGAGAGAGCCATGACCATTTCGCAACTAGGTCCTCTCTCTCTCTCTCTCTCACTCATAGAGACATCAGCAGACAGGGTAGCCCAGCTCTTTTAATAACAGGCGCTGACTCACACAGAGTTATTGGGGTTGAGGGTTCAAACACTGTTCCATTCACACCATTTATTCATTTCATATATGTAGACCAAGATATTAAATTGTGTGTGTTTCTTTCCCTTAGACATGCAGCCCATAGGGTTAAGCAAAACAATAAGTTAATTTTCATTTATGGTATTAACATAACACCTGGGAAAAATAAGGTAGAAGTTACAACATTTCACTTCCATTGACCTTTTGCACTGTGGTCCTATTCCTACAACTGGGATCTTTTGGTTACTATTTTCAGCCCACTCTAAGCAGCTCTTCTCCATGGTTTTACTCAGCCAGACATCCTCTTTTCCCTCTCAGCTCCCCAGCTGCCAACTCTCAACTGCCCTCCCACTGTCTCTCCCTAACATTCTGTCAGCTCTCGTTGGTTATTCTTAGGGAGAGGTGGACCCTGCTCTGTCCGTCACAGTTAACCTCATGGATATGTGGTGGGTACTGCATAACAGCACAAAACTCTGGACCATCAGAAAACTCAGAAAGCCGAAAAACATGCTTTAGCCATCATGGAAAGAACTAGATGTCATAGCAAATACTTCCAAAGAGAGCAGTTAAAGATGTGAAATGCTCTGCTGGAAGTATCTCTTTAATATATGTGTGTTTTCTGCCCTCTCTGCCAACTTCCCCTAGACCATCTTCTCATCCTCTTTCAAATTTCTAATCTCTCTGTCCTCCTCCAAGTCTTTGCATACCTTAGATTAATGCAGAAAGTAGCAAACTGGTTTGTTCATTAATTTTTATAAATCACATTTCTGTATCAAATCAATTCACAGCAGCATATTTCAGGAACTATTCACAAACACACCCCAAAGGAATCTTTTCCCAATGCAAAAAGTAGCCTTTCTAATCCCCACCTTTGTTTGTATTACAGCCCCATAAAGGTTAATATTGGCAAGGTGCCAAGTAGGCATAACAGTGCACAGACATTGCCTGTTAACTATGGCTGCATTATAGCCTCTGCTAACTCCATTGTATGCTGATGCAGCATAAGATGCACAAGGATTCTGTTGCCACTGATTAGAAACTGTAGAACAGTGTGCCTGAATGTAAAATGATAGCTTCTAGCAATATTATTATATTGTTATGAATTAATACCATAAAATTTCAACTGCAGAGTATTCAGTGTGCTTCCACCTACACTATCCCATCAATTATTATAAAGTAGATCAGTATTATTAGCTTATATTGCAGGCATGAGGCACAAAGGTGGAAGCTGTGGCAAAGGGAGATTGGCTTGCCCCCCTCTAGCATGGCAGAAGGTAGATTCATTTCACAGCTTTAATAGGGCCAATTCACATGTTACAAAGTTCCCCATGTGCCCAACTGGCAGACATGATCTGGACACTCCATGTGCACAACCTAATTGCTAGGTATGAGGGGGGCTGATTCAGATCAGGATCACAAGGAGAGGGTGTTTAAGCCTCCATCCTCAGCACTTCCTTCAACCTCAAACAGCCCTTGGGAGCTACTGTGGTCTTGTTGCAGAAAGCTTATGTGTAGGCATCAGTACATATAAGTTTCCGCAATGGGGCAAACAGCAGCTTCATAAGGCTACTTCAGATTGGAAAACCAGTGCAGGGGGGAATAGCTGAGCCCACTCTCCCACAGTCCTGGGCCTCCCTATACACCTTGGATTTGAGTTCTGATTATGGAATTCCCAGCATACTTCTGAACAACAAAACACATAGCAGACATATGGGGGGCATAATAACATGTGAATTCACCCTCAATCACTGTGCTACATTAGCATGTAATTAATTTCCAAGATTCTCATTGGTCCCTATATTATACTGAATACATATACTTTGTTAAGGAATCCCAGCGTAGAACGCACAGAGGATATACCCTTGTGGCTCAGTTGAGAAGAGACACTTGACGTTCCAAATGGATGTCCTCCATAAGGTGCAACACTGGCTTTATCTTCCTTGAACAGGATAGAGCTAAGAATCCCACGGCACCTAGTAATAATCAAATGTCTTCATAATTCTTTATTTCTACTTCAAGAACACATAGATCAGCTGTTGTTTATTGCATTTCTTTCCAACTTTTCCTCTGTCATGGGATTTGAGACTTCTTACACGGGAATCGGGATTCCCTAAGAGATCTCTTATTGAGATACTGATGGAGGGGCCAGCTCCCAGCAATGCTGTGACACACACCTTTCCAACCCTATTCTGGGAACTGCTGTTGGTACCTCCAAATTTTAAGCTCACTGTAGAGAGAGGCAGTCTTGGTGCAATTTAGATGTGTGTGCACGAGTGTGTATTTGGCTCCTTGTCAGCAAGGCAAACCAATGAGCTCCCTAGAAACTCTGTAGGTCAGAGTTATTTTGCCAGTTTGCACGTGTTCAGGCTTGTCCACACCCACACTAGGCCTGATGATAAAACTCAGAATATCACCTGCAGGGCTGTAAGGCAAAGGTGAACTAGTGCTGGCTAGAAGGAAATGGAGAGAGACTTTTCTGTCTCTCGCAAAATACTAGAACTCAAGGGCATACAATGAAGCAGATAGGCAGTAAATTCAGGACTAGGGCTGTGCAATATATATATATATATATTTGGTAAACGTTGCTTTGTCAGTTTGCACCTCCAAAAATAAAATGAAGCCCAAGCAGGGGGGCGTGGGGGGTGCCATGTCATGGTAAACATTGGCTGATGCTTCCTCCTATGAACGATTAGATTACTTCCTCCCTGGTCAAGATTCTCTTTTTCAACTGCCATTTTTCCTGATTTACACGCAACTTTTCTTCCCCTCAGCACAACTGAGAATCAACACTTCATTGACACCACAATGGATCCCTGGCATTTTGTTTTACTATCTGCTATGCTTGTCACGCTTCTCGTAATGATTCAATTGCCAAGTCTACTTAGTTCATACCGCCGAAGGATGCTTGCTAGACACAGGGCTCTACGAGAGGCGTGCTTTCCCTACCTGAAAAGAGCAGCGGCTGTGGTACGAGCGAGAAGGGCTGCGCCCCATTCAGCAACCATCAGCTCTTCACAGTCTGATATGGTCATGCGTGCATGGTGGTATGGTCTTGCCTGTGCTCCCATGTTCCCTCACTACTGGGTATTTCCAAAGACATTGGACTGGTGGAACAATTACATGCGAGGTCCGTGGGGTCCTGAACAGTGGCTGCAGAACTTCCGTATGACTAGCCAAACATTCCATGAGATTGTGGATGCCCTTCGAGATCATATTCAGCAGAAGAGGACTCCAATGTGTGAACCAATACCAGTAGAAAAACGTGTAGCCATGGTGCTCTGGTAACTTGCCAGTACAGCCTCTTATGGTTGGTCATGCAGCAATTCGGAGTGCAGAGGTTGGTTACAGCGGCAGGAACCACGATGCTTAAGTAGTTGAGGGCTATGTTTATGGACTCCATGGAGGCATGGGAGCGGGTCCCCCAGATGCATGCCAGGCCCATGCACTTCAAGCAGATGCTGGAGTTTTGGGAAGTGGCTGGGCACCCGAGATGCAAAGACAGGCGCCAAGAGGATAAGGCTCCACCCCCTAAGTTTAACTAATGTTAGCATCTACTCAGTACACTAAGGAATTACTAACCCAAGTGTTATACCTGGCCAAGATGTTACCGCCTAACCTTTGGACCAGCCGCCACTGTGCAGAGAGCATTTGCACAATGTTTCAGCCATGGTGTCTGTTCTAATACTTGTGCAAATGCTGGGGGATCTCTCCATGTTGGCATCAGTGTGATATGACAGAGTTGGTGACTGCAGGCATTGTGGACTCCCGTTTCAATTGGACACACAGCATTTTTGCAATGTGCACGAATGCCTATTAAACACATAAGGGAGCAATACAAAAATCCTGTTTTTTACAGTTAACCTGTGGAGCGGAAGTGGGAGGGAAATTAAGGTGGTTGCTGGAAGCAACAGGAGAAGAATGTCTAACCATGGGAGTCCCAACAACTGCATTGAAAATGTTTAATAAAGAATGTTGCCACTCAAATACACTAGTGGTGCAGACTCACATTTTTGCACTCAAGTTGAATCATCATGCACTGCTTCACTCCCAAATGAGACAAGCAATAGATATTTCATATGATATGTCGAGGTAAAAGCTTAGGGCAAGGCCAGGCACTCTTAGCTTCTTGTAATGTACACTTTCAATTATTTGGCGGCATCATGTCAAATCAGTGGAATATTGTTGCCAAAATGGAGAAAATTAGTCCTTGTTTGTGAACATTCACTGTGTCCATCCACATTAGCAAAGGGCATCTTGAATGCCGGTCCAATAATGGACAACCTGTACCAGACAGGCCGAATTGGTGTACTAATGGCATCTTGTTGTCCCCACAGTGACCCCAAGAAGATTGCAAGTGGCTGCCATGAGGAGACGTGCCCTCACGTGCCCCATGGAACACCAACATCAAGCTGATGTGGAGGCGGAGGAGCAGCAGCAGGAGATTCAGGAGGTGGTGCTTCTTAAGGATAAAGAAGAGGTCCAAGGAGAGTATGAACCGGGAGAAGGTAAGCAGCACAACTGCACACAAAAAGTAAGAATATTAACACATTTTATCCACCATGAAGAAATATACAATGTGGCGTCTTCCTTCATGGTAATACAGGACCACCGGAGGAGGAGGAAAACGTAGAGCTGGTCAAGGAAGTGGAGGAGGAGGAGGAGGCAGTGCAGGTAGAGGAAGAACCAGAGGGAGGTGAGCACTACACCACTCCACAGCCACCCAAACCGGGCCACAAAAGAGTGCTGGTGTGTGCAACAAGCCCTACAAAAAGCCCATTAGGCCATGCCACTCATGTGTTGCTCCTGGTGAAAGTTCACCTGTAACATGAGTTTTAACACTAGAAGAAGAAGAGTTGGTTTTTACATGCCGACTTTCTCTACCACTTAAGGAAGATTCAAACCAGCTTACAATCACCTTCCCTTCCCCTTTCCACAACAGACAACCTGTGAGGTAGGTGGGGCTGAGAGAGCTGTGACTAGCCCAAGGTAACCCAGCTGGCTTCATGTGTAGGAGTAGGGAAACAAATCCAGTTCACCAGATTAGCCTCCGCCACTCATGTGGAGGAGTGGGGAATCGAACCTGGTTCTCCAGATCAGAGTCCACTGGTCCAAACCACCGCTCCTGAAAACCACTACACCACACTGGCTCTCTAGTTCTAGCACTAGCATTAGTTCAGGGTAGGCCCCAAAGCATCGCTAATTGAAACTTACCGTTCAGTCAGCCACACCATGAGCCATGTACGCTCAATCTGAGCATATCTAGCTAACCATTGCGCTTGTGAGTGTTTCTCCACTCTCTTACACAGACTGCCCAATGAGAGTGCAGCTCTCGCCTGTGCATGCCCAACCTCCACCACAAATCCTTGTGGAGGAGGGTGAGCCCGAGGGGCAGGGATAGGATGAAGAGTTACCTTGGGTTCAGGAGGAGGAGGAGGTTCGCCAAAGAGGTATGTCACCATAAGAAAGAACTCTGATTCTATTCTGTCTGACAGTTGGTGAGCACCACCACTTACGTTAGGCCCATCCAGAGAGGCCAGGGTCCTGACCTGGATGGCCCAGGCTAGCCTGATCTCGTCAGATCTCAGAAGCAAAGCAGGGTCAGCCCTGGTTAGTATTTGGATGGGAGACCACCGAGGAACACCAGGGTTGCTGTGCAGAAGAAGGCACTGGCAAACCACCTCTGTTCGTCTCTTGCCATGAAAACCCCAAAAAGGGGTCACCATAAGTCAGCTGCGACTTGAAGACACTTTACACACAGAGAGAGAGGCCAGGGCACAAGGAGTAGCATCTGGGGAAGCGCTGACAGAGGGAGTCCTTCTGGCAGTGCAGCCCCTCGAGAGATGCTGCTTGCGAACTTGTAAGCACATTTTCTTCAGTTTTAGTTATTAGATCAGAAAATGCGGGTGGGCCTGCTTGACCCTGTATTTTCAATTCTCACTTGCAGTGCGTGCCTTTGACAGATGGATTCGAAGATTGGAAAGGTGCGTGAGGCTTCTACTGAACCATGCCGGCTTGGCGGACTAGCCCTTAGGGAATGTGATTCTTTGAGGTGGCTGTGGTGTTTTTTACTTGAAGTTGTGAAGTTCCAAACATATGTTTGATTGTTTAATACCTCATTTATACTTCTACCTCACTCAGACTTTGAGGGAATGTGATTCTTTGGGGTGGCTGCGGTGTTTTTTACTTGAAGTTGCAAAGTTCCAAAAATATGTTTGATTGTTTCATACCTCATTTATACTTCTACCTCACTCAGACTTTGCACAAGTTAGTTTTGATATCTCGCAATATTGCACTGTTTATATAATAAAAATAACAATTAAAATAACCAGCGATTGCTTGGAGAACGTGCACCACTTTTAACAAGGAATTTAAATAACAAAAAACAAGACAACATTGAACACAGTAAAATCAGCGAGAGACAAACAGGTGACATACTACTGATGACATGAAGTCGCTTTGAAGGCAACATAAATACCCGTGATTCGTTTAGCTGAGACAAAATCAATTTAATAGCCAACATTAGGTGAGGATGTGCATTCAATGGCTTAAGTGCCCACTTGACTGGGAGAAACATTAAGGCAACTCCATAGAACAGGTTTTGTTAAAGGTCAAGATGATCGACCCTGCGTACAATGTAGCCCTTTTTGGGGGAGGGGGTGGTTCAGGGAGGGCCTTTCCCATGGAATGCTCTTCCATGGTGGGGGTCTTTTCCCCACATATGTAAGTGCCATGTACCGGCTCAGAGCCCATGTTCACCACATGCATAGCTCCTACTTCAGTCTTTGACAAGCATCTCTCCCATTCGTTTAACAGCATTTACCTCAGATTCCATAACAGCCATGCTCCTAGCAATGGCCTCCTGGTAGGCTTCCGTTCCTGTCGTCCTTCCTCAAGCAGTATTTCAAACCTTTGTTTCTCCTCTAACTTTTGTAGCCTGTCCTCCTCATCACGGTGTCTTCCCTCATGAGGATGTCATTATGCCTTTGCTGTGTTGCCACAGCCTCACGGGCACTGCTCGATCATTTGTTTAGCTGTTCCAATATTCCATGTTGTTGCACAAACTCCCTAGCAGCAGTCTGGGTTTACATGTACAGATGGGTCAAGGCACAATGCTTTGGGGTTGTTAGGGTGTGGCCTTTTTAAGTTCTTTATTCTGGTGTTGCCCTTGTCTCAGTGTGCAACCAAGAACCTCACAATTGTGATAACCACTATGCAACCCTGAAAAATGCTCCCATACCTCAAATAACAGGTAGGCACTTCCCCTTTCCCCAGCAACACCTACTCGATTGCTGCTCTGGGGAGATAATTGACATGTCATGATCCGATGGCTGGCTGGAGGGACCACCACCACAACTTTCTGGACTGTGATCATCAGCTATAGGGGGATGCCATGGCGGACAATAAAAAGTGATCAGATTACTATTGTGATGTGTGATTAAATGTTATAATCAATGTAAAAACCAATTCGCTAGGTCTTTTCTTACCAGTATCCAAGAGACTGGACATCATTGTCTTCCGGGTTAATGGTGGCCAGGTCATGTGAGAAAAGTTCCTTGGATCCAGACACACATGCCTGGTTCGTGGACTGTTCACCCACAATCCAGTGCACTTGAAGACTGTGGGCCACTCTTATTGGGCGGACACTGGCATCACCCTGAAGGATGCAGTGTAGTTGTTGGTAAAAGGGACAAGAAGCAGGGGAGGCTCCAGAGCGACTATTGTGTGCTGAGACCTTTTTGTACTCATGACGCATGGTTTTTGTTTTGGTCCTGCACACACTGCTATGTGTTTGTGCCCAAGCGCCACTATTTGTCTCGCTATGTGCTCAAAAATGTCAATGTTTCGATGTGGGCTTCCGAGTTCCTCCTGTATCTTCTCCTCCCCCCAAATCGAGAGTAGATCCAAGGTTTCCTTCTCTCCCCAGGAAACCCTCCTGCCACCATTCGCCTGCCCATTAATATTCATTCTGAGAAAAGAACAACAGCAAAGCTGGTCGGAGAATCACATATAAGAATGATGCTTACTGCATCCCCACCCCCACCCCGGCAGTGCTCAAGGTTGTTGTACATGCTCATGAAAACCAGTTATGGGTGCATTCTCTTTGACCATCTGAGGATTAATTGGAGAGCTGTTTTAAATGGCGATTCTCTGTTGCTCATGACCTCAGGATGCCCGACATATTGAGAAGAGTAGCATGCAATCAAATCAACATGTACCCAAACCACCTCAGTTTCCCCAATGACAGCACAGTAAAAAAAAAAAAACCCCACAACTACCAAGCGCTGTTGAGAGCCACTGCCCAGCTAGCTTTGTAGTGAAGCCCGGGAATGGGGCCACCCCATCGTTTCAACGTCCTTTCGCTGGCACAAGTGGCTGAGAAGAAAAGGGGACAATTTGGTGCTTGAACACTGGACTTCTGGAGTGCCTGCCGCAGGCACCCTCCCCGCCCCCAGTAATGCCCACTGTTCTGGTACATGCGCACAGAAACGCATTCTGGGCGCACTCCTTTTTAACCCCCCTGATGAAATATCGATCCCGACAGAAGTTGGTTTCAGGTAGCCGGCTCAAGGTTGACTCAGCCTTCCATCCTTCCGAGATCGGTAAAATGAGTACCCAGCTTGCTGGGGGTAAAGGGAAGATGACTGGGGAAGGCAATGGCAAACCATCCTGTAAACAAAGTCTGCCTAGTAAATGTCGGGATGTGACATCACCCCATGGGTCGGGAATGACCCAGTGCTTGCACAGGGGACCTTTACCTTTACAATATGCTAATTAAATCAGCATGTACCTGAACCACCTCCAATGCCCCAACAAGAGTATAGTTGCCCTCCTCTTGCTAGCACCATTTGGAGCCACAGGCCAACAAGCTTTTTGTTGTGGAGCCCCTCTGTGGGGGCATCCTATTGTTTAAATGTCCCCTTGCTGGAACAAGTGGCTGAGTAAAAAAGAGGGCAATGTGGAACGTGAATGCCAGACTTCTGATGCTAGAGAATTAATGGCGGCCATGGCAGGCACCCTCCTTGCAATGCCCACTGTTGTGGTTCAAGCTCACAGAAACATGTTCTGGGTACACTCATTTTGACCCCCGAGGATTTACCAGAAGGCTGTTTAAATGGCTATCCTCCACCTGTGACCCGTGGCCTCCACCTGCCCGAGAGGTCGGATTATAGAAAGCCCTGTTACTGTGCCCTAATGGTCAAATGGGTTATTTCCACACTTTCCTATGACGAGTGGAGAGAGGGGGTTAACAGGCAAAGGACAGTTTGTCTGGGAGTTACAGAAACAATTACCTGGTTCTTTGTGGACATCGAGATAGAGGGAATTAATTAAAGCAGCTGGTTAAATTATATATCTATGTCCAAATGATCCAATATCCCTTTTCCCCAATGCTATACACACCTGAACGACAGGGAAAAAAATTAAATGGGAAGACGGAGGGAAGCCAAATGGTTGCCTTGGAAACAAGGGAACAGGAGCAGAGGGGAAGGAGTCATGCAGTTACATGGGGTCACATGGGAAAAGTGGGTAGCAACTAGGGGAGTCCCCAAAGCATCATCAGCACGTTCGCACCCACGGAGAATACATCATTGAAATGGAGAAAATGTATACATTGTCATAATTTTTTTGGGATGAGACGGCTAATAAACGGTTAAAAAATGGCTTCACCACTAAACAGGGGGAATAAGGTGCGAACAGCAGTTTATGTAACACTTTGAAAGGTTTTGCAAAATGTTTAGAATACTTGGTGTGGTAACAGGGGATTAGATAGATTCATGGATTATAGGTCTATCAGTGGCTATTAGCCATGGGGACTAAAGGAAATCTCCATGTTCAGAGGCAGTCAGTGCCAGGAGGCAACACTAGGGAAGGCCTCAGCCTCTACGTCCTGTTGTTAGCCCTCCAGAGTAACTGGACACTATGTGAGACAGGATGCTGGACTAAATGGATCACAGAAGGAGCAGGGCTGGGCTCTTTTTTTTTTTTTTTAAGATATTTTATTAACATTTTCAAGAAAAAACAAACACATTATATACACATCCATTCACACAGTTTGCACTCCTTCAGGGAGTCTATTTCATCTTACATTTCCAACATCTTATACATTGTTCTTATATTCTACATTTTAGATAATAAATTCTTTCTATACTATATAGTAAATTTTATAAGCGGATCCTTATATCTAACAATCTGTCCTTTCCATTTAACATAATCAAAATAACATTCCCATTTCTTTTGGGATTCTTCAGCCGTCTTCTCTTTCATCAAGCTGGTCAGTCTGGCCATCACCGCAAATTCGTCCATCTTTTGTTGCCACTTTTCCAAATCTGGAATATCCTCCTGTTTCCAAGATGCTGCCAGTACTAGTCTAGCCGCCGTTGTCAGATAGCCAAATATTTCTCTATGGTTTCTGTCCAAGTTATCTGGCTCAATTCCTAGCAACATAGTTTCTGGCTGGGCTCCTTCTGATGAGTACAGAAGAAAAGTGCTGGTTATACCGCAGAACAGGGGTTCAGCACATCAAGCCAAGTCTAACAACTAATCTCATTGCATTGTTTCTGGCTTGGAGGCGTTACTACAAAAAAAAAAAAAGTTATTTAGGGACGCTCTTGCCGTATGCTGCTGTTTATGTTCTTCTTCAGTTCTTTCTAAATAATATGGCTTGCCAATGAGACCTGTGTGCATTTCATAATGTCTCTCCAGCAAAATACTTAGCTTTAATACAGTGGCTTCTCCTCAGCATTCAGAGCATTTCATACAGATACTCTCAGTCATCTTTCCTAAGCTTATGCATGACTGAGGCTGTCAGAGGAGGAGTGGCTTGCTGGGCAGCCCATTCCTGGGGGGGGGGGGTTAGATCTGCGGTGGGTGGGAGTGGTGCAGCTGTGCCCCTCCACAGAGGCTTCCTGGCCCCTACAAAGAAAATAAAAGGCATTTAAAAAAGGCCTAAGGCCACCCACCAAATTTGGGGTCCAGATGGAAAATAAAAGGCATTTAAAAAAGGAAAATGGGGAAATGCCCCCATAGAACAAAGTGAGGCTACGCCATGAAAAAAGGTGCAGCAACGCCATGGTATGAGGGGGTGTTCCTGAGGCAGAAGGGGTAAGGGAAGCTGCCTAAAGGCAGTTCTGCCCCCAGGAATGCCCCGGGAGCCCCCCCCCCCCACGCTGGCTTGGGCTTTTCCTTCCGGGAATTCCCTGTCGGCGTGGCTGCATTGGTGGCAGGGGGGAGTGCAGCTTCACAGCTCCCTGGCACCAGTATGTTTGCCTCTGGGATGGCATAAGTGCCCATTATTCTGGGTTAAATGGGCAGTTACACTAGAATGGGGTCATACCAGCTCCTAAGGAGCTCCCCCCCTTCAAGAACGCAGCCTAAGGCCACCCACCAAATTTGGGGTCCAGATGGAAACTAAACAAGGGACTTCCCATTGTATGATGTACACACTCTGACCCATAGTATGTCAGCTCATTCCTGGGACCTTAGAAATGCAGTCCACAACGCAGGGCTTAGCTGAGATCTTCTATATACACCAAACTGCAAATATAGACTGATTTACACAGTACAAGCTGGCATTGCAAATGACTGGAAATTGAATGGAGTACTGAATAGAGCATGCAGCATATGCTAGATATACAGATTATCAGATGAGAGTAGAATAAATGTGGCCAGAGGAATATATTTTGAACATGGACACTGTTCTCCCTCCGTGGAAGCAGTAAAAGATGAAAAATGGTTATGGCAGTTATGTCTAAGAAAATTATTTCTTGTGTTAAATGGCCCTTTTTTGCATCGTTAACATGGCCTGAGTTGCCACTTTCCTATAGTTCCATCCCATATTTCTCAAGAAACACAGGAAATCATTTGAGAAGATGGCATTATTAAACCCCATGCTAGCACCATCTCAGAGTAACTGTGGCTTTGACCAATTCAGTGATTCAGTTACATCTTGCACACAACCATGCACACACATGCAGGCACAACCTGATCATTGTGAAATTACCTCAACTGAATTCCATCTGTCACAAAATTCATGTTGGTGTCTTATTGTTCCAGTTTATGTGAGCCATTCTGGGGGAACTACAGCTGTAATGCAAGGCTCAATACAAATGCTTCCACATTGTGAATAATGAACAGAAACCAATTATTAACATGTCTGTTTGGTCCGCTTTACGGCTTCATCTGCATAGTTATGTACACTAGGCATACTCTCATTTTGTGAGTTTTATAACGTGTGACTTGTCAACAATTTTGCTATTTCCTTGTGTGCAATTAGTTGTAGAATATCAGGCTTTGTTCCCGTCGGTGATGGAATTCAGTCTATCACAAGATTCATGGTGCTGTTTCATTGTTCCAGTTGATGTCAAAGCTTAATACTCATTGTTTTCCTAATTGCTCTTTTTACACTTGCTTGATGTTCTTGCATTTGATCTTCTCTGCATCTGATTATCCAAGCCAGGGCTGCTGAAAGCAGTAGGCACCCATGTCAGGCTCCCACTTAATATTTTGGCTGCACAAGGGCCTTAATTAAATTCCCAAAATCAGGCGTTCCAGAATTCCCCAGTGGTCTGACTGACATGATTCAGTGTGTGATTAATAAAATGTAATCCACATAAAGCGGTCATTCAAATTCAAAGCTTTATTGTGGAAATTATTTTTATTGGAATTGTAAAAATCTAGTCAATACTTCCCATGTGTTTCTAAAATTTAAGGGAAGAAAAACCCAAAGGCACTGGAAATGGTTGGCACACTATTACACCCAATGAACTGTGCTTGCCATGGAATGGAAGTGGTAATCTACTCATCAGTTTCAACAGAAACTGGATAGGTTAGTACATGCTGACATGAAAAAAACTACTTCTGAGACTCCTCTCATTAGAGTTTTTAAAAATGTGGATCCTGTTCTATCTGCCCCTTAACATGTGAGGTCAAAAAATTCGTTTGGCAGAACCCAAGTTCAAAATATTTTTAAGGGATTTTTGCAATTGCAATATCAAACAATTATCTTATCATATGTAAATGTAATCTTTTGTATGTGGGACAAACTATGAGACCAATAAAAACTCACATTTTAGAACACAAGTCAAGAATTAGAAATAGAAACATAGAATCTCCGTTGGTTCAACATTTTATTGGAAAAAATCACTCTGAGAATGATTTTCAATGTTTGTTGCAGAAAAGGTACAGTCTTTTGATTATTTTAACATTCTGAAGAAATTACCTCAGTAGGAATGTAGATTGATTTACAATTTGAATACTTTGAGCCCAGCTGCTCTCAATTCTGATATAAATCTTGCGTGTTTTCTGTGAATGTAGTACTGTAAGTAGTTACAGGATCAGGATCAACCTGAGGCACATCACAGCTACTGCCAATATATGTATTATGTTGTAGAGCCAGGTTTGACTCCTTCCAAGCACATTTGGAAAAGTTATGAGGTGGGATTATAGATGTGTTACCCATGTTGGTAAGTTTAAATTTGTTTTAGTCTTATTAAGTTAAAAAATTAGTTTTTGATTATATTTAACAGTATGAATTTGTTTCAGGTTTAATTTTCCAAGAAGATAGACTTTAGACAGATGTTCTAAGTTTTTCTCCTTGTATATTGGGGGTCAGACTTGGCCTGCAATCAGAACTATGATTATAAGCACCAAGTCATGTTGTATGGGTGGTAATTTATTTTTATGCCTTTATAATAGAGTGCTGTTCGTGAAATATTTTGTATGGGGAGAGACTTGATGAAGATATACGAAATGACAAGATAGCGCCTTCCATTGTCTTTCCCATTCAACTTTAGGAATTCCCATATTTATTATAACATTGTTTCTGCTGACTGCAGTTTGAAATGTTATAACAATTTGTATGTTTGTGCAGGTTTCCCATTTGTGGGAGACCTGTTATCTATGCAGCTCTGCTTGAAGATCTGAGACATGTACCTTTGATGTAGTTACGTTGTTAAAAAACACAATAACATATTTTATCATCCACTGTGTGGCAATTTATTTCTTTGTGCCTATTACACAGTTGGCTGTTGCCACTTAGTTCTTATCATTTGTTATTGTGTAACCCTTTTTCTGTTTGACTCTCCAAAGCATAACATGGCATTGTTTTTTAGTTCCATTTCAGATTGGTAATTACAGTATCCCTTCCACCATGAGAGAGGAGACACATCGATAACAATGTTAGCTTTCTTTTTTAATTTGACCTACAAAGCCAATAGCCCTGACCTGGATAGCCCAGGCTAACCTGATCTCATCAGATCATAGAAGCTGAGCAGCATTGACCATGGCAAGTATTTGGATGGGAGACCTCCAAGGAATACTGGGGGCATGATGTGGAGGCAAACCATCTCTGAACATCTCTTGCCTTGGAAACCCACCAGGGGTTGCCATAGGTCATATGTGACTTGACTGCAAAACAAACAAACAAAAAACAAAGCCAATCAGGTGAATTCATGACTTAATTTTTTTATTTGGGTTATTATATGAATAATGTAGTTTTATTTCCACACCCTTGGTCTTTAAGTCAATAAAACATACTTGAACTCTCTTACAACATTCCTAGAGATAATCACCTAAAAACATCAATTACAACTTTGAAACTGCCACGTTTGCCTAATGTATTGGCAATGATATCCATTCATTGTTGTTTCTTTTATGAAACAATTCCTTGTTTAGCAATGGAAATTTTCTACTCCAGATTGCTGGTTGCAGCACACAGTATTTTCGGAACACAGCATCCTAGATAAAATAACCTTTTAGGGTTAATTGATATAGTTTTGTAGAGTCTTGTTTATCTCCTTACACTTTGTAAGTGAACACAAACTGACATGACAAACCGCACTGATCTGCATGTCTCAGGGGTTCTACGGCCACTTAGACGACAAAAATGTCATGTCTTTGTCTGCACACGGTCATTTGTAATTGCAAAGGTAATGGTATCTGAAATCCTGCCTCCATTTAGTAGCTGTCTCACACAAACACAAGATATCCACCCTAAGATTGTTGGTGAAGTTTATTACTTTTCATAAGGTGATTTTTGCATGTACTTTTTGAGCTTATTTCCTTTTTAGGCAGTAATAGCAATACAATTAGATGTTTAACTACTTGTGAAATAAAAAGCAGCTGTGGTATGCAGACTTTTTGTAGTCATGGTATGTGGACTTTCTGGAAGCTTGTTCCAAAAAATAGGGACAGTTATCCCACTTCAAACATACTCCTCTCTGTATATTGAGGAGCATTATGCAGAGAGGTAAAAAACAAAGCCTTCTTTAGAATCTCTGGATATTAGTCAAAATATGGGTTTGATCATTTTCACCTCATTCTTCTTGATCTTTCATTTACATCAATCTGCCCTGGCATCTCTGCTTATTGTCAAGTGCTTGCTACTGAAGCAAGGAAATATGTAACCAGAGAAAGGAAGCAATCCTAATCAGGTCTATTCAGAAGTACATCCCATTTTGTTCAATGGGACTTACTTACAAGAAAGTGTTCATAGGATTGTAGCCACAGTGATCAGAGCTCAAAGGTACTGACCCTATCAGAGAAAAGAAAGAAATCAAACTTCTTTGTTGCTTGCTAAATAATGTAAAACCATATGAAATAGTGACTGGCAGGCTTAATTTAGCATGCCTAACATTTGTTTGATCCCGACAGGAGTCAGTGTCAGGTAGCCGGCTCAAGGTTGCCTTCCATCCTTCCGAGGTCGGTAAAATGAGTACCCAGCTTGCTGGGGGTAAAAGTGTAGATGACTGGGGAAGACAATGGCAAACCACCCCATAAACATAGTCTGCCTAGGAAATGTCTGGTTGTGACATCACCCCATGGGTCAAGAATCATCTGGTGCTTGCACAGAGGACTACCTTTACCTTTAACATTTTACTCATGTTGCATCAAATATCACAAAGAAAATTGCAACAATGGGACAAAGAAGTTGAACACACACACACACACACACACACACACACACACATCTGGGCTTTTCAGGTAAAGGAGGAACTGTACACTTACTGCTAGTTAAATATGTTTAATTTTAAACTAAGGAGAACAATTGTAACCTTTTGCTCTCTTCTGAGACTCCTTCTATGTAACTCTTGTAAAGGCACCTCTCTGTAGTGTTTGGAGAGGCTGCTGCCTCCTTGCCTTCCTTAGCATTTCCTACTTAGTTTTACTGCCACCAAAGGCTCTTGCTTAGTCGGACCCAAAGAACAGGATGGTTTAGCTATACTTGGTAGAATTGCAGAGCAGTCACCTCATGGGGGTTACTCTGAAGCAAATGGGGATCCTTTACTCTAAGTAAAACAGTTCTTTTCTCTTATACTTCTAAATAAACTCTATTTATGCTTAACAGTGTAACAGATTCAGTAAAGTTCATAAGCATAATGGTTTCAGATAGGTACAGTTCTTCTTTCTCTAAAGTTCCTTAAATAAACCTAGCCACAAAGGCTTATTTTCTCACTTGCCACTTAGGCTAATAACTTCTCTCATACTCTCATGAGATTTCTCTCCTACTCTTCACCCACTCAACTCTCCTCTTCCACTCACACTGAACTAACTCTCTCTTTACAAACCACCCTTAGGGCACAGCCACCATCCAATCACAACACACCCCAATCATCCATCCAATCCCACTCTTTTTTACTCTAGAGGCCTACATTTTAACCCACACCAACATACATATAAAACCGCGCATACAATCACAGAAATAAAACACACACAAGATATTTACATAGAGAAACCCCACAACAATGCTTTGTGGTTGGTTAGAGAAATAAATTTAGGTAGATCAATACCAGGAAAGAAGAAACCCAAGTAAACGTAATTAAAATTATCTATGACTTTTCGGGACATATGTATGAGAGTCATATTTTGTGTCTCAAGTTGAAAGATCTATTATAAAAAACTAAAAAAGAAGTGCTTCTGATTTAAGTATTAACAATGATTTTTCAAGGCTAAGGGAAATATAATGCATAAAGAGATCATCAGCTCCACAAAATACGTGTATGAAGATCTATGCCTCACTCCTGACTCCTCGGGACAGTGTTAGCCAACTGGTGGTAAGATTCTGGAACAGGACATGCTCCTAATATCAGATTAATATGTGTTACTTTGAATTACACAACTCGTGAAGTGTTTGTAACATTATGTTTCTTGTGCTATGCAATTATTATACCTGTTCTAGAAAGCAAATATTTACAAAGGAGTTTTGCCTCTCCAGTCTTGGTATAAATTAGATGTCAGTATGATACCAGTTCCTGGTATATTCTCTTAAGAGAAGCCAGACACTCTTCCGAGTTTCCTGAAGTGACTTACTGTCAAACGAAATACTAAAGGTATGTTAAACATACTGTAGGAGGCAACTGTGACATGAGCTCTCTTCAATATGACATTATTACACATGTAGATTTCAACCCTCATAGAATGGGGATGAGAACAAGTGCTCTGACTCTGTTGAGCATTAGGTAGCGAGCTTTGTTTAATTTCAGACAGGCAAAGATTAACCAGTTCAAGGTATGATGTAACCTGTAATATGTTAATCTAGCATTTGGTCAGTGAAGAGCATCCATTGGAGACATGCCGCTTGTCACGTACACAAGCAAATCTGCATTTTACTGTGCTTTCCATATATCTTTTGTTTAGTAGAGAAAGCACAGTCCTAGTTAACTTTTGACCATCAACCTGGAAGGATGGAGGGGGGATTCTTATATCTAGAAATGCCTCTTGTTTAAGCTTAGGGCCTGCCAGAAGCATCTGGCAGTATAGGTAACTGTAGAGATGTAGAAAGAATGTATTTGTTTTACCTCCCGTGAACCCTATCCCTGATTTAGTGAGTAAAGGTTGTTTGACTAAGACAAAAGGATTTTGTCTATTTTTGTGCATATGTGTGACTTACTATATTTTCATTAGGCCATAACCAAACAATCCAACCCTCTGAATCGGTAGCAGATAGATACTAACAAGTAAGGCTCAATTCTAACAGACTCCCATCCTGCACAATTGCTGGATCGTAAGCACCGAGTATGCAATCAAAATCTACCCAAGAAATTTACAGCAAATATTAAGCTAGAAGCAACGATCTGGACTGGTAAGTGTTGTTCATGGAGGGACATTACCCCCCCCTTTTCCAAATGCTGCCCCTGGCAAGTTGGGGACTCCAGTAACAGAACTGGGCACAAGGTGGATGTTAGCAGTAGGATGACAAATGTTCAGAAATTACCCCCTCCTCACTCAGTTGCTTCCCAAAATGTAGTCTGAATCCAGTGTTGTTATTATTTATCTCATGCACGTTTATGTTAAATAATACACAAATTCTGGGTTAAGTAAAACACTATATTCATATTTGGGGGTATTCAGTTGAGTATCTGCCCATATCAATGTCTCAGCACTTTGGGCCAGGTTACTGAGAAAGAGCGTGATAACCCTATGAGGGTGCTGGGCGGTTAGAAATGGAAAGCCCAGTGAGAGCTCTAAATTAAAGCAATTATTCTTCAATGTATATGAGTCCCCACTGCTCAGTTATCCAGTAGGTAGTAGCTGACTGTGTATTAGCAGACTGTGTATTCTGAGATTCATTGACTCAGTGCTAAAGCTACAGTAAGTACACCCCCATCTAATCCAGTTTACCAATTAACCCCTGGGGTGCCAGAGTAAGGAGACGACTCTCAAAGTACCCCAGGGATGTCACAAACAAGATTTAGTTTGGGATTCCCAGCAGGTTTACAAACACTCAGACAGATTACCAGATTTATTCTTATTATCACAATGAATGCTTGTCACTGTTCCAAATTTTCCTTGGCATTTCCTCATTTGTATATATTTGTTCCTCTGCTTGTCATTTTGAATTACTGTAACTCTGCCTTTGGAGGTTCTGAATATTTCTGAATAATTCATTTTTTCTGCTTTCCCTGGGATGTCACTCAGACTGCTATTAATCATACTGCATTATTTAGCTGTAAAGGACTTGGGTGCTCTTTTTTTCTCAGTTTTATTCCAGTATCATTAAAACAATTGACCAAGAAAAAAATTAACCTTTACCTATTTTATGTTTTGGTGATGATCTGGAAACAGTATAACTCAGTGTCTAGGCTGCATTTAGACTTTGACAAGCTATCTGAAATTAAATCATGGACAGGAAGTTTAGAATTCTAGAGCATAACACTTCCAACACAGGGGGGTGGGATTCCACACATAGGATAAATGGTCCAAAGGACAACCCTGCAGCTCCTTGTAGGGTTGCCAACCTCCAGGTACTAGCTGGAGATCTCCTGCTATTACAACTGATCTTCAGCTGACAGGGATCAGTTCACCTGGAGAAAATGGCTGCTTTGGCAATTGGACTCTATGGCATTGAAGTCCCTCCCCTACTCAAACCCTGCCCTCCTCAGGCTCCGCCCTGAAAACCTCCCACTGGTTGCAAAGAGGGACTTGGCAACGCTAGATGTTTCCTTTATTTATTTAGATGGGAAAAGTTAGGTCAGTTTTACAGTTTGCAGGCATGATAGAGGTAGGAGAAGAAAGAATAATAATTTACATGAGACTTTTTTGTGGGGGGAATCAACAGCCCCAGGATGCAATAGCCTTCAGCTCAGTGATAAACTTCTTCGGTACCTGAACATAATCTGATGGTGGGGGGAGACCTTTGAAGACTAAAGCAGTGGTCTTTTTATAAAAATAAACTGGACCATTACAAGATTCCACCTACAATACCAAATATTGCATCCTGCATTTTATTGTTTTGCTGCAGCTTTTCATTTTTGCTTTTGTGATCTTTTTAGACATTGGTTCGGATTTAGCAATCTGTCAGCAGCGGTCACTGGCAGATGCAGTTTTCTCACTGTGTTCCCTTCTCCCCAGTAGTCCCTTTTAGTCCCTGGTAACATGATTCCTGGAGTCATGGGACTCACATGGAAAAACACCCACACAGGTGGGGGGCGCAGAGAGGAAGAAAGGGGCAAAATTGTTCTTCCTCCCACAAGTGGAACTGTGCTTGCAGAAGGAACTTTTGCCTCTTTCCCACTGTAGCCGTTTTGTCCACATGGCTCCCAAGATCCTATAAATTGTCTTTTTTGGGAGGATGTAGCACTACTACAGGACCACTGAGAGGGAGAAACTGGGGCAACAAAATTCTAGGAGCAAGTCATGTGATTCGATTTCACATGGTGGGGCAGTAATTTCATTTGATAAATTCCTATATTTGGAGGAATCCAACAGCCTCCTCTCCTCCTACAAAATCCAAGAAGATCAAGGACAGCTTTTTCCAGGTTATAGCATAATCAATATGGGTTGTCCAAGAGCCTGACTGATGAAACATCACCCCTAAATATTTAAAGCTAGATACCTGTTCTAATGGTTTCTCATCCATTGTCCATTTATAATAATGCAGTCTAGATACCAAAAACAATAACCTTGGTTTTATCATAATTAACATGAGGTAGATTTTTTTTAAAGTAGGAGCTGAACCATCTCAATAGCCTTCTAAGACCAATCTGGGTATGCAAAATTAGCAGTGTGTCATCTGCATAGAGAAAAATTGATATGGTTTTTCCATCTACTTTGACTAGAAAGAAATGAAGACCTGACAGGAATTTTTCCATATCATTTATGTATAGATTAAAAGGCACTGGGGCCAAAATGCAGCCTTGGTGGACCCCTTTGGTAGTTTTAACTGAGTCAGACAAATGGCCATGGACACAAAGTCTGATCTTTAAACTGGTGTCCATATAAAGGCCTTTTACACGCTCTAGCAACCTATGATCAATATTCATATTACTTAGTTTTATGCCAGTGTTCAGGAAGAAACTGATTACACACCTAAACAAGATATGCTGATAATCATAGGTGATTGGAATGCAAAAGATAAAGCTTAAGAAAAACACCAAAACATTCATAGCGACTCGCACGTAGAGACAAAGAGATCTACTGTAATAACCAGTGTAAAGAAATAGAAGAGAACAACAAAAAAGGAAGAACAAGAGATCTGTTCCACAAGATCCAAGAAATCAAAGGGAAATTTAAAGCTAGGCATGCTGAAAGATCGGCATGGAAATACATTAACTGGACAAAATAAAGAAAAGGTGGGAACAATACAATGAAGAACTATACAGAAGAGATGAAAGGATAAAAGATTCTTTCCAAGAAGAATCTTTTGAAGAAGAACCTACAGTTTTAGAAAGTGAAGTGAAAGCTGCATTGAGAGCAATCTGGAGAAACAAATCACCAGGAGCAGATGGGATATCAATAGAGCTATTCCAAGCCACAAAAACGGAGTCCAACAAAATCTTGACAAGAATATGCCAACAGATATGGAAAACAAAACAATGGCCCACAGACTGGAAACGATCCATTTACATTCCAATTCCCAAGAAAGGAGACATCAAAGATTGCAGCAACTATCGGACCATCGCATTAATTTCTCACGCAAGTAAAGTGATGCTCAAAATCTTACAGCAAAGGCTGTTACCATATATGTGTAGTGGCAATATGCGAATACAATAAGAATATTGTATGAGGAGTTTTAGGTTGACATGTCACATAACCCTCCATATTCCCTATATGAAAGTATATTTTTCTGTAATGAATGCTGGTTTCTGTAGTGTTACTTTAAGGGGAGTGTTGTGTTGCCATATGTACTCACTAGTTGATTAGGCAGTCTATGCTGACTCATGCAGCAGCTGGTGTGCATGATCAGGAAGGCAGGCTGTGGGCCAGGTGCCCTGAATCAACCCAAAGTACCTGGCCTAAGTGAAAAACCCCAGAAAGGAGACGAATGGTGGGCTTCTACACAGATCAGCCTGGATGCTGTGTGTCCGGACTGTTGACCTTGGGATCTCTCTGGATGCTGCACACGGAGCCCCTGCAGCCAAGGAGGAGAGAGAGACTCATGTAAAGTGTTATTACTTTGTGTTACTTTGTATTGTGGATTATAAACTGATAAGCCGAATGTTGTGTTACTTTATAAGTAAAGCATTGCCTTTTCTCCACCTACTAGTATTTTCATTGCCTCCAAATCTTAAAGGACCCCTGCCTTGGCAGAACAATATGGAATGAGAAATGCCTGATGTTCAAGCTGGTTTCAGAAAAGGTAGAGGCACTAGAGATCATATTGCAAATCTACGCTGGTTACTGGAGCATATGAGAGAATTTCAGAAGAAAATCATCTTGTGTTTCATAGATTACAGCAAAGCTTTTGACTGTGTGGATCATGAAAAGCTATGGCTGGTTTTAAAGGTGTGCCACTACATCTGATCGTTTTGATGCACAACCTGTACTCTGGACAAGAGGCCACAGTTAGAACAGAATATGGAGAAACGGAATGGTTTCCAATTGGCAAAGGATGTATTTTATCTCCGTAAAGTCTAGTCCCATGATAATCCCATAAGCAGACATCCACAGACAAGTAGTCCAAAGAAAGTTGATTTATTGGAAAATCCACAGGTAAACAGAAGTTAAGAATCAAATGGACACTAATGAAAACTACAAGCACAGTACAGGGCATATATGGAAGAGCATAGGGCAAATCAGGGTAGATCTGGAGTTCTTGTCTAAGAACTCATGGAGCACGGTCCTTTCAGAAGCGCTCATGGGGTAAATTTTGCTTTTTGGCAGTTTTCCATCCCCCACCACCTCAATAGCACAGTCTGTTCTGCGGTGGGGGGGGGGGTAACACATCACACTCCTGTACATTAAAGACATCCGCAAAGTCCTGGTACTCAGGAGGTAGTTGGGATGGACCAGTAGTGTCTGAAGCCAAGGCAGGAGTTGATTGGATTACGGTTTTGACTGCTCCTTCGTACCAGTTCTGTTCACATATCGGATTGGAAAACGCTAAAGTCTCGGCCTCCCAATCAATGGAGGGGCTGTGCCCCCTGAACCAGTTTATTCCAACACCACAGCGTAACAAATATTGGGGGCTATAGTAAAGTCGATTTGTTCCCAATGGTGGCCTATTCCCATCGCTACTCCCCAAGTGCGACGGTCCACTGGCCCACCCTTGAAATCACTGCCATCCATCTGGGCGAATTGAACAGGTGCTGGCAAAGGCACCGACTTAACTTTGAGTGCCTGAAACATGGCCTCGTTGATCAAGGAGCTGGCACAACCAGAGTCTATTAAGGCTTTCACTTGCAACTGGGGGGCCTTTCTATAATGTTGCAACACTACATCCACATAAACAGTCTCTCCCACCTCACTCACCATTAAGGGAGCCTTGGGTTTTGCAGAAGGATCTGCGGAGGTCTGCGGTGTCACTCCATTCACCGCAGACCCAGTCTGTTTTTTGATTGATCCAGGGGAGACTCCAAGTTCAGAGCAGGAGGGTCCCAGTGGCTGCCTTCCTCCAACGAAGCAGAGCTGTCCCCTCCCGGGGCAATTGTAATTCGGGACCCTGGCGGGTCCACTGGCGATGGCTCACTTGCAGACTCCTCGATGTGAAGGGCTGGAGACACTTTCCGTCCTGGAGCGACGCTACGATCAGCCGTGCGCCTCTTCTCTGAGTGCATCCTCTCCCGTGAGGTGTCCCCTCCGGCCGGGGTGTGGGAGCCGGTTGCTCCGGACACAACGGGCAGGTTGCAGCGAAATGACCCATGGCACCGCAAACGAGGCAGGCTCCCCTTTGAAACCACGACACTCGGTCTTGCGAGGGTTGAGCCGGTCTCCGCGGGGCAGGGGCTGCGGCTTTGGGAGGATTTTTCTGGCCTCCCCCCTCCTTGGCCCGATGTCGGGCAAGAGAGATGAACTGGCGGCGGCTTCCCACTTCCTCCGCCAGTAGGATCCATTCCTCCAGGGTGGCTGGATCCCACTGCATATAAGCCCAGTTCAAAATCTCGGGGTGTAAGGCTTCTCGGAAGTAATGCACCCATGTAGCCTCCGCCAATCGACGATTTTACTAGCGAGTCGTTGAAACTCATCAGCAAACTCCCTGACCGAAGAAGATCCTTGCCGGAGTTGCAAAAGGGCAGCCTTGGCTTTCTCCCCCTGGAACGGGTCCTCAAAATGTCGTCTTAATGCTCGCATGAATTCGTTGAGCGAGCGGAGAGATCGGGTCCGGGTATCAAACTGCAGGATCATCCACTCTGCAGCTCTTCCAGTCAGAAGAGAAGAGACGAATCTTACCCAACTATCTTTCGTGGGGAACGCATGCCCTTGTTCCCTCATATAACTGTCCACTTGGTGTAGAAAACAGAGCAACGCTTCTGTGGAGCCGTCGAAAGTCACTCGTAGTCGGGGCTGCTGCCAAGGTACAACTGGTACCACCAGTTGGAGTGGGGCCCCTGGCTGAGTGGGCAGTCCTGGGGGCAGTGCTGGTGGCGGTTGTCCAGGAGGCTGCTGCGTTTGCTGCGGCTGCTGCGGCTGCTGTCTGAGTATTAGTTGCTGCCCAGGAACTGGCTGCTGCAGCTGCTGTCCGGGTATTAGTTGCTGCCCAGGAACTGGCTGTTGCCCGGGGGGGTGGCGGTACGGTTTGGGCCTGATGCAAGCATCCATACTCGCGCACTAGCACATCCATCTGATCTTGCATTTGGGCCATATGCTCCAATAGTTCTCCTTTTTGATACTTCAAAACGTGTATCTCCTCCTCAGCCCCCCCAGTCCGTCGGCCTTGGCTGACACGGAGGTTTGTATTCCAGTCGTCAGAGTCCTCCTCGTCGGGCTCCACATCCTCGTAATAGTCCCGCACGTCAGAGGCGAAGACGAGCCGCCGTCGACGGGCCACATCCCGGGGCGGACAGGGTTCCGGGGAGAACAAGGGCCAATCTAGTCCCCCCCGTCTCTCGGTCACGCTCCGGACGCCAAGGCCGACAGTTCCAGGGCGGCCCTTTTCTGAGCAGTGGCCGCCTCAGCCAAACGTTGCTCCGCCGTCCTTTGTTGAGCAGCCTGAGCCACTTCCAAGGCGGCGGCCCGAGCCGCGGCCGCTACCAGCAACTCTGCCGCTTGCTCCAGTAGCAACTGAATTTCCTCATACTTGCCCAGTAGGGGTAAAACCTTACAGGCAAGCTCCATGGAGGAAGAACTCTGGATGTAGCACCTTAATCACATCGTCCTCCGACGCCAGGTCTGGCGGTAATTTCATAAGGGACACTATCTTGGCGGCCAGGTTATGCACGTCCTGGCTGCCCAGGTTGAGGTCTGGACCAGTCCCACTCCCAGCTCCTGCCATTGGGAACGAGGAAACGGACCCTCGGATTGGGACCGATGGCTCCCGCTGCACCCCGCAAACTGCAACCTCGTCGAACAGCTGGGTTAAGAGAGTTGCGTCCTCTTGCGCCAACCGGGTCTCCTTTAGTAAAACATCCAACCACCAAAGTTTGTTATGGGCGCGGAGATCAGCATCCCGCGTCTCCCAGGGGGCCACTGCCACTTGTCGATGCCACTGCTCCACGACCAACTCAGTCAGTCGGTTGGACTCGGCTTGAGTCCGCTGTGCTCCACCATCAACCAAAAGGGAGACTGCAGCCAAGAAATCAGAAGGAAATTGAGACTGGGTAGGGCAGCCATGAAGGAGCTAGAAAAGATTTTGTAGAAGGCAATGATCCAGGGTGGAATGTCCTTGCCTAAATCCAATTTGCTCTGGTGCTAACAAGTTTTTTTCAATTACCCATGTCTCTAGCGTCAATAGGAGATGTCTCGCATAAAGCTTTCCTATTACATCCAGCAGGCTTATTGGTCTACAGTTAGCTGGGTTGGTAAGCTCCTCCTTATAAATTGGGACCACAATAAAAGAAGTCCTTTCTTGAGGGAACCTACCAGACTTATCTATATGAGTGAACAGAGTGGCTAAAACAGGTGTCCACCAGTCCTGGAAAGCCTCAAGCAAATCAGAGGGGATAACATTTTCACCTGGAGCTTTATTACCCTTCATTATAGAAAGTAGGGATTTTATTTCACTGACAGATACAGGGGGTACCCATACCTTGACAGGACCCTGTTGGCTCCCTGACTGCTGAATAAAGTGATTACAGACTTTACTGACCTTTATAATTGTACTATTTCCTGTAGAACATCTCTAGTTACCATTCTTTATGTTTTCATTGTTTGAGAGGAAAGTTCAAGATATGGCTTGAGCACCAGTTGCAAAGAGAAACCAGGGACTCATGAATGAACCTCAGAATACTTCTAGCATCTACCTGTGGCTTGATGGATTAATTGCTTGCTTGTTGTAACTGTCTTAAGAGGTTAATTAAACTCACAGCAGGTGTAGCATACCTCAGACCATAGGAGGTCTTGCTATTCTGAAGGGAGATTAATTGGATGAATGAACAATTGCAAGTTAATGGAGCATATAATTTATGCTTACTTGAAGAGTTGTTTCACTTCAGCTACAGAAATAATCCAAGTGGTCTTTCCTCCCCCAGTTCCCATTGGTTTGTTGGGAAAGCCTTTATTTCTCTGCTTTCCCACATGTCTGGAAAATTTTAACTTCTTTCTAATGATGTATTGACTCCATTCAGACATAACATAAAACCATGCTTTATTTTGACAATGGTTAGTCTGTGATAGCAGGATTTGGTTCACAGATAATCATTAAATCCTACCATGCCTTGACAAATGCTGATTTCATCACTTATGTTCTTTTCTCTACAGGGAACTGTCTGGTACCCCAGCTTGCACTATGGGGAGGGCTAAGTTCCAGGTGCTGCCCTCCCCACAATGCAACCTGGAGTGCTTTTGGTAAAGTTAAGACAAACGATTTAAAAAGTAGTCACAGGGATTATTCACCTATGGTCTGAATTCAGCTTTGTAATTTGCACAAGATGTGCATGGAAGTAGTGCAAGTTTGGTACTAATTCTAATTCTGTATCACTTCTATGTAAGGCTGCTGAATGAGAGCCCAAACGACACAAGATGTTTTGTGTCAGTATTCTGTGCACATGCAGCCAGTGGTGCAAACAGCACCCTGCTGTTTCAAGTTGGGAAAATGGCACAGGAGAAAGGCTGAAGTCCCTTCCCCCACATCGGTCCAAATCCAAATTGGTGGCTAGCGCACTTGAGAACTTTTGTCTGGCTTTGCAACATTCAGAACTGAGTCAGGGGAACCCTGATCTGACTTATGTAGTTTGACTCTGAGATTATCTGGAATTTTGGTGTTGGGTGCCATAAGTATGCTAATGCTATGTTTTTATAACTGGGCAGATAGAGGTGGTAGGATGTCTACTTGGCTGGTAGGATGTCTGATTTGAATCCCAGCTGGGTGCCTTACACCATGCTTTTGTGCCTTCCAGATAGAACTACCACAACACACTGTGGCTCAGGTCACACTTCATGCAAAACCACGATTTAATTAAATTAACCAACGTTACTGTGATTGTATGCAAGGCACTCCACTAACTGTGGTTAGTTAAGGTCTGTTAAACCAGCATCTGAAGTTGGTTTATTTAACCACAGTTAGTCTGTCATTTCATGTGATCTCTGAATGCTGACTCCCTTCTTTAATCTTGGCTTGTTCTTTGGTGATGCCCTCTCAGACTACAGAGAGAAGGAAATGAAACTACTGTTTGCCCAAAGCAAACCAGGATTTGGGTAAATGTGAGCTGAATCCTGGTTTCACAAACTAACAATAGTTGAAATAAATCATGGAGCTGAGTTATGTCTGAACCAACCCTACACATGGGGCTGCAACGGAAGACAGTTAGATGCTCCAATTTGTGCAGAATGTAGCTGCCCTCCTTTTGTTCGATATTGGGCACTGTGCATGCACACAACATATTCTTTGGTAGTTATATTGGCTGCCAGTTTGCTTCTGGATTCTTTGGTAGCACTGGTAGCATTTAAGGCACTGGTTCATTGTTTTAAAAGCCTTCATTATCTGGGACCCATATATCTGAAGGGCCACCTCTTTCCATATAAATCCAAACACCAATAAAGGGCTACCCAACTTTTTTTCTTGACAGAAAAGTCTTCGATTCTCCATCTTTCCTCATAGGAAAAGTGGTCCAAACCACTAATCAACTTGGTTGTCTTCCTTTGTACTTTTCCCAGTTGCGCAATCTCCTTTTTGAGATATGAACTGCACCAGTATTGCAAATGAGGCCACCCCACAGAGTTATACAAGGGCATTACAATACCGGCTGTTTTATTTTCAACCCCTTTCCTAATAACTCCTCACATAGAGTTTGCCTTCTCCACCACTGCCACACAAAGTCAAAATTTTCATTGGGCTTCCCACAACAATTCCAAGCGCTCTTTCATTCTCGGTCTCAGCCAGTTCAGCCCCCATCAGCATATATTTAAAATTAGGAGTTTTTGTTTCAGTATGTATCAGTTTATACTTACCGATGTTAACTTTATTTGTCATCTTTTTGCCCCTCCCCCAATTTAGAGAGATCCTCCTGTAGCTTCACAGTCCACCTTGGTTGGCACCATCCTGAATGATTCAGTAAGGTATGCAGTCTTGGCTACTACATTGTTCACCCCAATTCCAAATCATTTATGAAAAAATTAAATAGCCCTGATCCCAATATCTAGCGCTGCTCACTTCCCTCTATTACAAGAACTGCCCATTTATTCCAAATCTCTTCTTCCTGCCATTTAACAAATTTTTAATCCAGAAGCAGACACCCCTGGTCCTCTTATCCCATGACTACTAAGCATACTCAAGTGTCTTTGGGGGAGGTACCTTTGTCAAAAGCCTTTTGGAAGTCCAATTATATGATGTCTATTGGTTTGCCTTATTCACATGCTTTTAAACCTGCTCAAGGAACTCCAAGAAGCTGGTAATGCAGGGCTTTCTTTTGCAGAAGCGATGCAGATTCTCCTTGAACAGACTTTGTTCCTCAATGTGCCTAATAATAATCTCTTTAATAACAGCTTCTACTAATTTACCTGGAAACAGGTGTTAGGCTGGCTTGTAATTTTCTGGATCCCCTCTGGATCCCTGTTTAAAAAACTGGAGTGATGTTTCCTATTTTTTAGTCTTCTGGCACAGAGGCCCATTTTAGTGACAAGTTACTTGTGAGCAGATCAACAATTTCACTTTTGAGTTCTTTAAGAACCCTCAGGTGTATGTCATCTGGACCTGCCGACTTATTAATTTTCAGTTTGCCTAGTAGTCTTAGAACTTTTCTAGGAAAGGTTGAGAGCAGCAGGAAAAGAGGAAGACCCAACAAGAGATGGATTGACTCAATAAAGGAAGCCACAGTCTTCAATTTGCAAGATCTGAGCAAGGCTGTCAAAGACAGGACATTTTGCGGGACTTTCATTCATAGGGTCGCCATGAGTCGGAAGCGACTCAACGGCACTTAACACACACACACACACACACACAGTAGTCTTAGAACTTAATTCTTTAGACACCCTTCTTAAAAACAATCCTTTGTTAACTTTTTTGGGAAAAACTTGAGGATAGAATCTTAGAGTTCGAAGGGGCCATACAGGCCATCTAGTCCAATTCCCTGCTTAATGCAGGACCAGCCTAGAGCATCCCTGACAAGTGTTTGTCCAGCCTCTCCTTAAAGACTGCCAGTGAGGGGGAGCTCACCACCTCCCTAGGTGTAGAGTAGTGGATTCCACTGTCAAACAACTCTTACTGTAAAACATTTTCCCCCTAATATCCAGCCGGTACCTTTCCGCCCACAATTTAAACCCATTATTGCAAGTCCTATGCTCTGCTGCCAACAGGAACAGCTCCCTGCCCTCCCGTAAGTGACAGCCCTTCAAATTCTTAAAGAGAGCAATCATGTCCCCCCTTAACCTCCTCTTCTTCAGACTAAACATTCCCAACTCTCTCAGCCTTTCCTCATAGAGCTTGGTCTTCACGCCCCTGATCATCCTTGTCACTCTCTTCTGCACCTGCTCCATTCTGCCCACTTACTTTTTGAAGTGAGGCCTCCAGAACTGCACACAATATTCCAGGTGCGGCCTGACCAATGTAGTGTACAGTGAAACATCTAATAGGACTCACTTCCAAGATACACAAGAGATTTCAGCAGATGGAAGGGCTTTCCACTTGCATAGTGGGACGTACCCCACTCCCACTACAGCACAAAATATCCCTCAAAGCATTGCTTCTGGGGGGAGGGGGTCAGAGGTCTGAGTATGGAGGGGGAAGTCAGGTAAAGTCAACTCTCACTTCAGTCTTCAGAAATTCTCCATGGATCCAAGCAAAAGTGCATAGCTTAAGGATGGGTTTTGTTCACCATTTTGCTTTGGGTGGCTAACCTGCTGTGAAACATGAGGTCCTACAACAGGTTTAAATAGCTTTGGCTCAAAAGGTGCCCATATCATCACCTACTGCAATCTCTTCCATAACTGATGCAACAATACCCTCTAACTCCAGATAACCAGCTTATCTGGAATTAACTCTTTCTGGACTAACTAGCTTTTGAAAAGCTTGAAAAAAATCTTATCTGCATTGTGGCACTACAAAGCAATTGAAAGCACAATAAGTAATTAAATAGCTTTAAAAAACTTTGATTCTCTGGCAGTAGCCCCAGGGGGACTTTTGTTACATTATGCAGTGTATGGAGTTAGTTAGCAAAAGATAATCCATTCAGGCCCTTTGAACGTCTGCCAATTACAGCATACATTGACTTCAGCAATAATACAATAAAAGGACAGAGGAGCTGCAGGATTACATATTTAATTTACTTTAAACGCATCTAAAGGAATGAATTTTAAATGTTTTATCCAGTTCTAAAGCAACTTTGAATTCCCATGCATCTTAAATGTCAGAGTACCAGAAGGTCAGGGTCTTTAAACAAGGAGGCAGAAAAGAAATTGGAGGCATTATGCTGCACCATATTTCCTAGATTATCATGAATGTATGACATTTGACATTATAAAACAGAGCAGCAAAATCCTAGTAAAACCCATCCTTTGTAGTTGGTTAGGAGCTGATAAGTATTGCCCCCTAGTGATCGGCACATTCTTCAGCAAAATTCTACGCTTCCCTTCCAAACAGCATCCCGTCCAAACAGGTGCCATTTTGGTAAGTACAAACATATGTACTTGGAATGTAAGCAGAGGGCATCTATAGTTCTGCACATACATAGATTCTTCCCACCCGAGAAATCTAAGAGTAGTGGAGTAAAGCAACATTTCTAAGCATAATAACTGTTAAAGCTGAGAGTCCAGAAGCAAAAGTAGCCAGGCCAGGCAAAGAGAAGAAGGGCCAGCCAGAACCAGAAGTTGTATAGGCTCAAGTGGAACTCTACTGGTCTTTTGTGTTTCTTGATCTCTGTTGAGTTGGACAGCAGCTGCCATCTGCAATTGTGGTACCAAAGTGTGGCAGACAGCTCCCTCTTCTGGAAGTTGCCACAGAGGTGCAGAGAGTAACAGTGCCATCCTAAATGGAGTAACACCCTTGTAAGTTCAGTGACTTTTCCCTAACTCTGCTTAGGATGGCACAGCAAGGCAGCTGGATCTGGGTGTTGGAGGTCTTGATTTACAAGGAAATAAGGTCTTTTGAACTCAGTGGGACGTGTTTGCAAGTAAATCTCTCTAGGATTGGCCAGTTAATTAGGCAAGTCAACAATTTGCATATGCTTAAAACTTGTTTATTCTGCAGCAGACTTCTGTTTTTGTAAGCGTTAAGATATTTGGAATGGGTAGTAAAAGGAAAAGAGCCCCGTGGCGCAGAGTGGTAAGCTGCAGTACTGCAGCCCAAGCTCTGCTCATGACCCGAGTACGATCCTGATGAAAGTTGGTTTCAGATAGTTGGCTCAAGGTTCTCTTAGCCTTCCATCCTTCTGAGGTTGGTAAAATGAGTACCCAGCTTGCTGGGGGTAAAGTGTAGATGACTGGGGAAGGCAATGGCAAACCACCCCATAAACATAGTCTGCCTAGTAAACGTTGGGATGTGACATCACCCCGTGGGTCAGTAATGATCCTGTGCTTGCACAGGGGACTACCTTTACCTAGTAAAAGGAAAGAGTAGTATGGGCAGAGGAAAACAAATAGAGTAGGGTTGTCAAACATAAGGCCTGGGGTCTGGATCCAACTTATTGAGAGCTCTTATCCTGCCCATGAGCCAGCCATGGCAGCTACCCCCTCCTCCTGTTCTAGGTTGGCGAGGCATGGGCCGGCCTAATCAAGTGGCATTTATCTCATATCCGGCCCTTGTAACAAATGAGTTTGACACCCCTGGAATGATCGACTATCCTGCACAACTCCTATTCATTTCAGCATGGCACATGCAGGAGTCGTTCCTGGTGGATTAACAATTTATTTATTTTGTTCACATTTCTCCCCAACAAGGACCCAAAGCAGTTTAAAATATAGATTTCCCCTCTTCCATTTTACCCCCACTGCAACAGCCGGTGGTGGCTGTTAACCCGTCGGGGCTGGTGGAGCAAAGGGCAGGGTGGTTAATGGCAGGCAGAGCCAATCAATTCTGGTTTTGTCTCCATCCTCCTCCCTTGCAACACTGCAGAAGAAGACTTTCTGGAAAAATTTCTCCAGTAGTACAAAAGGGGAACACTGATCCCTATGCAAGTGCTAACTTAATGAAGCCTCTCCATTTGCTTCCTTGTTTCCAAGAAAAAGAGGCATTTGCAATGCAGGAGAGACATTCTGCCATCTTCTCCCCCCTTCCTAAAAGCCACTATGAGACAAAAAAGAATATGAGTATTGCAGGTCTCAATTTAATCCAGAATTAAGCCAAGATCCTAGCTCAATAATTCATGTTCCAAACAATGGTCCCCAAGTGGCCCCCACATGCACCATGGCATCCACTGACACTTTTTCTAGCACTGGCAAGTGAAAGTGGGTGGGGCACCTCACTGGCCAATGGAGATCTGATGGACAGATTTTTAAGGATGTCGTTTTGGTGGCAACTACCTCCACAGTGCTGGCTTTATTCCCTCTCTTCTCTTTCCCTGTGTATTTTTTTTAAATGACCCCTCTTTTCCTCTGCACTTGGGCTTCCTCTGTGTGTTGGCAGCCATTGTGTGGTGGCGCCCGCCCACCCTGTGTCAGAATTCCAAAGATGCGCATGGGCTCAAAATGGCTGGGAACCCCTGTTGTAAAGTAACATACATCGGGGTGGCCTTTAGTCACTGCGAGAAGTCAAAGGCATTTCCTCAGGTAATAAACTGCACACAGCCAGCCCAAATTAGATTAAGCATTGTTGGTTTCAGACAAGAGACTTTCAGTTGCCCCAACACCTTTCTTTTCAGGGGGTAACATTTTTCAGCAGTTTTAGTAACAAAATGTTTGAGAGTATATGCAGAATGCCTTTAATTCACCACAAACGGTGCAAACCTATGGATGTTTAATCAGTCCTATAGTCAATATGATTTACTCTCAAACAAGTAAGATTGTGACCTGAAAGAGATTTGGTTTTCTTTGGGGAAGAATGTTTGGGGGGGGGGGGCTCTTGCCTTTCCCCCTATGTACGTATTATATTCAGCAACTGAATTACTGAAGATGTTACTTTCCATAACCCTTCTTCTTCAGCCTTTCAGAGCCACTGAAAAGGCTGAAGGACAATACCTTTGCTTTCTCCTGACAGTAAGAGGGAAGTTTCTCCCCTCTTTCTGTAGCAGCAAGATTTCATTTGTGTGAGAAATCCCTTTTTGAACCTTCCATTCCAGCTTTCCCCTCTAATTAACAGAAACACTCCACCTTCCCCTGGGTTTGAAAGGTAAAAGAGGCATGTGAAAAATAAATCCTGGATGCATTTTATAGGCTTAATTCTGAATGAGGGCAGGGGTGATGAAGGCTATAAAGAGACAGTGCATTAGTCCATTCGTGCCTTAGTGGCCACAAAATCTCTCCATCTGAGAATCCCTGATTGGTCAGTTTTTTCTCCCCCCCCCCTCCCCTGAGAAAGAAGAAAGAGTAGCATGCCTGGACAATGGATTCTTATGGCTCCATTGACCAACCAGAGACTCTGAGGGAGCCGTAAGGATGGTTCCCTGCCCAGTGAACTAATGCACTGGTGTGGATAGGCCTAGTTTAAAGGGGAAATGGGAAGAAGCCCTCTGCTTCTTCTTGCAGTGCCGAACTAAACAAAGAAAAGTCAGTGATTGACTTAGCTGACAGCTTACCATCCTCCTCTGGTGAGGAGGCAGGCAGAGAGGGGATGGGTAGCTTGAACAGGTGGGGCATTGCCCCATTTGCTCTAATGGACTGGCCTGCATTGACAACAAACTTGGGAGGTAAATTAGCCTGTGACAGTGTAGTCTGTGAGCGCCCTCTGCTGCTGGTTCACCTCTGCCCCCCTCTGCCACGGTGGGGTATCTGGTTGTGCCTGCTTAAGGTCTCAGAATCAGGGTGTGGGCGAGGGTTGCTGCACCCGGCCATCTTCCCTGGGAGAGCTCAGCCTCAATACCAGGCTCAGGGTCTCTTAACTCCTCCTAGCCCTCCTTAATTATCCCATACCCCTAGCCTTGACCCAAACCCCCGGTTCCTGGTTCAATCTCCTCCCTCCAACCTTCCCTGGGCCTTGGTCTGGCCCTACCATACCATCTCCTCCCCTTTCCCCTTGTCCAGGTGCCTATTAGGTGCCTCCTGGGAGCTCAGGCCAACTGCCAAAGATTCTCTGGTGTGATGTGGGGAGGCTGCTGTTTCTTCATCACTGTCATCACTGACTGATGACATCATTGGCAGGCAACTAGGAGTCACTGCAGGAGCCAGCTGTTGTGAGGGCCAGCTTCTGGTTTTCCTGATCAGCATGGGATCTGACAGAGATGTGGGCCCCCTGCCTTCCTCCAAGCCTAAGGACGGCAGTGGTTCCGGATCCCATGCTGCCGGGCCGGTTTTGTACATCAGCAGCGGCTCTGGCCCTGGGGCGGACTGTCCCTTTGATGGTGGCAGAGCTGGGTGCAGAGGCAGGGCTCTCTGGTGTGTGGGTCTCCCCTCCACAGAGCCAGGTACGTGTGGTGAGCCTGAGGTCGAGGCTGGGAGCCTGCACCCAGACAAAGTCCAACACTTTAACCATTACACTGTGCTGCTGGCTCACATTACATATTTCAGGAAGAGATTGGGGGTCGTTTTCAGGGGAAAAAATGCACTATTGTTACCAGTAGCCCCCTTCCTAGATGTGTGCTGACTGCTTCAACTTCATCTTGGCTAAATTCTCTTTGGCAGCCATTTTAGGAGTTAGCAATTCTGTGCTTTGGAGAAGGTGAGGTTGGTTCTACTCAGGCTATGCTAATGAGTAGCCAAAAACTTGGGTGGGAGACTGATTTACGGATTCACCTGTGTCAGTTTTCAAAGCTGGCCCGGCTGTGGAAGTGGGAAGAGCTTTCCTCCTGACACTGAGCTTAATTCCCCAAATTAGTTGCGGTTCTGGACAAATGTCCTGAACCCAAGTTAGGGAGAGCACATGTGTCTAAAAATACACATGAAAGGGAGCTCATGTTGTAGTAATATTTATTATGCTCAAAACATCACCAGAATAGAGACTGTAATACTTGTACTAATTGTTGAAAGCCCAGCAGCTGATGTACTGCTCAACTTTTGGATGCTGAAATTAAAAAAAAGGGTGGTTTGCTTTTGATCTAAGATGTAGAAGACTGCCCAACAAGGCACTGGATTCCTCTTCATTAAAGATGTTACTTGCAGAAAGACATAGAATCTAAGGATTATAAATACAGTTTGGTTTCTTCACGGGAAAGCAAAATAAAGACCCGCTATTTCTTAAAAATATATACCACAGTAATACAAAATCACAGATCAGTTTTTCATGCTCTTCAGCAGTTCAGTTCCTTCACAAATCATAAAATGTGGAGCAGCTCTTTACAAAAAAAATTTTTTTTTAGGTTTCAATTGTTCAATAAAACATAAAAATAAAATTGTATAACAATAACACCAGAGATGAATTGTATAGATATCTGCGGAATACAGTTTTAAACAAAAGGGAGCAATAAAATGAACTGAATTGTTATAGAGTCACAGAATGATTACAGAAATAAAACCAACTTTATGTATTGAGACATATGGAATTTAGCAAAACAAAGATGAATGCAAATTGTGATACTTATTTGAAATTTGGTTTGGTTCTCAAACAGTTTTTCAAGGAAGGCTTTGAGTGATTCCTCCACTGCTACCCCAGTATCTGCTTGTGATGCTATCATGAATAAGTAAATAATCCCAAATCTTTCTCAGCCAGATGGGAAGACTTTTGTTTTCCTTTTCCACTGTGTTAAGAAGAAGAGTTGGTTTTAATACCCCACTTTTCACTACCGTAAAGAGTCTCAAAGTGGCTTACAATCACCTTCCCTACCCCCTCCCGAACAGGCACCTTGTGAGGTAGGTGGGGCTGAGAGAGTTCTGAGCCCAAGGTCACCCAGCAGGCTTCATGTGGAGGAGTGGGGAATCAAACCCAGTTCCCCAGATTAAAATCCACCGGTCTTAACCACTATACCACCTTGACTTTCTTGCACGCTTGCCCCTATCAAGAGAGTAGAAATGAGTTTGGTCCTGATTGACGGAATTTGATGCATGCAACTATCCAGGTGTCTGGGAAGGAAACTCTCTCAATAATGAACCTTCCATGCTGGCCATAGACGAGGAATAGAGAATAAAACTGTGATATTATACTGCCCTTGTTCAAATGTATGGTGAGACTACACTTGGAATATTGTGTACAGTTCTGGTCACCACACCTAAAAAAGGATATTACAGACCTTGAGGAGGTGCAGAAAAGAGCAACCAAAATGATTAGGGGACTAGAGCAACTGTCCTATGGGGAGTAGTTAAGACGCTTAGGGCTGTTTAGCTTGGAAAGAAGGCGGCTGAGGGGAGACATGATAGAGGTCTATAAAATTATGCATGGTTTGGAGAGAGTGGACAGGGAGAAGTTTTTTCATCCCCTCCCATAATACTAGAACACGGGGTCATCTGCTGAAGCTGGAGGGTGAGAGATTCAAAACAGATAAAAGGAAGTATTTTTTCACACAACGCATAGTTAAACTGTGGAACTCCCTGCCCCAGGATGTGGTGATGGCTGCCAGCTTGGAGGGCTTTAAGAGGGGAGTGGACATATTCATGGAGGAGAGGGGTATTCATGGCTATTAGTTAGAATGGATACTAGTCATGCTGCATACCTATTCTCTCTAGTATCAGAGGAGCATGCCTATTATTTTGGGTGCGGTGGAACACAGGCAGGATGGTGCTGCTGCAGTTGTCTTGTTTGTGGCTTCCTAGAGGCACCTGGTTGGCCACTGTGTGAACAGACTGCTGGACTTGATGGGCCTTGGTCTGATCCAGCAGGGCCTTTCTTATTTTCTTATGAACCTGCATGCTGAACCTGCACAGGGAAATGGCCTAGATGGCAGAGTCTCTCACCACAACTGTGTTTCATGGACAAGGATGTGCAAGGAACTGCTTGGCTATTGCTCTATGACTGGAACCAGGGATCTTCCATGTGCTGGCAAACCCTCTAGGTACCCCCCTCAGGATACAGATATATTTAGAAAATATCTGGGAAATATAAAATATCAATTCACCCAACAACTTTCAGAGTGTTTCAGAGGGGTAGCCGGGTTGGTCTGCAGTAGAACAGCTAGATTTGAGTCCAGTAGCACCTTAGAGGCTAACAAGGTTTTCAGGGTTTAAGATTTCAAGAGTCAAGGCTCCCTTTGTCAGATACATTTTTTGGATTCATTGGAATGTTACATGCCCAGAAATGTTTTCAATATAGGGAATGACCCTGGCCCCACTATCTTCTTAACCTTGATACAAAGATCATCAGCAATTATAAGGATTTTCACTTTAATGGGGCCAAATGAGAGAACTAGAACTTTAAAGTGTAGTTTTGGACCCTGTCTCTTTTGGACTCTTCTTTGGCATTGGATTCAATTCTATAAAATCATTAAAACTGTAAACTGGTAAAAACTTTTTTTATATATAAAAAACCTGCCTTATGGCCCTCAAATGAGATGACCAATTTTGTGGGGTTTGTGTGTTTAGTTAATACCTAAAAGTGATTCCTCAATGGACTTAATAGCTGTTGACGTGCTCCCAGTGTTTCAGTGGGCAGAACTGGTCCTGTTTGCATGCGCTGCTATTTGGACATGAAACTATGCACAAGGGGGCACTGTGCGCATGGTCCCTCCGATGAAACCTCTGCAGACACAAAGCCCTCTTTAAAAAGGTCACAATTCCCACTATTTGCTGTTAGGGAAAGAGAGCAGGGGGGTGGGCCTCTTCTGCGCTCTGCCCAACGCTGAACAGCACAGTTAAGTTCTTTGAGAAAAGAGCTAAGTTGCTTCCAAAGATGGAGGAATTGCCTGACCCAGACCCTATAAGCCCCCTTTCCCTCAGGCCTGCTTCTCTTCCTACATCAGGTCCAAGGATGAATGGAGACTGGCACTCTGTTTCCGCCACCGGCAACCAAAACCCACCCCTCCTGAAGGAGGATGGGGCCGTTGTTGGGCATGGAGCTATTTTGAAACATCTGGGTTTGCTACTCTGCTTTGGCGATGGTGGAGGGGATGGGGGCTGCTTTGTCTTATCTGTAAAAGGCATCTAAAAACACCATTCGTCTCCAGTACCCTCTGCGCACAAAGAAACTGATGCAGCAGAGGATGCTTGTGGAACTTTTCTTGACAACATCTCTAAAAGTACAAGACCATATGGACTAAGACGGGGCAATACTAACCAAAAGTGCTGAATAACACCATTTCCTCATGCCATAATCTCAGCGAGACAATAATTTTTAATAGAGCGTGCGCACAGTGCTGGTAGATCGTTCCCTGATGACACCTGACAGCAATACATGGTGTGCTGAAGGAAGCAAGGTGAAATAAATATTACTATGCTAGTAGAAGAGCCAACGTGGTGTAGTGGTTAAGAGCGGTGGACTCTAAGCTGGAGAACTGGGTTTGATTCCCCGCTCCTCCACATGAAGCCTGCTGGGTGACCTTGGGCCAGTCGCAGTTCTCTCCGAACTCTCCCAGCCCATGCAGAGGCAGGCAATGGCAAACCACCTCCAAATGTCTCTTGCCTTGGAAATCCTACGGGGTCACCATAAATCAGCTGTAATTTGATGGCGCGCGCACACACATAGTAGAAGCAACTGGGTGGCAGAGCGCATTAGAGACAAAGTGAACATCCTGAGTAAATGCCTGGTTTTATTCAGTATAGAGCCTATTTAATCACCAGATAATCATTTCTGATTTTGTATCTCCCAAGTATACAGCATTTAATAATCCAATGCTCAGATGAGCTATATTAAATGAGGAGATGAGTGACTTGACTTCAAGTGAATTTATAATGCTGTAGTTATTCATTCCAGACTTCAGATGGCTATCACTGCATCTCCATGCCAGGAAACGGATTAATCTGTCATGTTTTTTCTTATCATGTAGCTGTCAAAGACAGAGGAGCCCTGCTTGTCAAATGGTGAGAATCCTATTCGTAGCCTTAGCCTCCCTGCTCACCAGCACTTAGTTTTCCTCTTTACTGCGTACAATCTCTTCTATCATTAGGCTCTATGAAATCCCCCCTGCCCCAGATCTTCTCTATCACCAGTGTGGTGTATTGGTTAAGAGTGGCAGACTCTTATCTTGAGAACCGGGTTTGATTCCCCATTCCTCCACCTGAAGCCTGCTGGGTGACCTTGGGTTAGTCACAGCTCTCTCAGAACTCTTTCAGCCCCACCGATCTCACAAGGTGTCTGTTGTGGGGGAGGAAGGGAAGGCGATTTTAAGCCGCTTTGAGACTCCTTAAAGGTAGAGAAAAGCGAGGTATAAAAACCAACTCTTCTTCTTCTGTTCTTTCTTTTCCCCAGCTCTCTGCTTTCTCTCTCCTCATCATTCACCGGAGGAGTTTTCTCAGCATGTATCCTTTCACCTTCAACTCACAAATGCTGAATGTCTCAAAGGCTGCCACCTTATACACTTAGCTGGGAGTAAGTCCTACTGAACACAGTGGTACTGCTGCTGATTAAATATAGGATTGGACTGCTCCCAGAAGATGGAATGTCCCTGAAAATCCCAGATCAAATACACTCAATCAGGTCAGTCCAGAGACTTCATTACCACCAGAGCTGGGGGGTTGGGGGAATTCTGTGTGATATAAGCTTAATGTGAACAAATGCTGTGCTTTCTTTTGTTGGCAACCATGAAAATAAATACTAGAGAACTTTGAAATTACTAAATTGGCACTTCAGTCATACGTCCCCCCCCCCTTTTAAAAAAACACATGAAACTGAATAGCCCTGCATTTTCCTCCCATCCGAACATTTGAGTTATCTGGGAATGAAGAAATATTATGCAATTATCTGTGTCAGAAAAGCTTTTGGTCCTTTATGGACCATGGAAGCCAGAAGAGTCATTAAATAAGTGGACAAAACAGCTGCAGATGCAAGCCCGGAATACCTGAGCCCTAAGACACGCTCCAAACAAGTGTGCCCCAATTAAGCTGCAACGTGCCTACTGCGCTGAACCTTTCAGCAGCAAGGAGGGAGGCACAGTTTGAAGGGTTCTGCTCAAATTATGTGGAACAATAAGCCTCCTCAATCATCAAGATTGTAATTAGCGGAATAATACAACCAGTATTTTCGCACTTGGGGAGCACTCCCTGATTCCCAGAGAGAGCTGTAATTACCCAGCAGATGGCACCAGAGAAGGAGGGCAGCGGAGGCTGAAGAGGACCCAGGGCAGAGAGAGGGAAGAGGCAGGAGCAGCCCATGATGACTGCTTATAGCTTGGGCCGCATGTGTCACATATGCAAGTGGGAAAGGGTCTGTAGTTCCTGAATGTGGGTGGGGCCAGGAGGAAGGCATTACTAGATATAGAAGAAGAAGAAGAAGAGTTGGTTTTTATATGCCGACTTTCTCTACCACTTAAGGAAGAATCAAGCCAGCTTGCGAACACCTTCCCTTCCTCTCCCCACAACAGATACCCTGTGAGATAGGTGGGGCTGAGAGAGCTCAGAGAGCTGTGACTAGCCCAAGGTCACCCAGCTGGCTTTACGTGTGGGAGTGGGGAATCAAACCTGGTCCTCCAGATTAGAGCCCACCACTCCAAACCATCGCTCTTAACCACTACACTATGCTGGCTCTCTATATACTGCAGGGCTGATGTTGCCCCCTGACTGTGTATGAGTGAGATTTTGATGGCTGCAGGGACAGAGGCAATTCAGACTCCCAGGCAGAGGTTGCTATGGAACAACGTTGTCTGCATGGGTAGCAGCTGATGGGTTCCATACGTACCACAGAAAAAATTAGGGACTATTAGTGCAACCCTACAGAGAGTTACACCAGTCTAAGCCCATTGAAATGAAGGGGCTTAGACTGGAGTAACTCTCTTTAGGATTGCACCGTAGGTATGTTTGGGTATGGGGGCAGTATGCTTTGGATAAGGCAGGGAGTTAAGTGCTCCCTGGTGAATGTAGCCATCGTAAGAACATGGATCAGACCATCATAAGAACATGGATCAGACCAGGGCCCATCACGTCCAGCAGTCTGTTCACACAGTGGCCAACCAGGTGCCTCTAGGAAGCCCACAACAAGACGACTGCAGCAGCACCATCCTGCCTGTGTTCCAAAGCACCTAATATAATAGGCATGCTCTATGGACTGATACTTCTCTTTCCTTCCCCCTCTTGCAGAGGAAACCAAGAAGATTAAGCAGTCTCTTTTAAGAGCCATGCCACTCAAAAACTTGGGCAGGGGGGAGATCCTGTTTGCTGCACTCCTTACCTACACCTGCTCTGCTTATATGAGTTGCTGAGCTTGGGGCAGAGCCGAGAATTATGGGTGACCACACGCAACCCCTTCCACCCCAGCATCACCTGCCTCCCCCAAATCTGTTGTTGCTGGGCTATATGAAGTGCAGTGTGTGGGCCAAGGTTCTGCCTGTGCATCCCGCTCATGAGCCAGCATGCATGCAAATGGCCGCATGTGCCCAGTACTTCCTGTATTTCATGGTGCCTCGACTCTGATGGCTGTTTTTTTAATAATGGAAGAAAAAAGGAGGGGAATAAAACCCAACCTAAAAAAAAAGCTGGGTACCCAAGGTTGGGTGAAAGGAAAATATATATAAATCTATGTATAAATACTGAAAGTATAATTTATTAGAAGCGGTATATAAAAGTTAAAATTATTTAAAAGCATTAAAATTGCACAATGGCATTTCCTGAGGTTGATAACTATAACCACATACCAAACACGTTTTGGCCTATGGGGCCTTCATCAGTGGTTAATTAAAACCCTTTGTAAACCTGCACACATTTACAGAAATACATTAATGAATACAAATACCAATACAAACGGTTCAAACCCAACCAGGCATGTGTATATGTTGTAAATTCTATTCTCAATTACTCAAACATCTGGTATAATAGGTTCTTGTTGTAATACTGGTTAGTACAAGTCTCTCAAATACTATGTGTGCAGGTATCAACCTAGTAAAGGTATCAACCTAGCTTTTATATAGCGCTTCTAATAAATTATACTTTCAGTATTCATACATAGATTTATATATATTTTTCTTTCACCCAACCTTGGGTACCCAGTGTGTTTTTTTAATATCATCTCCTATATAAAAGGTCCACCTAGTGAGGCGCCACCAACTTGCATCTGATGAAGTGAGCTCTAGCCCATGAAAGCTTATGCTGGAATAATGTTTCCAGTTTATGTTTATGCTGGGAGATCTGCCAGCCTTTGAAGTGCCACCACAGTTTCTGTTTATATGTGCCTTACTGCAGCTCTGTTGCCTGGCACAAGTTCAGCACTCTTGTCTTTGGCCCTGTCCAGACAACAGGTTTATATGATCCTGGCTGGCAATGGTGGAATCCAACTGGAGGCTTGAAAGGCCCCAAAGAAAGGTGGGCGCTTTTTCTGTCCAGGAACATAGTGCAGAAAATAAAGCCATAACCTATGCAGTTTCTGTAACAGCCTTGCAATCTGTGGTTCAGTTTATAACAACACCGAAATCCTTGATTTCTCATCATTTGGTGACTGTTAACTTGCCACAGATGAGCAGGAGCACACCTGTTTACATACCTGAGGCATATTCACATGACCATCATATTGTCATCCTTGATTAAGCAGCAACTCCACTGCGGACAAAGATTTGTCAACAGTTACATTCAGCAACCTATTTGCCTTGGACATGCTAAGACACAATATGCAAGCTAATAAGAATAATTCACGTGGACAGCACTGGAACCATGCTGTCCCTGAAGAGAAGGGGTTGCCAAAAGCCAGAGCTAGCCCAGAAACTGATCAATGACATCTTAGCAGCTTTCTTTGGCTTTGTAGAACTGAGCATCCGAGCAATGCTAGCAGTTTGTTCTCCAAAACAGTAACCTCTGCTTCTCAGGAGAACAGTTACACTCAGGAACACTCAGGATACCGGAACAGGAACGCTCAGGATACAATCAGAATTTGATGATTCAAAAGCAGTTTGAAGAATGGACCCTTTGCATTGTTGCAGATCGGCTGCTCTGACATTACAATAAATACAAAAGCACTGAAAGAAAATGCAAATTTATGAGATGAAACAGCCACAAAAAATGCCCCAAAGCAATATGTCCCAAAGCACAGCGCTTAATTTTCAACCCGTAGCAGGCATGCACTTATATGGGAATAGAAGAGAGACAGCATTACATATGGGGTGAAACCTGCCCCATTGAGATGAGGGTTCAAATTTGCTATCCCTGAACAGTGTCCTAGATTGCAGCCTGTATTTATTTGTTTAGTGTCCTTGATCCCATCCTTCTTCCAAGGAGCTCAGAGACGATGTATACATTTCTTTCCCCTCCATTTTACCATCACAACAAACCCATAACATAGTATGTGACTGGCTCAAGATCACTCAGCAAGCTTCGTGGTGTTGCAGTCTCTGACATAAACTATGATGGTTTGTTGTACATGTACAGAATTCTTCACTACATAATTAAAGCTACACATACATACAACTGAATTATTATATAACTAAAGATTTAGTTACTGTTAAAAAGAAGAAACTAAAGCCTCTGGTTTTATTAAGCTTATGTTTCTGAAATATACTAATAGATGACAGGAGAAAAGCTTCTCTACCTTCTTGGTACAGGAGAAATGTTTTTCAAACCTTTTAGTACAGAAGAAAAGCTTTTTCACCTTTTTAGTGCAGAAAAGCTCCTCTTCATATGTTATCAGCTCTAAACTGTCATTTATGGAATTTTTTCCCCATTTAAGGTTATTTAATGCTAGCTAATGCAATGTAAGCTATAAATTGTGTTTTATGATTTAACTGTGTAGACATTATACTATTGATACACAAATGACAATAATGAATACGTCATGTGCTGGAGATGAGAATGATGTTAAAATTGAGTATATGGGGTGATTATGAAGCTCAAAGCTGATCGTTTATAGTTTAGTAAAATAGACAAAGAGGATGTGGATGTCCAAATATGATCTTATAAGTGGAGCTTTTTTGCTCCTGGGTTACATTTTAACTGTATGGTTACATAACCATCCTAATAACAGGTGTGCAGGATCTTTTCAAAAACCATTTATACTGGTTTTAAACGGTATAAATACAGGCATAGTAAGACTAGATTTTCAGATCTCAGAGTGTCTCAGAAGAAAGGCTACTGGTATGTATGGCTTTAAATATTATTCTAGATATTGTGAATTAGATACTTTGAACTAAATCAGATTTATTTGACTATTATATTTGAAAAGTTGGATTTTAAAACTGAATAGTGTGTAAGACTTGCTTGCTTTTACTGCATACATTGTAACAGAGTGTGAAGACTTTGTAACTTGTATTTACACATTTTTTACTAGAAGTATATCAATAAAAAGACTTGCTTTTTAAAAATAAGTAAACTCGTTGAGTTCTGCTTTGGTGACTGGCTGAATAAGATAACATATCACTTCTCAGGAAGTGGTCCATTCTAAGAGCCTAGTCACTTCAACAGCATGACCCGCTTCAGTGGCAGAGTTGGGATTTGAACCCCAGTCTCCCAGGTTTCAGGTAGGGCTGTCAATTTGGTTCGGCCCGAACTGAAAATCAGCCGAATTTCCCTTGATTCGGCGGTTTTTAGTTCGGGAGGAACCGAACTCAAAACTGGCGGGCAACCGGGGGGGCCGAATTCAGCGAGTTCGGGAGTTCGCGAATAAATTCGGCCAATTCGGGGCCGTCAGTAAGCAGCATAACCTTCAGTAAGCAGCATGTTCCCCCCCGGCCAATCGGTGGCCAAGCTGGGTCTTCTTCTGGCCAATCAGTCAGGATTGAGTACTGGAGGAATCAGCTGATGTGCGGCCGGCCGGGGAAAGAGAGAGAGAGAGGGAAATCCTCATGTGTGTGTGAGGGGGTGCTTGTGCACATTCGCTCCTTTCCATGGCTGCAGGGAGCGCATTTTTTGGGGTACCGACCCCAAACTTTCAGGGGATATTCAGACAGGTTTTCTTAAGAGACCACCCAAGTTTTGTAAACATTGGGTCAGGGGGTCCCGAGATATGGGCTCCCCCTTTTTTCTTTCCATGGCTGCAGAGGGCGCATTTTTGGGTGTGCCAACCCCAAACTTTCAGCGGAGCATCAGACAAGGCTTCTTAAGATACCCCCCAAGTTTTGTAAACATTGGGTCAGGGGCCCCCGAGATATGGGCTCCACCCCTTTTTCCTCTCCCCCCTTTTCCATTTTCGTGGCTGCAGGGGGCGCTTTTTTGGGGGTGCAGCCCCCAAACTTTTATCATAGCTTCAGAGAATCCCTCTTAAGAGACCACCCAAGTTTTGTAAAGATGGGTTCAGTGGGGGCTGAAATATCGGCTCCCCCCCTTTTCTCTTTCCGTGGCTGCAGGGGGCGCATTTTTGGGTGTGCCGACCCCAGACTTTCAGCGGAGCTTCAGTCAAGGCTTTTTAAGAGACCACCCAAGTTTTGTAAACATTGGGTCAGGGCCCCCCGAGATATGGGCTTTCCCCTTTTCCCTATTGGGATGAATGAATGGATCACCCTTGAGAGATGCATACATATGGATCTTATATTGGATACAAATGGAATCATATTGGATTACCCAGCCTCCCAGCCCCTCCTGCTGGAACAGAAGACAGCCACAGTAAGACCCCTTTGGGGGCTTTAATCTATATTTTTTTCTTTTCTGTGTGTGTGTGGGGGGGAAAGCAGAGTCTGTGTGTGTGTGTGGGGAGGGAGCAGTTTCTGTGGGTGGGTGGGGGGAAGCCAAAGGGGGCTTTTGCCGGTTCTGCCTGGGGTGTGTGTTCCCCCTCCAGTCTCTCTCTCCCTGGTTTGAGGGGGGGCTTCATTTTTATTCTTCAGGTTTTTCCTCATTCATAAGATCAGTTAGGTTATTTTGATGCTTGCTCAAAACTGGTTTTCAAATGGTGACTTAAAGAATGCATCTGCCTGGTCCCAAGTCCAATGCAAAAGGAGAAATTCCACCCCCTCCTGCTCATTATGCATAGCCTCTGTCCCTTTCCATGGTATGCAAACTCCCAGGTGTCAGGTGTTGCTTTGCACTGTTGCAAAGGTGTTGCATTGCGTGCTTGTGTTGCTTTGCAGTTGTATTGTTTTGCAAAATTCTTCACACCTGCCCCGCCCTTTGCATGTTTGCAAAGGTGTTGCTTTTCAGTTGTGTTGCTTTGCAAAGTTCTTAGCACCTGCCCGGCCCTTGCTCTCATCAGCTGTTTGTCGGGGCCGGGAGCTTTGTGCCTGGGCGGCAAGCTCTGCTGAGAGATACACATTAAGGGTGGGGGGGACCCCTTTCAGGGCCCATATATCAGCCCCCCCTGACCCAATCTTTACAAAACTTGGGGAGTCTTTCAACATACGTCCTTTGAAGCTCTGCTGAAAGTTTGGGACCTCTAAGCCCAAAAATGCCCCCCCCAGAGCTGCGGAAAGGAGCGGTTGTGTTTTTAATGGCTTTATTCGGCCGAATTTTTTTTCCGAACTTTGAATTCCCGCCGAATTGAACGGATCCAAAGTGGGGGAGTTCGGACTTCGGCACGTACCGAACCCACAAGGGCCAAATTCGGCCGAATCCAAACTGTACCGAATTATTTTTTTTTTTGACAGCCCTAGTTTCAGGCCAACACTTTAACCACCATGTTTCCTATGTTTCAAGGATCAAAGTAAATGGGGGTTGTTGGGAATTGAGCTAATCTCCAGCTACACAGCTTTTTTGTCTGCACATAGCTACTTCACTTTTGACTGGTGGGTTGGGAGGATGGCAAATTGTTGCTATGGAGTCTAGTAGGGGAGGAGCAGATAGGGTTGCCTAGGGTTGGGGAGGAGCAGATACGTATTAGCTGGAGAGCTCCTGCTATTACAACTGATCTCCAGCCAATAAAGATCAGTTCACTTGGAGAAAATGGCCGCTTTGACAATTGAACTCTATGGCATTGAAGTCCCTCCCCTCCCCAAACCCCACCCTCCTCAGGCTCCGCCTCAAAAACCTCCCGCTGGTGGTGAAGAAGGACCTGGCAACCTTAGGAACAGATGATGGAAAAAGAAGGCGGCCAACAGAGGGAAAGGGATGGATAGAGTTCTGACTTATTCACAAATGATGTATGAATTGATTGAGAAATATGGCAACTGAGCAAGCACATGGCTGAATAGAACAATGTACAAAATAAGTGAGCGAATGAGGGAATGAAAAGAACTGAGCAAATAATTGAGTTATTAATGAGTGAGCACCCCCATTTCCTGAAGCTAGTACCTGAGTGACACTATAAGAACTGTTCACAAGTTACAGTCTTTGGGTAGTGAATGTGTGTAGGTGCAGAGAGGGTCTGCGCTTGCTGGCCCTGCCTGTGTTTGGTATAACTTGTGAAGAAGCATCTAGTATGCACACAAAAGCTCATGTTCACAAGGTATACCAAATGTGATTTTGGGGGGGGGGGTTTGAGACGAGTTCTCCCAATTTGTAACTTGTGAACACTCCTAGAGTCATGCTGCTAAAATGTGACAAAAACACAGGAATACTTGGAACTTTCTGTTTTTATACTCATGGTTAATGAAACAGAGGCCCTTAAGTAAGCATTAAAGACAACACAGTCGTCTTTTATGCATGGCTGTTTCCCACATGGTCACCCCTCTGACGACTTCAGGTCTTTGTGCTGATCATGCATGCCGTTTCTGAGCATCAGAGGTTGCCTTGCTCTCCCTCTGCATTTCCACACGTGTTGCCCATGTTTTAGGGACCTGTTTTATCTCAAATTTGAAAACGCAGGCAAACGTGGAAATGCAGTGGGAGAGTGAGGCAACCTCTGACGGTCAGAAATGGCATGCATAATCAGCACAAAACCCCGAAGTTGTTGGAGGGTTGACCACGAGGGAAACAGCCATGCATTTCTGTCTTGTATCAACTTTTCCTCCCCTTTACATCAAAACCACTATGATCGGACCCTCTAGATGGCAGCAGCGTAACCTACATTCTGAGAAGGAATGAGATATTCCTGCGTGGATTGGAACATTTTGGCCAACGGTGGCTTAATGCAATGGAGAGCAATGTTCATGTGGGAGGCACCCCTATGATCAGCCCTGTCCACCTGGTTGCTGGATTTATGCATGCATCCCAGCACATGATTGTGGGATAGCACCCCCAGCCAACCGTTCCCATGCACCTCTGTGTGTGATTGAGTGACTAAGAGAGAGAATGAAGGGGAGCTTGGTAAGGGGACAATTGTGAGGAGGAATTTATCCTGTGCCTCAGGTAACAAAGGGCAGCATGAGCAGGGGCAATACCACACAAAATACTACACATGGCGTCACAACCACCTCACATCACTGCACAGAAGTGTCATTACACAAGGTATCCACAGGATGTGGTAGGTCAGCCCAACAAAGAGTGACTCAAATAGTCATGTTGGAAATAGCCATGTCCTGGAAAGCATTGATCCAAACATTCTGGAGTTAACAAATAAATAGGGTGACAGTATCCCAGTAAACCAAATACAGCATAGTCATCGTAAAGTGAGCAACTTATAAGGAGCACATTCTCTCCAGTAACAAGATACTTAGGCTGCTTCCATACTGGGGGAATTCTCCATTGTGGACTTGGTGCTGCTGTGGATGCAGAAGTATTTGCAATGGAGCGTCTGTTTGTCACCTTGCAGCTGGGATCCCTATGCCCTCTCCAAAAACGACTATATGCTGTCCGTGAAGCAAGAAAAAGCAAGCTCTGCATAGGGCTGCCCTTGAGACTGACCCGGAAGCTCCAGCTGGTACAAAATGCCATGACATTTTGCCATGGACCTCGCTTCAGGCTCATATTATGCTGGTACAAAATGCCATGGCATTTTGCCATGGACCTCACTTCAGGCTCATATTATGCCAGTGCTTAGGGTTGCCAACCTCCAGGCACTAGCTGGAGATCTCCTGCTAGTACAACTGATCTCCAGCAGATAGAGATCTCCTGCTGTTACAACTGATTTCCAGCCAATAGAGATCAGTTCACCTGGAAAAAATGGCTGCTTAAAAAATCCTCTAGACTGGGGCCAATGTTGCTTGGTATTTTTTTCACGAATTATCTGTCAAAGGCTGGCAAATGTATAGCACAAATGAACTGCATAATATTTTTTTTAGAAATAGTTGACTCTTGCTGCTTTAACTCGTTTGGATTGCCCCACCCCACAAAAAAAAACCCCTCCTTGCGATATTTATTATATGTTTCTCTTGATTTCCACATGAAGCCTTGCATGCTCTCAATTTAGTTTTCTTTTTTGTTATAAAACCACTGGCCAAATTACTCTTTTCCCCTTGACTGACCACTATGGCTCCCAGCAAAGAACCGCAATATACTTGGCAGCAAACTGTGCCTAATTAATCCACAATGTGAAACCAGGGATGTCAAGAAGGCCGGCCACAATCAAATGTTTGTTCAGGCCCCCAGCGTGCTCATGTTGTTAAACATAATATTCTCTTCGGAGAATCTTCCGTTCGGGCTTACTGACATCACAAACAAAATACCCAAGAAACCTCAGAGCAGCCAAATAGATTAGAAGTACAGTAGTTGATTCTGGCTGAGACAGCATGAGCCATCCCCTCGCAACAGACCAGTTTAATGTGACCTTTGTGAACCTGTAGTCATCCTGAATGGACCCAAAAAAGGAAAAGGCATTGTGAATGAGGCATCCCTTAAACATTACAGGAGCATTACATTGTGGAAGATGGTGCCCATGGGTTTATCCCACATTGCTGTCACAACATTTAAAGACATGGAAAGAAGAAGAGTTGGTTTTTATATGCCGACTTTCTCTACCACTTAAGGGAGACTCAAACTGTCTTACAATCACCTTTCCCTTCCCCACCCCACAACAGACACCCTGTGAGGTAGGTGGGGCTGAGAGAGCTCTAACAGAGCTGTAACTTGCCCAAGGTCATCCAGCTGGCTTCGTGTGTAGGAGTGGGGAAACAAATCCAGTTCACCAGATTAGTCTCCGCCGCTCATGTGGAGGAGCTGGGAATCAAACCCAGTTCTCCAGATCTGAGTCCACCACTCCAAACCACTGCTCTTAACCATTACACATACATGGGACCAATGCTGTAGGCCTTTCCCATGTGATTGACCCCCTCCCCCCACCAGGTGCCAATTTCAGCAAAAATACAATACAAACTTTGTTATCCAGCATTTATGGGGAATGGAGGTTGCTGGATAGTCAAACTTTACCTGTGTTTGTTTTCGAGGCTTCCTCCCAGCCATGGTCTCACCTGCCGTCCTCTGATGTCCCGAGTGCCCACTCATATGGCTTTGCTCTTCAAGCTGCTACTGTGGGTTGCTGTCTCTTCTTCCCACTCAACAATCCCCCCCACGCCAACCCTATTATCCCAGATGCCAGTTAACCAAGTTTTCTGGATATTAACGTGCCAGAAAAAGAGCCCCGTGGTGCAGAGTGGTAAGCTGCAGTACTGCAGTCCAAGCTCTGCTCACGACCCAAGTTCGATCCCAATGGAAGTTGGTTTCAGGTAGCCGGCTCAAGGATGACTCAGCCTTCCCTCCTTCCAAGGTCGGTAAAATGAGTACCCAGCTTGCTGGGGGTAAAGGGAAGATGACTGGGGAAGGCACTGGCAAACCACCCCGTAAACAATGTCTGCCTAGTAAATGTTGGGATGTGACATCACCCCATGGGTCAGGAATGACTCGGTGCTTGCACAGGGGACCTTTACCTTTTTAAAGTGCCAGGAAACAAAGCTTGTACTGTGCCATGCAGTCAGACTTTAAATGATGCATTTACACTGTGGCAAGGCCCCCACAAAAGACCCTGTCCCCCTGTAATGTTTCATATGCATCTCAGGGCTTAATGAGGGGGTTTGTTTCAGTAGTATATTTGGTCCTAGAAGAAAAATAGACCACCCAAAAAAGGTCCTCTAGTCTACTAGATTGTACTGTGACTGGCACATAAGCCAGCATTGCAAACATATGTCTTCATCTGCACACTTGTGGCAGGAGAAGGTTCACCCATGGATACCTGACTGTTATGCAGATGAAGGCACAGAGCCTGTATCGTCTACCAAATAAAAGGGACCTCCACATCTGAAACTAGGGAGTAAAGTTTTTAGCTGAGAGACAGGTTTCACCATAGAAATCCAGGCAGAACATTTTATGGAAACAGAGATTTTAAAATGGTGGGAAGTGGGTTGAGTGGGTAGGTACTTAGAAAAAGAAAATGCCAGACTTCCTAAGGGGTAAAAAGGGATAATGCACTTGTGCTTACATGCCCACATACAAATTACTTACCTTGATAACTGTCCTTTTTTATTATTTTTATTTTTTACTGATGATATGTCTCACCCTTCTCTTAAAGACCTTAGGACAGTGTCAACCTTCCTTCAGTCTATTATCGTGTCCTCCCCAGGTCCACCATGATGACTTTTGAGGGCCATGGTTGGAACTGTTTCCAGGCCCATGGAGCCCAATTCGGCATTACATACGGAGAGAGAGCTTAAGCCCCCCCCCCAATTTTCTCAACCTGAATTGGCTCAGAGAACCTCTATTTGCCCCATCGGGAAAACATACATGCAGGTGTTTCCCAGTGGGGCAAATAGTGTCTCCCTAGGACAGTTTCAGGCCAGGAAAATAGCAGAAGAAGGGTTTTCTTTCCTCATTTGCCATAGTCACAGTCCGAACTGGACTCCCACACACCTGGGAATGGCATAGGACTTGTAAGACATGACTGATTGAAGTCCTTGGGGCAGACCGAGAGAGGACACAAGGATAATATAATAGAGAGATGGGTTAGGTTGAGAGAAGTTACCCAGGAAACTTTGGGGCTGAGAAAGGATTTGAACCTAGATCTCCTCAGTCTAAATTCAGCATTTAAGCCACACAGTCTCTCAGAACAGCAAACACAATGTTGCTTAGTAAGGCCATTTACCAAGCTGTCTCTTAATTCTTCTTCTAAGTATTAAAATGGGCTTTCTTCCACTTGTTTAAAGAATATTTGGGGATGCAGTGGTAATGCAATTCTGTGTTAGAGAATGCTTCTCGGAATACTTTGAAAGTGACTGGAGAAGCAGCACACATCTTTACCATCCTTTGTCACCCTTTTCCGACATCTGAACAGAGAGCAAAGTGTGAAGAAAGCTAATTCATGTTAAGAAATGTTGAGGGAAGTATACTGAAGAGCAGGAGGTCGATCTGACCTGGGCTTCTTTTTCTCAGGGGGAGGGGAAGAGGGTGGTGTGTACTGGGGATGAAAGGGGCAGGTGGGCTGCCATGTTCTTTCAAAAACAAAAATTCACTCTCCTAGGAATATTGTGGATATCTGTGGTTTTCATCCTGGCATACAGTTGTCCTCCTGACAACAGGTTTAAGACTACTGATGTCAGATCCATTGTAAAGGAATCATTTAGGGTGATGTCTGTGATATGCAATTAAACCAGTTGCAGGGAACTTGCGTGCAATGTGTATGCATTACACCACCATGCTGTGTCCCAGATGTGTGAGCCAGCATGTGGGAAAGTAGAAATATTCATGGAAATACGGTATTCGGAACTGCTTGTAGAATGCAGGGGTGTGTAAAAACAAAGTACTTAACTTGCTGACTGCCATCGTGCATAGACGGAGATCCCCTAAGAGTTCCTGTGAACCTTGGGCAGTAACAGAGGATGAGTGCAAAGAAAGGTTTGGACAAATAAGGCTGATGTTCATTATGTAGCTGATTTAGGTGTGGATCCTAAGGAGCCATTCTGCGGATGCGCCGGCAGCTCCCTTGACAGGACAGCTTTTCTGTCTGTGGAGGAGGGGAGGGAGAATTTTGCTGGCTGCCACCTCCTGCTGCAGTCTCCAAATTTGCTCTTTACACTGTTCCTGACCCACAGGAGAACAAATTCAGTAAGAGTGGAAAGTAAGGACATAAGAAAAGCCATGCTGGATCAGGCCAAGGTCAATCAAGTCCAGCAGTCTGTTCACACAGTAGCCAACCAGGTGCCTCTAGGAAGCCCCCAAACAGGACAAGTACAGCAGTGTATCCTGCCTGTGTTCCACAGCCCCTAATAGACATGCTCCTCTGATCCTGGAGAGAATAGGTATGCATCATGACTAGTATCAATTTTTACTAGTAGCCATGAATAGCCCTATAGAATCATAGAATCATAGAGTTGGAGGGGACCACTAGGGTCAAAATCCTCCATGAACATGCCCACTCCCCTCTTAAAGCCTTCCAAGTTGGCAGCCATCACCACATCCTGGGGCAGGGAGCTCCACAATTTAACTATGTGTCGTGTGAAGAAATACTTCCTTTTATCTGTTTTGAATCTCCAAGGTCTCCAGCTATTGCAATTGATCTCCAGGCAACAGAAATCAGTTCACCTAGAGAAAATGGCTGCTTTGGAAAGTGGACATTATACCGCATTAAAGCTCACCCCTCCCCAAGCCCTGCCCTCCCCAGACTCCACCGCCAAAACCTCCAGGTATTTCCCAACCCAGAGCAGGCAACCCTAGCGGGGAGACAGGGAAATGGGTTTCCTCTGTTTCGACTCCGTTTATGGTGCTTTGGATCCAAGCCCTTGTTTGCATATATTGAGGGAGATAATCCTTAGAGTGACAGAGACCCTATTTAGAGAAAATAGAATACTAAGAATAAAACAATCACGTGCCTGCTGTTCATTTCAAAAGTTTTTAATAGTACACATTTGTTTTTGTCATTTGTAAAGATTTACACTCGTTAAAAAACATTTTAACCCCATATTCCCAATTAATACCACCTTTTGTTGCCCTGACCAAATACCCAGTATTTGGTCTCTATACCTGATACAGTATAACAATATATTATTAAATACAAAGTTCTAAAATAGTTACTAGGTTGTTTTGGACATTTATACTGTGGCTACGATAGTAATTTTGTGAGAGATTCTACTTGGGTTATTATAGTCAGTGGGGCACAGAAGAGGAAACTGAGGCATAACCTACTTTACAACCCTAAACCCTCTTATCTTGGCCGAAACCAGACTTTCTGTTGAGTGCAATCTACAGAAGCCAAAAACATTGTTTATCTCCTTCCTTCTTCCAAATTATCTACAGTTTAAATAATTTGTAAACTACCTAAAAGTTATAGAAATACTATGTGCAATGTCCGCAAGTATGGAATTTACATTGTCTCCCCCCCACCCCAGACACGGTAGCAAATCTTTACCCTCTCATGTACACTGGCAAAAGCAGATTAGTCTCTTCTCGCCAGTGTACAGTAAACCCACGATATTAAAGTGCTGGTGTGCTTTAAAACAAAGTGGATAGTACTGGTCATTGGGATTTGCCAGGGAAAATATGCTTCAGGTTAGGCCAATTTTAACCACTCAAGGACTGCAGCATTAAGAGATCATACGCAAGATGCACTGTTGTCAGTAGGAATCGTGTATACACGCTGACAGATTCACACACACATACCATTTGCAACTATCATGGGATAGCCTGGGCAATTTAAATATCCATTACTCATCCATAGGGCTGTCAAGCGTTTTGACTGCTTAACTACTATTTTTAAATGATTATCAGTAGATTTGCATATCCAGATCATTAGTGGAGAAATCCTTTATTTGCACAATAAAAATAATAGTGTTAACAAATGTGTGTTACCCATAAGTGAATTTCCCTCCCCATTCTATTATTTCACTACCATTCGATTGTCAGAATTTCTTACAATTTTCCTTGTTAATAATTGCAGAGCCCAGAGAAGCATGAGCCAGTGGCCTGCACACCATGGCATGGAGGCCTTTCTCCAGCCTGAGGAACCTTCCTTCAGTGGAAAAACACCTTAGGTTGGAGGAAGTCTGCGTAGGTAGCATACGCGCCATAGTAACTGGATGGCTGTGTAGTGGCAGGTCCAACTCACAGAGTTTTTGCCCGTTGTGCGCTCCCCTGTCCATTTAGGGAATGTGTCTGTTATTAAAGACACACAGCCCAATTCTGATCATGTTCAATGGGACTTAATGCCTATATTAGGATTGCAGACTTACTGGATGATCCTCGGTGTGTTTACTCAGCTATAGGCCCCAGTATGTTTAGACTTGGATTGCGCACTCTTTGGGGAGTAAGCCCCACTAAATGCAGTCAGAGAGCTTTGTTTTTTAAAAAAAGATACATAGGATTGAATGGACCTGGCAACCCTACCACTGCTCCAAGTCATAGCCTACTGGGAAATTCTTTTCCACAGGCCCCACTAAGGGTCGCCATAAGTTGGAAGCAACTTGACAGCACATAACACGCACAGCCCCCACGGAAATGAACAGCGGTTTACAAGGGCAGAGTGGCCTATGGTTTGCATCTAACATGCACAGCCCCCACGGAAATGAACAGCGGTTTACAAGGGCAGAGTGGCCTATGGTTTGCACCTGGTGTGAAATAAAATGTGTTTAGAATTGAGAGCGAAATTATTATTTTTTATAAATTACGTTCAGTATTCGAAAATAGGAGAAAACAAACTGAAAACAGGCCAGACCTGGCCTCTAAACCCTCAGACATTTTCTTGGCTGGTTTAAGAATTGCTCAAGATTTCTACAAAAATATTTAAAAAAAAATCAACAGAAGCATTCTACAGAATTTGTGCATACTTTAGAACTCTTTTTTAAAGTCAATTTTAAAAAGCCCATCCCAAAGGTATTTAAAATTCCTTGCAGATTATTGCACACTCTATAGTACTGTAATTGGATTTCAAAAGGGCAACTAGAAAATATTTGTATCACAAAGTGGCATACATGCATTTTTTCCTGAACACATTAACTTACAGTAAATGTTGTATTGATCTCTTATCGATTGTGGTTCTTTGAAGTAACCCTTTTTGCTTTAATAATATTCACACAAAGCTTGTGAGAGTAAAAATCTCCACGCACTGAAAACATAACCACTGTTAATAGCTTTTTTTTGCAATTTCAGTTTAGATTACATTGTGCACTGCAATTTTCTTCTAAAATATTTCACATTGCATCACCCAGAAGTTATACTGTGCATGTGTAGTTTTAGTAGATTTCATTTCGGCTGGATCAATACTGTTCACTTGCACCACTGATCAAATTGTATACCACTATCAGGTTGACCTATTTCACCACTTCATCACCAGAAAGCCCTGTGAAGATATTTGAGGCTAAGTATGGCAGGAAGATAAGGGTCTTATTTGCTTGGACACTGAACAGTTTGTTACATTTACACTTTGTCCTGTGTACGTTGAGCCCAACATGGCCAACCATCTGACCTGTACCTTTTTTTGTGATTCACTGATGAGGTTGGGGCTTTACATGTATTGGTGTGTACGCCTATATGCAGACATAATAGTCTGCTATTCAATGACGCCGGGGAGGGACTGGCAAGCCAGGCAGATAGGACAGAGGAAGTATGATGCTAGTCCCTTGACCACATATAGCTATGAATGTTGGCAGAAAGCTTTGATATAAGGGGGGGGGGAACCCCTAAAGCCATTTCTAGTAAAAAGCCAAAATAAAAGTTTAAAAAAGTCCCTCCCCTCCCCAAACCCCACCCTCCTCAGGCTCTGCCCCAAAAATCTCCCACCAGTAGCAAAAAGGGACCAGGCAACCCTACCTGCACCATATTCTGTGACCAATTTGCTAGTTAGGTCAGTGTTAGAAGCTGCCAATGGAGACAGTGGTGGTAGGATCTGAACAGAATTCTGAGTAGGGTTGCCAGGTCCCTCTTTGTTCCGGCAGGCAGTTTTTTGGGCGGAGCCTGAGGAAGGTGGGGTTTAGGGAGGGGAGGGCCTTTGATGCCATAGAGTCCAATTGCCAAAGCGGCCATTTTCTCCAGGTGTACTGATCTCTATCAGCTGGAGAACAGTTGTAATAGCAGGGGATCTCCAGCTTGTACCTGGAGATTGGCAACCCTAATTCTGAGCCATTTGAAGACCAAAGCAGCTTGGAGGGGGAGCCAGTGTGGACTAGTGGCCTCAGGCCCCAAATAAATGATATGAGTGATATGGGCGCCTGATCTGACTCGTCACATGCAGGGTGGGTGTAACTCCTTTTGAAAGCATTGTGCAGGCCGAGGATGTGACAACCCTCCCCCTATCATGGCCGTTTCTGCTAGTGAAAAACCTGAGGCCGCTCCTCCCCCCTCACATTTGGAGCCACGCGAAACAACCCAATGCTTCCCAAGTGAGTTACACAAATCCTATGTGTGACAAGGAGTCATGCTGGGGCACCTGTGCCTGACTCATGTTACACATATTGTATATTTTGTTCCTCAAATGTTAAGCTAAACATGCACAGCCCAGCAGTTTCGTGCCCCTGCCTAGCTTCAGAGCTCTCTGGGTGGCTTTTGGAGAAATCGTTCTCATCTTAAACTACTCCAAGGGATTGTTAAGCGGCCACTCTGCACTTTTCAAAGGAACAGAAAGATACAAAACCAAGACATATGGACTGAGCAAGTAGGACAGGGAACTTGAGAGGGGAAGCACTTTATCTCAAAGTCTTTCCCACCCAGTCCCCAATGAGTGGCAATTTTCTAACTCATAGTTTGACAGAAATGCCCTTTGCCTCAGTTTAATTCATATATTGAAAACAGACTAATCCTGCTTGCTTTACTGAAATTGACAGTTACTTGGCTTTATGAGTTGTACCACTAGGTTGAAACTGTTTCCAATACAGCGGCAAATGCAGGTTTACAAGAGACAGTACGGCAGCAGAATCCACCTTGGCAGATCATTACTAGATGTTCTCTACAGCGTTCATGACTGCCAAATGATAAACAAAGCATTACATGTTGACTTTCCTGAGAGTATAGGGAACTGGGCCCATTAATTTCTAAGGTTATGGATTACAAGGACAATAAATCCATTGCAAATTACATATGATAATCAAAAGTCTCAGCGTTCTTCCCCCTTTCCCCGTCTCACCTTCCCCTGAGATGGACTGCAGTGAAAACTGGGATTTTGTAAACTGGCACCAGCTAAGGCAAAAGAAAATTTGCCTATGTTATAGCCAACATCAGCCCTGCTTTGGTCCAACACAATCAACTTAGGCTGGTGGTGTGCTATATACATTGAAAGACAATTGACATTGACAATATGCATGAAGATAATCTGCTCTAATACCTTTTGCTACATGTATGCATAGATTCACTCACTATGAACACAATTTGGATCTGGAGTCCCCATCCTGTGTCAGAAGTCAGAAGTGTCAGATTCAGACTCAAGTGGCAGATCCCCCTCAACTCTCATATGTACAGTGCCTAATTCAGAGAAGGACTATGGTGGACCTTGAGAAGGGGCTTCAAGATTCCGCCTCCCCGCCCTGCACCATTTTCCCAACTTGAATGAGTGGGGGTCATTATTTGGGCTGCTGGGGAGACCCATGAGTGTCCCAGGGAACCTGTGGTTTTCCCAAAATAGCTCCTTGCCCAGTCATGATCTGAACGGGGTACCTCACAAGTGGGTATACCTGCAGCTCACATCTGACTGTTATACTTGACACTGGGTGCACATCCTAGATCCAGACTGTGTACTCTGTAATGTGTGAACCTTAATAGTGAACACACATACCATGGACTCAGTCTGGGTTGCTCCTCTGTTAGGCTGACCGGTGCAGATATTGGCCGCTTATGCATGGGAGTTTTACCTGAGGTTCATCGCTTGCTGGACCCACACCTTCTTCTCGTGAAGCTATGCACCAGGACTCTCCAAGCTCAAAACAAGATGCTTGTGAGTCCCCGCCCCTTGAAATGCCGCTTTGTAATTGGCTGTAGTGCTTAAAAGTGTCCCCCTCCCCCGAAACCCAAGTGCCAGGTCAAAAAGCATTTTAAAAACCAGAAACAAAATAGAGCTCCCTAAAAGGAATGGGGGGGGGGGGAGAGAAACCCAAGCCTCGTTTCTAAATGCCTCACTTCTGCTCAGAAGGAACTCCCAGGAAGCAGGAAGCATTTGAATCCCTGCCTCTTGACATGCTTTGTATTTAGCTGTAGTTCTTTCTGAGAGAGAAACACCCTCCCCCCCCCCTCAAGCTTCTGTGTCTCGAGCTTTGCCTTATGCATGGAGAGTTCAAGCAGGCTGAGCTCAGGGGAGATGGAAGAATTGGGTTAACAGAGAGATGGGAAGTCCCAGGATTTGCAAGGCCTGGAAGCGAGGTCATCTCTAATGGACAGAAAACTCATGCATAACTCCAAGTAACTACCAAGACAGACCGGGGGGCGGTGAGTGAAAGTACCCATGCATAACGGACCATTATCTTAGTAAAAAGAGGTAAAGCACTGGATCGTTACTGACCCATGGGGTGATGTGAAATCCCGACGTTTCCTAGGCAGACTATGTTTACTGGGTGCCCTCCCCAGCCATCTACACTATACCACCACCAGCCAGCTGGGTGTTCATTTAACTGACCTCGGAAGGATGGAAGGCTGAGTCAATCTTGAGCCAACTAACTGAAACCGACTTCCATCAGGATTGAACTCAGGTTGTGAACAGAGCTTTTGCCTGCAGTACTGCAGCTTACCACTCTGCGCCATGGGGCTGAGTTAGTAAAAAACCTTCTAAAATGACCCTTCTGTTGTTTCAGACATAGGTTTCCCCTGGGAGCAACCCTCAAATGGCCCATACTGTTTGGCAGTGGTGCTGTCAGTGGCTGAACTGGCTACTGAAACTGAGGCCACAGCATCTCAATATACCATTTCCACTTATTTTACTGGCCCTTCTCTGGTGCCTTTCACATCAACCCGACACTCAGAACTTCAGTAAGTGACGGTTTGACAGTATGGTGGATCAGTGGAAGGGGAAAAAATTGTCAGCTAAATTTGTCTCTCTCTTCATTGCCAGTCACAAGACTCATTAATTTCTCTACAGATATGATTCTAAGTCATGCCCCTTTTCTTAGAAGTACACTTGACTGAAATAAACAGAACTTTCTTCTGTAAATGTGTTGATGATTGCAGTGTAAAAGTGCAGAAATTTTAGACAGTACTAGAGGGTAGGACTTTTATGGGAGTTGCACATGTTCATAAAATGCTCCTCTGAGCCATAGTCCTCTGACCAAGAATAAACACAAAAGATTATTGCCCTTTTCAGACATTATGTCCATGCATACTGGGAGGCTGGCAACCATGTGTAGATCTCCTACTATGCACAGCCGGCATGTTGTCTGATCAGGGGCAATGTACATATTTTGCATGCATGTACAGTTTCACTATGCACAAACCGACCACTGGATTTTCTAGGGTTCTGGTTCTCATATACCAAGGCTGTATGCACAATCAAAGTATGTGCATTCCCCTTTTCAGACAACTTGGCAACTATGGATATTGGGAGCATCACAGGTAGCATGCCCTCCGGATATGTGCATTTGCCAGGATCTCAATATGCATGCACATAATGTTTGAAAAGGGACTTAATTTGTTGGGTGTTCTGGTCAGGAATACCTAGGAATAAAGTAAACTGATATCACTGTTTGATGCACCTGACTCCGCAGCAAGTGACGGATGGCTACTGATGCCACCAGAGGACAAAAGGGATGGTAACTCATTCTCCTGGGGGACAGGCTGCACAGACTTGGACTGTTTTTTGCAAGGCAGTTACTGCCGCTGCTGGGTTCTGCTGCTGCACCATTAGAAAAGGCAGAAGGCTAAGACTGGCCAAAGCATCTGAAATGGCCCTCTGTGGTACTGGATAACAACAGAGCCTGCCGCATCACAAGTTTTTCTGCTCTCCTAGGTCATCACACTCAGCACATGTAAAGAAGGGCAATGAGAAAGCAGAGAGGCTTTCACCTTTGGCATTTATGCTCATCAAGGTTTTAAGGGTTGTTTCTGAATTCAGTGGTAAATGCCTGGCACATAAGACAACATGGAATCTTCTCTTTGCACATATATCTATATACCATATATTTGTCAGCTTGTTGCACTTGGTTTTGCTCTGTCTCTACGATAATGAAATTTATTTTGGAGTTTGTTTTCTTAATGTCATTACACTTGTAAAAACATCCAAATGGCTAATTTCTACAGAAAACTAGTTGAGGGGTAGTTGAATGAATTACATTATAAATGCAAATATTCTCAGTTCTGGTTGGGCATGGGGCACGTTTTCTCAGTAATGCACTAATGGCTACATCTTGTGCTTTGCAAAATAAAACAAAAGGGGGGATTAAATATGTATTTTTTCAAGGTTAAAACGTTCATTAAAAATGTAATCTCAGGAATATTCTGAGATACATAAAACAGAAGAAAATAGGACAGGTCTTTAAGCCAAAAAAGGTACTACATCCTGCAATACTAGGTTCAATTAATTTAATAAAATAGAATATACATATAGACTCTGAACAATGTATTGCTTTTACCCAAGCATAACTTATGCTTAAGTAAGTGTGATATAGCTTAACCACTCTTAAACCAGCTAGTTTTTAAACTTTCTTTGGAATTTTTTTTTAAAAAATCAGTGCCATTTAAAATAGAGAGATTTAATTTATTACAGAATGGATAAAAGAAACATTTGGCACCAGCATAAAATAAACGAACAAACTCAAGGGTCCCCATCTGGTTGATCAAAGGAAAAACTAGGAAGTGTCAACAAGTCTTTCTTTGGGGCTGGAGATATTGACACACTGTCTGGAAGTGCGGAGTCCCCTGCATCCATGGAATCCTTGGAATCCCAAGATGGCGCACGCCTTCGCAGGCAAACGTCTGCGCTGGAAGACGATGCAGTGTGCGACCCTCTCTGTAACAAAACCTGTTCATTGGGTGGGTCTATGGATATACAGGGGGGACTCAGTTTTTTCTTCTGTCGTGTCCCTTGCAAGCCTTCCATTTCACTTAAGACCTGACTTATGAAGCCAGAAGAGCTAGATGTGGAATGATGCTGAGGGCTATTTTCCATGGAACAAATTTCTATGGAATGTCTCCTTTGATCATCTAACCAAGATGAAGGTTTTTTCAGGAGACCCTGCGTATCTACACTATAGCACTTCTTCAGGTCCTTCAAAGTCACATTGCCACTGTTGCCTACATTTCTCTTAGGGGTCTCCGGTTGAACCACTGAAGAGGCACTCATGGCAGAACATGTTCCTGAAGTAAAAGAACTGTTTATTTCTGATACTTCTTGGTCCATTGGGTCTCCAGGCAATTCTTGAAGGGAGTCCGTACAGGCACATGAATCCGGCACGTGCTTGGAAATGTTATACTGATTGAGGGAATGTTGTTGAGTGTGAACACTCGATCGCCCCCAGTTAGCTGAATCTTGTGCTTCTGAGGGCCTCCGAGTGGTAGCCAGATCTTCGGTGGATGGCGCTGACAAATTTGGTTCAGAGAGTTCACTCACCTCAGCATGGATGTTCTCTCTGCTTTCTGAGCTAGGGGCGTCCAAGGAGTCATTCCTTATTGCCATCTGCATGAGCATGCCAAGAAAGTGGAAGGGGACAGAGGGAAACAGACACATGGAACAAAATGTTAGTACGAGCAAGGCACAAAAAGTAAGAGGCTCACCAACAAGCACTAGAATTTTAACCCTGAATGCAACAAAACCAATGAGTCATGTGAACACCAGAGATACAAACTGTAACTAGTCAATTCAGCACCTTCTTGTCATCTCTCACTTTAACAACACCAGCACTGCCACATTAGCCACCGTACGCACAAAGTTACTGAGTTAGTTGTCCAACCTGTAGCATCATGTGCGACTGTATTCCTATATGGTAAAGATGCACAGTACATCTTTGACATGCCTGTCTGTCATGGGGTTATGTATGTAAATGGTGATCTGGGAAGGTCAACATTGCAGAACTTAAGAACATACACAGTTGTTTATGTCTAAAAGATGGCAACAGCCAAATATGACTCAGCAGACTCACTTCAATGTCAGCTAAAGGGAATTCGACAGCTTTTGTCATGGAGGATTTCAGTGTTTCCTCTTACTCTTAAATTGGAATTTAATGAAAAAGAAGCTCACTCATTTGGAATGGAGAAAATGGGAATTCTATGAGATTGTTTGTGGGGTGAAATCTTACTTGGGATAAACTCCCTTCTTTTTTGCGCACAGTTGGACAGAATGGGCTTCAGCTCAGACTGCAGGAACCCTCTGTACCAGAGCCAGCATGTCTGTTCTGAAGACAACATTTGGAGGACTGCAGGCTAATTCCTTATGGTTTTAAATAAAAACTGCATGTCAGTTTTCTTTTCTTTTTCTTTTTAAATCTTTACACCATTCAGAAGCTCATGCAGCTGCAGCTTTTATTAAGGCCCACAATCTAATCCTCAGCATATCTTCCCTGCAGAAACCGGGCCAGTTCCACCAGGGCCCATCTTTCTCCACCAGTCACCAAATCAAGTCCTGAGAAAGCCCCAACCCTTCCTACCTGTGACAACATTTTGTGACTCAAGAGACTAGGAGGGGCTTTATAAAACCCCGACGTTTGTTATTAAGCTGTATATCTTTGTTTCTCACAGTTATTACAGACAATGAGATAAAGGTCAGCATTTGGCCCAGAAATGCAGTCTGATCATCAACAACATAACTGGTTACAAGACTAGAAAAATAAGTACTGAACATGTTGCATAACCAGTTGCTTGTTTCATTATCACTCTTGTATCTCATCTCGGTCTGTTACTGTGGGATGCAGACAAAGACCACATTTATATGATGGTTGGCTTTGGTACACAGAGCGATGGTCGCCAGCCAACACAGGTGTGGGTGCCCTGTACCTTTGTGTCATTGGAAAATTACCAATCTGAAAAAGATGGGAAACAGAGTTGTCTTTGGGAACTGCAGGAAGCTGGCAGATGGGTGCAAAAATTTGCAATTAATTAATGGGTCTGGTGGTAAACTTTCAGTAGATATAAATAGTTTCCCTTCCTGCAGCATTTGCAACTCTGGACTTCAAATGTGTGCCCAATAATGTTCTCACAGATAGAAAGACGATTAAATTGCCCTTTGCTTCTAAAGACATATCAATTCCTTTATTATTTGAGCATCCCATTCTACTAGTATACCCCCCCCCCCCAAAGAGCACTTTGCTCAGTTGGAGAACATCTACTGGTGATCCCTGGCCCCCCTCAAAACATCCGGCTGTCCTCAACCAGGGCCAGGGCTTTTTCGGCTCTGTCCCTGGCCTGGTGTAACGCTAGGGTTGCCAACTGCCAGGTAGTAGCAGGAGATCTCCTGCTAATTCAACTGATCTCTAGCCGATAGAGATCAGATCACCTGGAGAAAAATAGCCGCTTTGGCAATTGAACTCTATGGCATTGAAGTCCCTCCCCTCCCCAAACCCTGCCCTCCTCAGGCTCCGACCCAAAAATCTCCCGCCGGTGGCAAAGAGGGCAATCCTATGTAACGCTATGTACAGTGAGGTTCAGGCCCTGGAGGACTTAAAGCAATTCCACAGGGCCTGTAAAACTGAGCTGTTTCACCAGGGATAAGGTTGAGGACTAGACTTGCCAGCTCCAGGTTGGGAAATATCTGGAGATTTTGGGGGTGGAGCTTGAGGAGGGTGAGGTTTGGAGAGGGGACGGACTTCAATGCCTTAGAGTCCAGTTGCCAAAGCGGCCATTTTTTCCAGGTGAACTGATCTCTGTTGCCTGGAAATCAGTTCTAATAGCAGGAGATCTCCAGCCACCACCTAGAGGTTGGCAACCTTATTGAGGACAGTGACGGTATTTCCGTCAGTATTCCATCTAGCTGGTCTTGCCTCCCATGGTGTCTCTGCTATGTGCCCATGAAGAAGAAGAAGAGTTGGTTTTTATACCCTGATTTTCCCTACCTTTAAGGAATCTCAAACCAGCTTACAATCACCTCCCTTCTCTCCACAACAGTCACCCTGTGAGGTAAGGTGGGGCTGAGAGAGCTCTAAAAGAGCTGTGACTAGCCCAAGGTCACCCAGCTGGCTTCATGTGGAGGAGTGGGGAATCAAACCTGGTTCTCCAGCATAGAGTCCATGGCTTCTAACCACTGCTCTTAACCACTACACCATGCTGGCTCAAATGGGCTGAAGTTGTTATGGCTGCTATAGTAGTGATGTTACTGACAATTTTAAGGCACCTGGTTTTATTGTAAGCATTTTTATGTAATATAAATTGTTTTAAATTGTTTTAGACTATTGTAAGCTGCTCTGAGCCTGGCTCCAGCCAGGAAAGGGTGGCCTATAAATTGAATAAACTAAACTATTAATAAATAAAGAGGAATCCATAAATATTGGACCAATTCTACAACAGGCACATGAAGCACCTTAAAGTGATTCAGGCAATTGGTCTATCAAGGTCTGTATTGTCTGTTCTGACTGGCCCTTTAGAGTCTGAAGCAGAGGTCTTTCATGTCACCTCCTCATCCTTTTAACAGGAGGTGCCAGGGATTGAACCTGGGACCTTCTGCACGCAAAGCAGATGCTCTATGTTCCTTGCTGAACCTCAAGATACCCCATGATTGAACCTCAAGATACCTCATGGCTGAATCTCAAAGTACCCAATGGCTATCATGGAAGTAAAAGTGCAGGTTCTGACCTCACAACAGCATGTATGCAAGATATCAAGAAAATAATGATAAAAACAGTTACACAGTTAATATTTGAAAACACAAACATTTGATAGAACAAATAGTTATGCAGGCATCTCTGGTAGTTCCTAGTAGGAATGTTTCCCTTTTTTAAACGTCTTGAATTCTGTTTTGATTTTTTTAAAAGGTTTGATTTCACCCCCTGAAAAACAAGAACTGCATGGATTGCTACGGAGCTGTAGAAGGGAGAAGTTTACACCTTCATTTTAAGGTCCTGACGGATGAACCAATGAGTCAAAGTAGAATTTTTTGGGAGAAAAGCACTCTTACAATGCACTGGCAGGGAGCATGTTCCTCGACAGTGGATGGGGCTTTAATTGTTCCTTAAATGCATTCGATGGACTTCACCAGGGAATTAGTCACTAGCAGCGAGGCCTTCCAGGGTCAATGGCTTAAGCTACGGCAAGGGGGCTTGGTCCATTCTACAGCATTGAGAAACGGAAAGGAGGTTGAATGACAGGTGGGGAGTCATTGAGTGGGAATGTGTACGGGCCAGGTATGTGGTGAACAAGATTTAACTACACACACATTAAGGAGCAGATGTAAATGGAGAAGAGAGAAAAAAAGAGAAATAAATAAATAAAAATTGCATGCATTGCACAGAATAATAAAAGTACCTTGACAGCTACATGTACAAACATCCTGCTAGGACTACATTGATTCTGCTATTATAACAGAGTAGGTTAAAAAAAAAAAGACTAGCCAAATTACTGGTAGTGGTATCAGTGGCTATTCATTTAGATGGTTGGATGCTTCCCAGGGAATCCTTTCAGATTTCAGTGGGGGAAGGACCAAGGCTCATGTTATAGGGTTGCCAGGTGCCTCTTTGCCACCGGCGGGAGGTTTTTGGGCTGGAGCCTGAGGAGGGCGGGGTTTGGGGAGGGACTTCAATGCCATAGAGTCCAATTGCCAAAGTGGCCATTTTCTCCAGGTTAACTGATCTATATTGGCTGGGAATCAGTTGTAATAACAGGAGAGCTCCAGCTAGTACCTGGAGGTTGGCAACCTACTCATGTTAGGATATGTCACAATTAGATTGCCAACCCCCCCACCCCCCCCCCCAAAAAAAAACTACCAGTGTGTTTTGAGAGCTTTTGTGAATGAAGAATTTGTGGTTCTGGCATGCATTCTCTAGAACACAGGCCCACTTAATATTTTTATCACTATAGTCACTCTGTAGCCCTGTTCACAAGTTACAGTGACCATACCTACAATCCATTTACAGTATGATGATTTTTCTTCATATGTGTGTTTAGTAATTTTCATTACATGCAACTCATGTACAGCTGATCATGTGATTATAACCGCACATGATTATAACGGCCATGAAAAGAGGAGCGCTAATATGGTCTCTTGTCCTAGCAGAATTGGTTTCAAAGGCTTGGACGGCTATTCTTTAGATGTTGTGGGCTGTAACCGTGAAATCAATTAGATTCCTTGTTAGTGTACACTAGACTGGCAGGCTGGTTCAGCATGGGCCCTTATACACTTTCCAAATCTTGTCTGTCAATTTAATGCTGTAGATGAATGTGAACCGCTCACCTTAGGACTTCGTATCCATACCGAGGGCTCAAGAATTAGCTGTATTATTTTGTCATTGTGGAAAAGGAAGGTAATGGCCACAATAAACTTGGCTATGAAATAATCACTCACATGATATGCTACTTGGAGGGGGAAAATCTATCGCTAATATTTTTACTCTAGCCACTGGAGTTCTGAAAGCAATGTGTATCATATCAAGCAACAGAATTGCAAAGTCAAGTTACCAGTCCTAGTAAATAAAATGTTTGGGGCAAATGGCATCAAAACACACACTTCACTTAAGAACAGTGAATAAGTACAGAGAAAATGCCAGTTAAAAAAACATCATCAACAACAAAAACATAGTGATGATGTGATTCAGTCAAGCGGTTAGCTGACCTTCAGGGAGCTTATGCGATTTATCCAGGGGACCATCTGACCTACAAGAACCTCCCATGACCCAAACAGTCAGCTGCCCAACAGAAGTATCATACAATAAGATTTGTGGTTAACCAGGAGGCCAAACTGGATATAAAAGGGTACATTTTGTCCAGTTGTCAAGAAAACGGTACACCCCTTCCCACAGGATACCTCCATGTTCCTTTTGGGAAGGCAGATGTGTGGCTTGCCCAGCCTGTGCTGGCCCCATCAGCAGGGTGGGATTGCCAGAGAACTGATGGATGCTGATGCATCCTGCCAACAGAGTACAGCGAAGACTGGCTGCCCTGCCCACTGCCCATCTGGCTTTCTAAACAGGAGCCATCCTGACATGCTCACAGCATCAGCTTTCAAAGGTCTGACTGCCCCAGGGGCTTTTCTCCTTCCAAAGGACTCCCCTAAAGCCCAGCAAAGTGTACTTCCCCAGCCTGCTAATAAATTTAATACACAACCTGGGGCAGGTGAACAGCAACAGCTTAGCTAACCTGTCTGCGAAGTAACCGTTCTGCAGAAGGAGAATGCACGGACGTTGGGGCTTTGAATTTGCTTTTCCAGTCTAGACTGCAGTGGGGCTTGAGAGAATGGAAGAAATCTCTTGGGATTTGTAGGAGAGCATCAATATTTGCAGGTTGGGACTGCACTGATGTCGTTGAACCTGAGAAGGAGAGAATGGGAAATGAGGTACAGAAACAGCGCACATTTAAATATTCACAATTAGGTTGTCAGTGAAATCAGTTTGTTTGTAAAGTACATACTCAATGAAATCAGTTTGTTTGTAAAGTACATACTCTGTCTATATGTATCAATCCAGGCTTGTGCCTAAGATTTGGACATGGATCCAAAGCTCTTGCTGTGCAAACACAAGGCATCGCTCCTGATGCGGAAGTGCAGTGCGTGACACCAGTTCTCCACCCTCATACATAAAAATAGGGTTGCCAACCTCCAGGTGGTAGCTGGACATCTCCCACTATTACAACTGACCTCCAGGCGACAGAGATCAGTTCCCTTGGAGAAAATGGCTTCTTTGGCAACTGGACTCTACTCGAGTCCCTCCCTTCTCCAAACCCTGCCCTCCTCAGGCTCCAACCCCAATATCTCCAGGTATTTCCCAACCTGGAGCTGGCAACCCTACATATAAACTTGATTGAGAGGGTTGGAGGACCTTTTAGAACAGCTTTTAGGGGGGCCTGCAGACTAGGAATTAGTGACCCTCCCAAACAAGCAGAAGTTGTCTTTTGCAGTGGATCTTTGGATCCAAGCCCATTAAAAGCATTATAATATTCATTGGCCATAGGAACCATGAAAGAGCCCCTTATCTAGCCAATGTTTCTGCGTTCAAGCTCAGAGCTGCTTTTACGGCAATAAGATTTCAGGCCATGCCAACAGCTATGTTAGCCAGACACTATGCCCAAATCCCGATGGCCTCTTGCCTATGTATTTGCGGATCCTCAGAACTCAAGGACCTCCCCCATTACGTGTTGTATTGCTCTTTGTACCATGAGCCCAGATCACTCTGATGCACATACATTGTTTGTCTGGTGAGGACAGGGACCATGCAGAGGGACATTCATAGTTCCCAGCTCCCAGGATGCATGTATGTTGCATGTGCATCAGCATGCAGCACTAGGACCCTGCTTTGGTCTTCAGGCTGCAAATGAAACTTGCCACCTCTGGGAAATAACACTGAGGGACCGAGAACAAAAAGGATTTGAGGGGACAAGAGGGCTATCCTCAGATTTCTTGCCAACTTTGCAGCAACTACAGCAACCAGTGTCCTACTGGAACCCTATTTACGTGGGGCAAATTTAACTCTGGATCAAGGACTCAACAGGTCTTCCACCAGAATCTTGCTGTTTGCACTCCAAACTATATTGTGTACTGTTCTTCAGATTGTCTTGCCCCTGGGTGGTCTGCAATGAGTGTGAACCCTGCAAAACTTTCTCAAATAAAGCCCAATGTATTATGCTATTTAAAAGACACACAACAGAAAAGTAATTAATTTTAATCTGGACTGTCTCCCACAAAAGGAATCTCATTTGTCCTGGAATATTTCCCAGAATATTAACTCTATTACGCAGGATTGTTCTAACAAATACCTTCTCCAAAGGCCAAGTTTACTGACAGAACAGAAGCCTTTTCCAACTTGAAATAAAGTGTTCTTGTTATTACTCACTGATGATGTATGGCATTTACAAATCTCACAGCACTTTAGAGAATTGCATGCTATAAACGGATGCAAGCAAGTGCTCAGCTATGAAAAGCAGCTGTTTCTCAGGTGCTCTCTTATGCCAGGGAAGGGAAAAGTGCCACGAGATATCTCAGCATGGAAAATAAAGACCACTTAGGGCTGGTTTTACACATGAAGCTGCCTTACACTGTCAGCCCATTGGTCTATCAAGATTGATACTCTGTCTACTCTGACAGGCAGCAGCTATTTAGCATCTCAGGTCAAGGTGTTTCATATCATCTGCTACCTGATCCTTTTAACTGGAGATGCTGGGGATTGAACCTGGGACTTTCTGCATGCAAGACAGATGCTCTATCACTGCACTCTCCACCTCATTCTACGTTGATGGCATTTTAAGGCCCAAAATGCAATGCTTTGCTGGGTAAAGATCTTTTGAAAAGCACTGAATCATGTTACTTTGGATGCTACATTTGAACCCAAATTATTCCATATTATGCTGGAGTGCCAAGCTTGTAAGCCTGACAACTCTAGTTTCCACACTTGTACTCCTGCTGTTAAACTGTAAATGTTTCCATTACTATGCAAATTTCAATATCACTTTAGTAATCTGTTCATATTTTGTATTATTCTGAGCACTACTCTGAAATTTATGTCCCTATGGGACTACATTGGATGAGGTCTCTTAGAGAAATCTTTCTTTGAACCTGGAAAATGTCTTTCACGAGAAACCTACATAGATCAATGAGACTAATGGACCAATTCTAAACATTTTTATGCAGAAGTAAACCTCATTCTGTTCACTAGGACTTCTACAGAGTAGTGTTTTATTTTGGGGATGATGACAAATGTCTTCCAGGTGCTGGGGATGCAAGCATCATCCTTCCAGTCCCTGACACCATTGCAGAGAATCCAGAACTCAGGCTGGATAGATAGGGGGCAGTTGTGGGGCTACCACAGAAAACAGCAGCCTGACGCCTCCTCCTCGTCTCTCCCTTGTAATGTTTAGAGCAGGAATTCCCAACCTCGTTGAGCCTGAAGGCACTTTTTGAATTGTGAAAAAGGGTTGTGGGTACAACCACAGGAGGCAAGACCAATCACAAAATGGCTGCTGGTGGGGCAATTAGAAAATGTCCAGAGGCTTCAAGCCAAGCACCTTCCTGCAGGGGCAGCTAGTTATGAATGAGAATTCCCTGCAGACTAAAAGGTGATGCCACCTGGGATCTTCTGAAACATGTCCTACTCTAATGAGGTGCAGGAAAGTCAGACTGGTTCTTTGCTTTGAGAAACTGGAGTTTTGGATAAGAAGCAAATAGGCCATTTTTGCATGGTAATTAGCAGCGTGTTCCAGGCTGAATTGCCCCGCAGATTTTTTTTAATTTTGCACGCTGAACCGTCATTCCGAAAGTGACTGTGAAGCCGGCGCAGACCTGCTTCGCATTACAAAAGAGCCCACTTAATGTGACCTTTTGTGTTTGCTCCGCCGCTGCTGCGAAGAATAACCAGAGGGAACCATGCAAAACAATAGCTGCGCGTTAGCTATGCACATGCTAATGGCTATGCAAACGAACGAAGGAGCAGGTGAGTGGGGGGGGGGTAGGTGGGATTTCTCCTTTTGCATTGGGACCGTGAATAGGCATTTTTAAAGTTGCATTTTTAAAAAGACCTTTGAGCAAGCATCAAAATTGACCATGCATAAATGGCCATAGACTCCAGGAACACACTGGTGGGTACCTGGCTGCTCATGAGCCCCACATTGGAGATCACTGGTTTAGTGTGATGAGGTGTTATTCGGCTGCAAGGTTCCCTGCCCACACTCTATTTCATTAGTTAGATCTTACAGGTGAGGTAAATCTGGGGTGTAATAGCATAATTCAGAGTATGGTGTAGCAGTTACAGTCTTGGTCTAAGATTGGGCAGACCCCGAGTCAAACCTCTGCTCTGTCATGAAAGCGTGCTGGGTGAGTTTGGGCTACTCACTCTCTCACATCCTAACCAGTTGTAGTGACGATAAAATGGAGCAGGGGAAAACCAACCAAGCATGTTGCACTGAACTCCTTGGATGAAGGGCAGAATAAAGATGTAATGAACAGATCATGTCATACTTGTTTATCACATTACATCACCACAGAAAGCTGAGTAATGGCAGAAAGAGAAATAGAGGGTTGCTGATTTTGATGGCAGTCCTGTGCCTGTCAGTCCCTTTGATGTCTGATGTCAACATGACACTGTAACCTTGTGATTATCCGCTCCAATGAGTGTCACCTCTTCCAGCCATTGAGACTCCCATAACATCATGCAACTGCTCTGTTTACTTTTCAATCAATGTCATATCATTCTGCATGTTAGTGCTCTGATGGAAAATTATGCTGTTATTTCTGGAGGGGAAAGGGGAATCTCAGTGGAAGTCTGTATTCTCTAGCAGCCATGGCAGGGTTGCACGGCCACGGCCAGCAACCTCTGGAAGGAACTGGGGTGAGATCATCATGCTGGCTTAGTATTGCAGTTAGGGTTGCCAACCTCCAGGTACTAGCTGGAGATCTCCTGCTGTTACAACTGATCTGCAGCCGACAGAGATCAGTTCACCTGGAGAAAATGGCCACTTTGGCAATTGGGCTCTATGGCATTGAAGTCCCTCCCTTCCCCAAACCCTCCCCTCCTCAGACTCCGCCCCCAAAAACCTCCTGCTGGGGTGAAGAGGGACCTGGCAACCCTAGCTGCAGTACAAATATCACGAGCTGACCATCAGCAGTTATCATGAAACATCTAGCACGGCCATCGTTTCAGCCATGGCCTAACACTTTCCAAGATAATGGCAGTAAGAAATGTAAAGCATAAGTGAGGGCTGAGTCTACGTTAAGCTTTTTAATATTTTAAATGTACATTTGACTGTGCAGTACAACAAACAAAATCTTCTGCGGCTGCTTGCTGTGTGTGCTTTCAGTGGCAAACCCAACTCCGCCACTATGTAATGCAGAAAATCTCGTTGGTCTCTATGGTGCTCCTGGACTTGAATCTAGCTGTTCTGATGCAGACCAGCATAGCTAACCTCTTAAAATATGCAATGTGTGAAACTGCCCTCTCTGCTCATCAGCTGGAAGGGTGCTTGCCCCGCCCCTAGGGGAGGGGCCAGCGACTGCAAGCCTCCCCAGCAGAGCATTCAGTCAGGGTGGCATGGTGCCAGAGGGCATATAACCCCTAGGAACATGTGTTCCTCTTTATCAGCGAACTCAGATTACATCACTCCCTTAAAATGGCAATATGGACACAAGCTGATTCCCCCAGGACTGAGTGAAATTTTTTTGCCTTCTAGTGTTGCCGCTTGCCAGGAGAGCCTATTCCATCAAGGGCTGAGTTCTTCTCCCTGCTCAGTTTCCCCTTCCCCGGGCTGCTGCTTCTGTTATTGTATTTTGATTTTAGATTGTTGTTCATTTTTTTGGTTTTTGTTAGATGCTTGGAGTCTTGCTTTGCAGGAGAAAGGTGGGATAAAAAACATTTAAGTAAACAAAATAGGGAGACGTTCGATACCCACTGCTCCAGACTGGCCAGGAGTGAAGGTGCTTTTTTGGCACACTTTGTGCTGCCCTATGCCCTTGCAGTTACTTAGGCCTACGGAATTAAGTCTGTTTGGTCGTTACAGCTTGTAACTAGCAGAGCTCAAGAGCCGTGGGGCCAGGAGAGGACTGATCAGTAGGGTTGCCAGGTCCCTCTTCGCCACTGGCGGAAGGTTTTTGGGGCAGAGTTTGAGGAGGGTGGGGTTTGGGGAGGGACTTCAATGCCATAGAGTCCAATTGCCAAAGGGGCCATTTAGTCCAGGGGAACTGATCTCTATTGGCTGGAGATCAGTTGTAATAGCAGGAGATCTCCAGCTACTAGCTGGAGTTTGGCAACCCTACTGAACAGAATGCCAAATTAGGCTAAAAGGGTGCCTTAGGGCATATTTGTAAAAACAGGGCATGGCTTGCCCCATAGGGCTGACGCCGCATGGAGTTGACTGTCTCAGATCCCTGGGGAATAGAGGTACACTGAACATGGAAACTGTCCAGGAAGTGGGCCTCACCAGTCCCCCCTGTCAGCAGTGGAGGGTGAATAGGAAGCACGATGTGGAATTCTTGCATGTGGGTCCTATTAACCAGGCAGCCACATTCTAACAAATGTATGACTGCTTGTTTCTACAACCTACAGGAGGCAGCCTCTAGCTCCTCTTCCTGACAATGCTGTGATGGGTCAGAGGTTTGTTTGGGCCTGATCCAGCATGGCCTTTCTTATGTTCTTAAGATAGATGGGTACCTGACACCTATACATCTGAGCTCATACAGTATTTTCTGAGACGAACTCTTGGTACCTGACTGAGATTTTTGATGGGATGGGTTCTTTTCTTTAGAGGCAACATCACAGGTGCCAGTATCAGGACTCTGGAACATGTAGCTGTCATTTGGCAAGGAATGGGTGCGGCCCACTGTAGGCTTCCTCACACTCAGAAGATCCTTGCTTGGAGAGAGAGTCAGAGAGTCATTCCTGGAGGGAAGATCAGTCTGCGAAAGAAAGAAAGAGAGGCATTACAGAGCTGGAACAGGTGCTGCCCATGGGAACTCTCAGTGACAGCCACTGCAACAGACATGTGATACAGACAGCATGCATGTTTATCTGGATGTACAAATTCTACACAAACCAAATGGAATTTGCATGGATGAGTTGACCAGGAAGTAATAGCCAGAATTTTATATCAATAATAAATCACCACACACAGGATGAATCACATCCGAAGAGGGGGGAAAGTACAACACAGGGAAACCGAAAAACAACACTGCAGTTATAAACCATGACTATTTCAGGATTAATTGAAATACAAGCATCATGCCTCAAGGCCTGGTAACAGTTGCATGCTTTGCCAGACTTTAGTCATTTAAAATGAGAAATAAAAACCCCTCCATTTCCCAAATGGGTGAGACTGTGCAGGGGGTATGTCCATAAAATTAGTTAATTTTCTTAACAAGCAGGGAGATTGTGTATTTTATGGAAGACATATCCTGTTTTCACATTCGTTGACTTTGTATTGCTTAAAAATAGATGAGAAAAACAGAAGTGCAAAGAGGCTTCAATGGTGTATTTCCAGCAACAAGGAAAACACAATTAAAAATAAAATTATTACATTTTTGATGCTAAAAACAGACTGTGAGAATACTGTTCAATTAAGTGAGTGACTGGCCCTATTCCTTCTTTCACAGTAGCTGGGAAATTATCTACCAAGAGGTCTTTTGCATTACTGTACACATCTCTTAAGGGTTTTCTAATTTATTTCTCTAATTGCAAAACAAAAATTAATTAGTGATAAAACATGACAAAATAAAATCAAATCTATTTTATAAAGAAAAAAGTGAAATTACCACTGTAGGTTTAGCCAAACAGAACTTCTGTGCTGCATAGAATGAATTCCATTCTTCATTAATCTGATGATTTAGATACAAGATTCATCTATATCTAATATTTCAAATGAACAGTCAGTTCTGTTTCTGTTTTGAAACCCTATATAGCTGAAGTATCAGCTGAGCAATTATTGCACTGAGGTTAGTGGAATTTTCTTTCTGTTACAATACGTTTCCTTTTGGGGAAGTGGAAAACACTTGGATGGTTTCAACAAGTGTATTTGAAAATCCGGAGAGGAGGGGAGCAACATGAGACCGACATCCAACATCATGTTCAAGGTATGCTCATATCAGCATCCCTCTATGACAGTTCTTAATATATTCCCCACTTTTATATTCCTTGGTTTGCTCATGCAGTAATTTGAGCATTTATTCTTACTTATATTTTCCCTCCTCTTACAATTAGTGGGCTATATTTTGTATATTGAAGTTGGGTTTGTGGGTTTTCCATAAATGCCAAATGTGTATAGAAGTGTGTGACCCTATAGAAATTATTAAATGTGCTGAGTTGTGCAAAGTACAACAAAAACAGAGGAGGGAGACCTATGCAATGCCCAGACGGCACTGTGAAACAGCTAGAGATTCTACAAGGTCAGGAGGAAACAGAGCAAAATTGGAGATCAGTGAATAAGTCAACATGCGTGCAATGATAGTAAAAAATATTAAAGAATGTAAATAACATTAGAGGAAAAAGGATTGTTGGAATAAAGGGCACTGCAAATAACCACTTGTAGCATTGAGGGCCATCAGGGTAAGGTCAGAACCTGTTTTATGACACACTAATTTTATTTCTAAAACAGTATAAGTGGAAGGCAAGTTGGAGAAAGACATGGGATTAGTTGTAGATGGCACAAGCCACCAGTTGCTATCTCAATTCATGGGAAAATCAGCAGGTGCAACCATACTCATAGTTTCCTAAGCTGAGCCATTTTATTTCCCAGTCCAGATATATCTGAAACAAGTGCTGAAACAAACGCTCACCATAAATTCATTTCTCAAAATATCTTACCCCCTTGTAAAAAAAATAGGATTTAAAAAGCAGAAGGAAAAAAAACAAAGATCGTACAGTGTTGAGCCTGAATGATATATCAAAATGTGTTGCTAAAAATTCAAGGTTTGCATTTTCAACATTAATTTTTGGAATTTGTTTATAGTCCTCTGTATTTAACACCCAAACAGCAAACATGTTTTGACTAAGGTGAGATGCCTTGAGATTATCTCCCAATGAAATGATTGGTGTACAACCTTCTGAAAGTAACCCATGTGACTTTAGAGTCTGTTAGAGCTAGAAACCTACTCCAATGCTTATTGTGCTTGAGGTTAATTATGAGCTCTCCTCCCTCTTATTTTTGAAATAATATGGTTCTCTCAAAACCATTCAGAGCTGTATTCCAAGTCTTTTGCATATGATGCCATGAAGCATGATGGGAAATACTGTCACGGTTTAAAAGGGATGTGTCCTAAATAAGTAATAACTGTGATGGCAATCTACTAGGATGGCAGAAAACTCATCAACACAACACACAGCTAAAGATAGGCATGTGAACAAGAGAAAACAAGGATGGATCCACTAAATGTTGGAAGAGAAGTTATGTCTGTTGTACAGCAGAAATAAAGCACTTGATCGCTATACATCAGCTAAAAATGTCTAATGTTTCAAGGAGCGGATGGTTAAAGCAGGGCTCAAAATACTGGTTACATGTTTAGTAATTAACTCCCTCCCCCCGATCCTTTATTCTAAAATGTCTGATCAAAATGGACACCAAATGTATAACACAAGCTGCATTGGTAAAGATCCACATTTGGTAACTTAAGTTCAAAACAGATCATGGGTTCCACTGCCAGACCATCTAGACATCTGTTTTTTTTAATAGTTTAAATTCAAAGGAACAGAACTTTATGTCATGGCATTTTCTTTATGTCCATAAACAATGTCTTGTCTCTGATGCTGTGGGATAGACTACATTAATTTCCCAGGAAAAAATGTGGATGTATTTAGATAAATAAATCAACTTCAGAGGTAATAGTGATATTAACCCCAAATGGAATGGTATTAGGCAAAGTTTTGTTCAAATGAAAGGTAATGTGCTGGATAAAAAATATTGTTCATCTGAAAATGCCATAGCTATTTGCCACTTGATAACAGTATTTAGAACCCTGTAAACATCAGAATATACAGTGACCAGTGTATGTACATTGCTTTCCAGGGCATTAAGTAAGATTGTGTTATTATCATCAGGAAAAGAGTCATCCGTCAGAGCTAAGGACCAGGAATTTTCAGACAGAATATCTGACGTCAGAGACAGAGCCTCCATCTCAGCTAGAGGGATCTAAACAAGGGAGAGATGATCAGACATAAGAAACCAGGACACATATAAATGCCTTTGAGAAAAATAAAAGAGAACGCTATCATCATCATAATCATCAGCTAAATACGAAGGTATTTCCCCTTATAATAAGAGCATTTGTGTTATACACATTACTGTGTGTATAAAGCCACAAAGAAATGGAGCTAAAGCTTCTCTCCCCCCCTCCCCGGCCATTTATTCTAAAAGGCTTACAAATAATGTAAAATGGAAATCACCAACTGCACATTAAAGATGCACTGATTAATATAATCTTTTGAGGGAGTTAAAGCCTCAGTGGCTCGAGAATTAATTTTTAAAACCTAGTCTAATTACATTTAAATGCTACATGCTTTTCAGAAACACCATCGTTCTCTAATCTCTCCGCTTCCAAAAGCTATGATAATATTCTCTTTTGTGTTTATTCAGTGACTCTCATGCTGTTGTTGTTGTTTTTTTAAGCACTGCAGGCTGAGATCCAAAGACCTACTTTAGGTGTACTGAAGAGCTTGGCACTGTCGAATACACACACACACACACAGCAGGCCTCCATGCCTTATCGCAACCTGCTTCTGAAATTCCCCTCACTTCAAAAGCCCCCTTATTAAATATATTGAGCGAGTTGCATAGTTCTTTGGATTCTGGCCACTATTTAAATGCTAGGCGTTCAATCCCAACTTCTATGGCTGGACGGTAAATCTCAGTCATCAGATCTCCACCTCATTTCTCCACCCAAGAGGTCTGATGGACTAGGTATAGCAGGTTAGGTTCACAGGGTTCCTTTAGATTCTTGCAGAACTGTTACATTAAATACTCAACACCAGTAACAATACACTGAGCATTTTATGCGTTTCTAAAGAGGCACACTGATTTTGCCCACTCCCTTTCTCGTGAACATTTTAATTACACACACATACACCCGGAAGTAAGCACCATTGGATATGATGGAACTTACTACTGAGTAGACCTGCTTAAGATTGCTCCCTTGGTGCCCATTAATTTCTCCTTTAATTAAGCAGTCAGGGTGATTAAAATACGAGCATCTTCTGACCACAGTGCATGTCTACACGTGAGTGCTCAAATCTGTACTAGAGAGAAAATGGAACTGGTTCTTCAAAAATGATGTCTTCAAAATGAATAGGTACAATATTTTGTACCAAATGTCAGAGGAGTTGAGGTCTTGATCCAGGGTTTAGAGATCCCATTGTCCTAATTAGTGTAGGGTTTAATTTCATTATCAACAGTAAAAAATTGAGCCTATGATGAGCAGCCTAATCCTTTATTGTAACATACTGTTTAAAAAAGGGGGGGAGAGAAATCTCTTTTAAAACCTCAACGTATCCAATCACAGGGAAATGTATTGCTTTGCATTTTATGGACCATATCAGACTCAACTGAAAATATTCTGTCAAAGTGTACAAATTAATATTAGCAGGGCTATCGTTGCCATCATTCCCAAAGCAGTATCTTTGATGGCCTTTATGTGATGTGCTGAACTTCTAAGCAATCTTCCCAAGATTTGGTATCATATTAGTGGATTTCTATGTGGTTCTCGATAAGAACACATGGGTTTTCTTTTTGTAGGAAACATCTACAGTGTTATGGAACTGACTCATACAAACAGCTACTGTTACATCAAGATATGCATCTATGCCCTATCTCCCAATGCCTCCTTTATCTCAGAAGTTAATTTTTTTTAAAGAATTAGAGCTTTTACTTTAAGTGCTCAAGCAAGCTGTGCCTACTGGTAATAAATCATTCAGGAGACCAGGGCTTGGTGCCTCTATACCAGAGATGAGTCTATTTCATAGACTAAGTGGACTAGTAATCGCTGAATGAACCTCATTTGGATTACTGAATATGTAGACACGCATCCATAAACTCACTTGTTTTCTGAAGTTGTACTAAATAACTGAATCTGAAGTGCGTAGCTAAGAAACTGTGAAGTACAGTTTTCAGTAAGGTTTCCTTAATAAATTTGTAGTAACGACATTGCCAGAAAAAATAGAGTTAATGATACCCTAGTAGTTTTGTTGCCCTTGTCCCAGATAACCCAGGCTAGGCTGATCTCGTCAGATCTCAGAAGCTAAGCAGGGTCGACCCTGGCAAGTATTTGGATGGGAGACCTCCAAGGAATACCTGGGGCGTGAAGTAGAGGCAGGCAATGGCAAACCACCTCTAAACCTCTCTTGCCTTGAAAACCCCACCAGGGGTCGCCATAAGTCAGATGTGACTTGACGGCAAAAAGAAAAACCAGAAAAAAAGTTCTGTTTCTGGTTGTGTTCAGAATTAAGATTGGGGACTGAATGTTATATAAACAACTCTGAACTACCAGAAGAAGGAATCTCTGCTTGCAACAGATGAGCATCAATTGGTGGTATCAACTCCATGCATCTTGCAAACATGTGAAGAAAGAAGAGGTGAAATAATCACTAGTTGAATAGCTTATTAAGGGTGCTTATTTTTTAAAGACATGGACATAACGTGATTATTAGAACGTATGACAGAAGATCCATGCATCTTGCCATACACAGATCTTCTTGCACACATACAGATATGAATATTCTTGTGCAACCTTGTCTTCTGAAAGCAAAATGAGAAGAGGACCCTGCCACATAATCCTGAACATGTTTGCTTGGAAGAACATCCCACAGAGTTCAATAGGATCAATTTCCTAGGTAGTGTGCTTAGCCTGAGGGCTGCTTCATGCTACACAGAAAAAAAAAGGCCTCCATGGTGAACACCACAATGCTTTCAGGGGAGCTATCCATTTTTACAAGTCTTTGGTCAGGAGAATCCTCAATGACAGCTTAAGTGTTGGAACGGGTGTGGTTGTAGGATTCATTAGTTACTGTGGTTTAAGATGTACACACGTTCCTTGCCAGAAGCTGGTTGTCAGTGTTTGGGACTGTATGGTAGTCAGTTCAGAAGAGGCAAGCATTGAAAACTGGATTGGAAATGGGCAATATGACATAATGGCTTCCTTTCATTGCAACACTCTAAAATACCAGGCATCGGAAGAAAGGATCTATCCTAATTTAAGTGGCATTTCATTTGAATGGAGAGAGGTGTCCAGTGGGGTGCCACAGAGCTCGATTCTGGACCCAGTACTTTTCAATATTTTTATAAATGATCTGGAGGAGGGTGAGGAGGGACTATTCATTAAATTTGCAAATGATACCAAATTGAGAGGAGCAGCGAACACTCCAGAAGATATAGAATTCAATGACATCTGAACACACTGGAAAAGTGAACAAGATGCAATTCAACAAGGTTAAGTGCCAAGTTATACATCTGGGTAACAAAAATTAGGACCATGCATACTGGATGGGAGATACACTTCTGGGTAGCAGTCTGCATGAACAGGATCATGGGGCATAGGTGGACCGTAAGTTACATATGAGCAGCCAGTGTGATGCAGCAACAAAAAAGGCTAATGCAATATTGGGGTGTATCAACAGAGGTATAACATTCAAATCACAAGATATCATAGTTTCGCTGTACACTGCATTGGTCAGCTGGCTACCTGAAACTGACTTCCGTCAGGATTGAACTCAGGTTGTGAGCAGAGCTTTGACTGCAATACTGCAGCTTACCACTCTGCGCCACGGGGCTCTCTGGCTGCTTTTAGGATCAAGTAATATATCTGGAGTTCCAGTCATAGAATTCCAGTGTAATATGTACTCTGGCCCCAACCCGACGCGTTATCTGGTAAGATATGAAGCCAAAGATGGGATCCCCACATTTCAAAACATAATGTTGTAGGTCTGTTACATACACATTGCAAATCCTCTGACACGATTATTTGTAACTGGGACCATTTGGATGCATCAAACAGTTGTGCCACTGCCTTCCACTTAAATTTTCTGTGGAAATAGGACAGAAGACAGGCTTCATTCAATGGTTGAGGCTGACATGTGGAGACTTCTGCCTGTTGCCCATCTTCATTTGCCAGCAGGATTGATTGCTTCAGCCAGTGCCTACACTGGATGCATCAAGATTAGTTGCTGAAATGATCAGATCTGGAATTATGTAACCATGGGCACCAATCACAACGGCTGTCTTCTGGAAGTAGACGACTGGGCACTGCTAGTGTTCTACTTCTTTCATCAGCATTAAGGCAGGTATTTGCACCAAACGGCTAGCAAGAAGACTTCAATAAAGGAAGCCAATTTCAAATCCCAAAAGGAGTTTCCCATGTTAGCTCTCCTTCTCTTGTTAAATCCATTGTAAGGGCAGAAAAAGAAAAATTAACAGAATAGCAATGCAGGAGAACAAAAGTCCAGTTGAGGAAGAAAATTGAGCTAATTTGTCTTGAACAATAAGTAAACTTGTATTTGGGTCAACAGGGGAATGAACATTCATTTGTGTACATGCAGGAATAAAACAAGGTGTGCTACAGCTGTCCACCCCCATAGCTGCTTTAGCAGCTCACGGATGAAAAACCATGCACTACTGTGACTTCTGCATGAGCCAGGCATGATCTGTCTCCGTGTGCAGCCCTTTCAGAGGTATTTCTCCTTAGCAGCAAGCTGGAGAAACTGCAAAGGGTTTTTCTTCCTTTTAAAAATCCTCCCTAGCTGCTTGTGCCCTCTGAAGAAATGAAGCTACACTGCTTCCTCTCTCCAAAAGCCCCTTTACACATTTAATGAGTATAGGAGTAGATTGGATGTTGGTCCCACCCTGTGTCAGATGTAACACAATCACACATGAGTTGTGGCTTCTTCTCAATTCCTGTACATGATGCCCAATTAAGAGGAGAAGGGCTCATGAGCCATTTTCGCAGTCTGAAACAGTTCAGGGGGTCACTATTGGCCCTGTTGGGGAAACCCACATATATCCCCAGAACACATGGGTTTCCTCAAAGAATACCCCCCCTCTGGGACTGCTTTGGGCTAGGAAAATGGTGCAGGGGGCAAGGCTGAAGCTGCCTCTCCATGAGCACTGCAGCCCTGATCCTAAAAACGCACTGCACAAGCAGGAATGGAAGAGAACCCACAACTCACACGTGATGGTGTTATGTCTGACACAGGGTGAGTAAAGGACCAGTCCAGTGCAGCACGAAGTACCCATTGCAACATCTAGTGAAAATGCTTTACTAGCAACTTCCTCTTCACAGTATAACCCTCATGAACGATCATGATGGGGAGGTAGAAATGAACAAGAGTCCAGTAGCACCTTAAAGACTAACAAAATTTCTGGCAGGGTATGAGCTTTCGTGAGCCACAGCTCAGGATCTGAAGAAGTGAGCTGTGGCTCACGAAAGCTCATACCCTGCCAGAAATTTTGTTAGTCTTTAAGGTGCTACTGGACTCTTGTTCATTTCTACCTCACGAATGAGTCTGAGGGCTAGCCACATGACCCATTCAGGGTACGTTCTCAGTAGATCTATGACTCTTTCCCCTGACGACTCTCTTTTAGGAGGTAATGCAGTCGTGGTTGACCAGACTGAGTGGAGGACCTTTTGTGGTAGGGGGAGAGGAGCTCTTAAACCTCCCCCCAGCTATCTGTCCAAACTTGCACTGCTCCCCCACCACACTTTTCCTTATAGAAAGTAAAATAGACATGTAGTCCTCTCCTCAATGTAAAGCCACCCACTGTTGTTTTGCCCAATAAAAGATCCCCAGGGAAGGAATCCTTGCAGAATTATATCTGCCCTCAGCCTGTGGCAGCTTTGGGTTTCAGTCAGCCACACTGCCAGGAGGGGTGTATATTGTCACACACTGTAGGCAATATTTGTTGGCTTTTGGTACTTGAGCACAACTGCAACTTTTGTAAGTAGTTGCCCTCCAGTGCTAAAAGCCAATTCACGCTGATCTCAAGACACGATAAATCACCCGGAATACAACATGCTCACTAAGCAGCTGCATGGCTAAAACTCAAGCATAGAGTGATTAAAAACTGTGGCTGCCATCAACTGAAAGCCATATGCAGTGGCTGCCCCAAATTAAGGGATAGAAAATACAGAAAAGTTGGCAGATGGCCTGACAGTCAGTCCCTGATATTTCACTTTCACTTTTCTGCGAATCCAAAGGATTAGCCTCTACATATTTTATGAAGCTGAAACCATGACCGTTAATTAAAGATTGCAGCTGATTAACAGCCCAGTTCTGAACTGCTAAGGCAATGAATCAATTAAATTTACAACTATTGAAACAACCCACTAAAGATGTTTTTTCGAGGATTCTGATTGTAAGATGCTGGTCCTCTTAGGGCTTAAAAACAACACAATTTCTCATTGTTTAGAAAAAAGTTTTATTACTTGCACCACATTTGTGACTAATCCAAAATGCTGATCCTCTTAAATTCGTAAATGCTATGGTGAATTTTGAGGGACAATTTAAATGAGGGATGCTGGGCATGTGAGTGACAAGTACTCATGTGTACAGCATTCCATATGGCCTACTGTCATTTTGAAAGGGTTCTTGACCCATGCGTCTTCCCATATGTGCAGGCCAGCAACCCATGGCCCCAAATGGAAGTCATGCTGGCTCCCTAATGCTAGACACATAGGGACTGGCATGTAAATTAAAACCCGTTAAGTATGACGCTGGGCAGCATGGAACCCTGCATGGTCAAGTGTATTTTGCGTGCCCAGCATATCTTGTTAAAATCAGCCAGAAGATAACTGAAGCTGACATTAACACGGTTCAACTTGCCTAATCAGCTTGTGTCTTAATTTTACCAGCTTCTTAAGACCCCTGGTTGCATAGTTTCTTCATGCTATTAACATGGCTGAACAACCTTTTACAAGGGTACTGATATAGAAGGCGAGCAGAGGGGTTTGGGGCTTTTTTTGTTTTTGTTTTTTTTAGAACTCCATCACATTTCCTTTAGCAAGAGAACTTTCTGGAGCACAAAATCCTACCCAAAATCCTACCCAAAGCTAGTGGCTTGCCCAATTAAGATGCACACTCTCTTACTCTGATAGTAAAGCCTTAACTGATCAGCATAATGTGGCCCAATCAGTAAATGGATTTTAATAGAAGTATTCTTCTCAGACAGAGCTAATGATAACCAGGTGCCCTGATAATCGTGGTGTAAAATTACATCATGCATTCTGGGACAATTAACATATTAAACAAGATGATGATCCCCCTCACACACATCCACATGGCTTGATTTCAGGATGCAAGCAGGCCAATAAATCATTCCTAATATCTTAATATAGCCCACAGACTTTAACATCAATTTCCTTGTACAGGAATGGAAATGTTCACAGGATCAACATCGCATCTCTATGCTATCTTAATGGCACTGCTATAAATACCTACCCTTTTCTTAACATGAGTCTATCTATGGCTGCAATCCAGCGCACACTTACTTGGGAGTAAGTCCCAATGAAATTGGCAGGGCTTACTTCTGATTGATAAATGCACAGGACTGGGCTGCAAATATTTCCCTCAATTTAAAGCAAAACAAAATACATTTGCTATCCTACAAATGTAGTTCATATGTTTTTATATCATCCCTACTTTAGGTCAGTAAAGAAAAAAAATTTTTTTTTGTTATAAACGTTTCAATCTAAATTTAGATAGAAACTTTGCAGGAAATTAGTAATATATTAACCTGTTTCTCAGAGTTGTAATTTTCAGTAGTTGGAAGGGCATAATGATGGCATACAGAGCCGGACAGGTTGTCCATCAGCTTCAACTCTCCTTCCAAAGATTCCTGGATCAGCAGTGATATGGTATCAAACAAGTGTCTTTCCTGGGAGGAGTGTCATATAGCATGCAGAAGGATAAGGCAGAGAGGGAGAGGAGAGAGAGAGAGAGAGAGATGGAAAGACAGAATGTGTGTGAGAGAAAGAAAAGTGGAAGAAAGAGACAGGAAAAGAGAAAAAATGTTTTCAGACAGAAAAGCAGTTGTGGAAATGGCCAGGAAGGGAAAGACAGAGAGGGAAAGAGAACAGTGCAGTAATATCATGGTCAGAACCTTTCTCAGACATTACTACTCACTAGGCCAAAACTACACACAGTCAAGAGGTACTTCAAGGCTAGGGCACATGACATTCATCCATAGGAGCAACTGCTATCTATTACCAGTTGACAGAGGTACATCAACTATGCAGGGACCATCATACTCGACATGGCAGGGAGCAACTGCAGCAGAACTACACAACAAAAGAGGCACAGCTTTGGAGGGAGGCAGGGATGGGAGCCCAGCATTAAGCCTTTACAGTCAACATATAGGCATCACTATATGGGAAACGGCATGACTTTCAGAGGTGCTGGAGATCAACAGCAGTAGTTGCGACAGGAGTGCTCAAAGTCTGAAAATCACGCCGTTGCCTTAGTTGCCAGAGAATGAGTGTAAGATTAAATGTTCAAAAGCAGTGAAAGTGACTTTACACAGCACAGCAGCTTCCAACCACTGCTTTGTCTACTGCCAGTGGTATGTGCAGTGCTTCCTCTCAGTCTGGCACACACAAAAAAAGATGATTCATGCCTAGTCTGTGTGTTGCCTGAGTGGTTCTCTTATGACTAGAACCTGTGCTGTTTGAGTCTTTAACTTTGAAGCCCAGAGACATGAGTGAAAGGTTGTGTGCTACCAATCTCTCTCTCCTTCCCTGCCCATCACTAGTACAGGTGTGAACGGTACCTACAGGATTCTATTCTAACAAGTGTGTGATCCAGAGATAGGGCAGCAGAAACAGGCTGATTTGAAAAAGTATGATTTAAAGCCCCAATGTTTGGCTATTAGGAAAAAAATCCTTTCCCCCCCTCTTTTAGCAGCAACTGAAGGCTGATTCACATAATCAGTATTCCCCCCCCCCACGCCCAACCTGCCTAGCCTTATATTCCAAAACATTTTGAATCATGGGCTGTTTTGGGACCTAGGCCAATGGCAATAACAATCAAACAAAAGCTTCAGAACCCAATTTTTTCCTTCCAAAGTGCCAAAAAAGTAAAAGAATAATGAAACCCCTGAAAGTAGCCACGCGAATCAGCCCTGCATCCTACCACTCTCACAAAGGAAAGATTTTGAAAGAAACAAGGTGAGCTTGCGCCGCTTCCTGCAGTGTGGCTGGAAGTTTGAAAAAGGGACTAGAGAGTTGGCGGGGAACCCTAACCTGCCTTGCAGTGCTGAAGTATAGGAGAGGCTGAATACGCACATGAGCACAGACTGAGTCTTAGAACCGAATGGCCTGCAGCACCACACAGACGACCAGTTTCCACAGAGGAAACAAATGCCTGCAGCCACTGATTTAAGGGCATCCACATGGGAAGCCTCATATACCCCATAGTCATACATTAGCACACAGCCTGCAAAGAAGGACATGGTGCTTTCAAATAAATTTTAAAAGGTACCACTGTTTGAAACATGAGCTTTTGGGGGTGAGGGGTTGCACTTCCAGTGAATTGGCTACTGGACTGAAAGGAAACTTGAACAAAGAACAACACAAGAGGATCTAGTGCTGCTTCACTAGAAGAAAAGATGTGATTCTGCAATCATGTGTTAGGATCAGTGGTTCTCTTATGACTAGGTACAGGTTATTTATTTATTTAGAACATTTTTATGCTGCCTTTTCACCCAATCATGGTCCACAAGCCAGCGAACGTAAAAAAACATTAAAACATTTTTACTCTGGCACATGCAGATTCAATATTAAAACTGTATAGTCACACCCTTAAAGCAATTCTAACAACCAGATATTCATTTGAATCTTTCAAAATGCCAGAGTCTCATGCTCTAGTCCCTTTGTCCACTCAATTTCAGTGGTCTAAACCAGTTTAAACACAAATATTATGGTTTATGTTTGGACATACCTAGTTTCCTTTCAGTTTCCCAAAAAGTTATTAAGCATTTTTTGGCAGGAAAAGTTATTTATAGTCTTTAGTGGCCAATATAATTCCGTAAAAAGCTTTTGAGGAGTTTTTGAAAATTTTACTCTGAGTTCTAAATGTCAGGCTCCAGCTTCCAAAATGTTGACCCAAGTGCTTACAGCTCAATACTAATGTATTGCATAAAGCTTCTAAAGCGTTATGATGAGTGATTCTTTAAATTTTGTATTTTATAAGCAGGCAAAAGCTAATGTGAATGATGACATGAATCATCACAGTCATGATCTAATGAAACATACTGGTAGCACACACATTTTAGGGAATTTGCAAGCAAAGAAGCATGCTACTCACATGACTCTGCAGGGGTGCATTATGGGAGCTGTATTCCTTTACCATTGTATAGTCAAATACCACAGGTAATGCAGAGACTGCCTGTTTTTCAAGGAATAATTTGCAAATTGTTTTTTGTAAAGATTATTTCCAAAGTTGGTTTTTTTAAAACAGTGTTCTTGTGTGAAAAAAGCAGTAAAAAATTTTGAAAGGAAATATATGAGACACTTTCCCCATTGTGATGGGAAAAAAGAAAGAAATAGCTGGATTTCAGAACTTCTAAAACATTTAAATAGTGGATAAGATAGCTCTTCATTTCCCCTCTGCTCCTCCTTGCACACTGTAGTTACATACAAGATGGGAAATAAATGAATAAACCTACAATATTAGAAGGTTTATTCTAATAATATGTATTCTAATGATATCTTTCTACAACATTAGGAAGCAGAATAAAAGGACAGCGATTGTCCTCTGGACAGTGTTCAACAAATGATGTCTCACTGAGCAATTAAATGAGATTTTGTTGTTGCAGAGGAAGCGTTGCTTCCAAATGCATAAGAAGAACCACCAATCTCCTTCTCTTCCCAGTGACATGGAAGTTCCCAAATCATGAAGTAGTGTTGCTGCAATGCTCTAAGCATACATTGCAGAAATTAGACCAATTAATGTTTTGGAGTCTGTAAGAATAAAAGTTCTAGATGCCCAATTATATTTGGCACACGGTTGCATTACAACTCTGCACAAATATTCTGAACTACAACTAGACATCTGGTTGGGAGACTGAAGAGTACCCTGTTCATGTTCAGTGATGGCTCAACATGGGGTGCCAAGGCAGAGAAGAAAATAAAGATGGTGCAGTGGGTATATTTTTTATTATGTGTCTCTGGACGATCCCTATGCTACGGGTTTTGCACACTTTTTCATCAATGGATCTAAAATTAAAAAATGAAATGAAAAAATTCAAATTTAACCCCGCAGAGCTATGGTTGAAGTCTGAGGATTCATTCTGCTTCCTGTCTCAGTAGCACCTTGCCATGATGACTTGTCATTTTCTGAATGACCCAGAAGAGTATATCAATGGGGTGTGTGTGAGATTATATTCCTACTGAGGAAGGAAGCGGAATGGACTCTCAGACTTCAAACCATATCTCCGCAGGGGTTAAATGAGAATCTAGATTATTTTACAACTAGTATGACTATAAATCGAACTGTACATTGGCCATCTGTTCCACAGCTTGTTATGTCGGGGACATTCTGAGAGACGGTTGCCTTAAAGGTTGATCAAAATTCTTAATCTTTTTAATGTAGGGAACTTTATCTTAATCTGAAATTATGACAATCCTGTACGGTCTGTGACTTCGTAAGTATCTGTAAACAGTTCAGACTGTATATATGCAGACTAGTTGCATAGAAAAGCTTCAACCATTCCATCTCTAGATGGGTTTTCTCCTGCTAAATAGTTCTACTGTGCTCAATTTGTATTGAATTTTCTGTCTTTGCCTTTAATGTTCTGTATTTGTATCGTTGTTTATGAAAAAAACTAAATCTACTTTTATATATGTTATTACACATCCCTTTGATGAAGCAGCATGTGAAATGCGTAGGAATCTTTGAGCAATATATAATAATCCCCCCCCCCACTGCTTCAGTTGTAATAGCAGGAGATCTCCAGCTACTACCTGGAGGTTGGCAACCCTAATAATGAGGAGAGGTGAGGTGGTGGCTTTAGGTGGTAGATTTTTTGGGGTAGCCCTTTTCTTTTCTGCTTTGACTCTGCATTGCTGCAGCCCTCTTTTTTTTGCTCTCCAACACAGGGTGCTGCCTCTGCGCTCCCTGCTCCTGTATTGCCCTCCGCTCTCCAAGCATCTCATCACAAGTGGCAAATTGTGCATGTTCAATAGGACTCTGAAATCTGGTGAGCGTTTGGGAAGGTCAGCTAGGCATGTGTGGCTTGCTGCTGTGCTTGAAGACATCTGGGGAGCGAGGAGGGAAAGAATGTTAGCTGTCCCTGCTTATTAGGGTTGCCATGTCCGGGTGGGGAAATACCTGGAGGTTTTGGGGGGTAGAGTCTGAGGAGGGTGGGGTTTGGAGAGGGGAGGGACTTCAATGCCATAGAGTCCAATTGCCAAAGCAGCCATTTTATCCAGGGGAACTGATCTCTGTTGCCTGTTGTAATAGCAGGAGATCTCTGGCCACCACCTAGAGGTTGGCAACCCTACTGCTTAGGCAGGAGCAATGAAGGCAGTGGTGTTGGGACAAGGCTGGGGGGGCAGCATAAGCTGCTACCCCCAGAAAATCTACCACCTAAAGCCACCACCTCACCTCTCCTCATTATTAGGGTTGCCAACCTCCAGGTAGTAGCTGGAGATCTCCTGCTATTACAACTGATCTCCAGCTGATCACGGTCAGTCCACCTGGAGAAAATGGCTGCTTTGCCAGTTGGACTCTATGGTACTGAAGTCCCTCCCATCCCAAAACCCTGCCCTCCTCAGGCTCTGCCCCCAAAATCTCCAGGTATTTCCCAACCCAGAGCTGCCAACCCTAGTCATTATATAGCCAGCCCTGCACATATATAATACATATTGCTGCCGTTCTTGTAGCAGAGGTGAAAGCTGGTATGGGCTGGTATTAATAAGTAAATGGCTGGTGCAATACCAACTCCCTTCTGCTTCAAGCCACTTGAGAGATGGTACTAATAAGACATTTAAGTTGCTTTCACCTCTGTCTTGCAGAAGGTGACATCTCTCCTGTGTCACCAACTTGTCTTGCTGGAGAACATGAAAATTCTTGTGACTTCTACTGAAGGGCCCTGGAAATCATTTTTAAGGAGGCCTGTGTGAAGAGGTTCAGGTGCTCTTTATACTTTCCAACACTGTCAAATAATAAACAACCTGCAAATCTGAAAACCTAGAGTCCAATTTTATGTTTACTGGATTTAGCACTCAGCCAGAGCAATCCTCTATGAAATACCCGAAAATGGATGCCATCATCTGTTGCCTGGGGTTTTTACTCTACAGAATCACACAATTAGCGGAGAAAAAGGAATACAGCTCCCCAATATAACTAAACATCCAGTTGTTTTATGTAGTGCATATCCTATCTGAAGAAAGTATAGATCATTCCACACTTCACCCGCCACCTGAGATTCTCACCATAGGGTGAATTAATGAGAGCTGAGAATCCACCTTGATTTGCATGGGATTGGCATATCCTCCAGGGCTGTCAGGCCTTTCTCCTGCATTAATGCCTGTCCACATGAACGCGTCGGAAGATGGGTGCTGACCCGGGGTGATGGTCTTCATTTCCATTTCCAGCTCCAATTCCAGCTCTGCTTCCTCTTTGGCTTCCTTGTTGCTTTCCTCCAGGTGCTTCATAAGCACAGCAATCACCACGTTCACCAGGACAAATTGGGCGGTCAGCACAAAGGAGACAAAGTAGATAGGCGAGATGACCGTGTTGTAACAGGTGGACTCCTCATCGCAGTCCCGCAGCGTGTCCTGGGAATGGAGGGAGGGGAGGTGGAAATGGTTTTGGCATAAAAGAGAGAAAGAGGGCTTTGGGCAGCTGTGATCCACTGGACCTTGTAATCTGACCTACTCAATCCAGCCAAAGGCCCAAATGGATTATTACTAAGAGCCACAATCCATCAGGGCCAAAAACCCATGGTGAAATTTTAACAGAACAGTGTCTACAGATCTATTCCAGTTTCGAAGTTGGCTCACAGGGACCCTGCCTTTTGTAGACTGGCTCTGCCACTCCAGCAGTGCATTCCTCTACTCAGAACTGCACAGAATTTATCCACCCCTTGACCATATGCAGGATGCAGCCTTTGCAGAGGCTACTTAGTCCCACATTCAGGGCATTTGTGATGGTTGCAGCCTGCACTCATTCAGATAAATCAGAATGTGCAAGCCGCAACCTTTAAAGATTATTCTAGATCCTGATGCACCCCAGTGGAAAACTATTAGTGAGTTCTAGTGCTTAGAAACCGCTACAAAAACTTAGTAAGATTTGTTATGGAAGGGAAGTTTCTAAGGTGGAACTCCCTGTAGCTTTGTATGAATTCCTCTACTCCCCCCCCCCCAAAAAAAAAACTGCAGTGGATTCTGCCTGGATATTTCAGCCCAAATTCCAGGTTTTCTGGACTGTTTGGTAAATCTTTGTCCTTCCGGGGGCATCAAAAACCAGGCTGGTTTCATAATGATATACCCAGAATAGAAGACAGCTGAAGTTATGATAGGAATTTGTTTCCTGTTCCTTCTCATAATGCAATTATGTACCTGAAAGTGCTAAGAATGTGTAGCATCACAGCCCTTCTCTTGCAGATCCCTAATATCTTGATCTTTTTCTATGCATTTTCTGCTCTAGAAAGCCCTTTGACAATTCATCTCTGTCCCTTCCTGAGGACCTCTGTGAAGTTTAGGTGATGAAACAAACTCATCAAGAAATGCTGGCCCACTTGAATAAATAATTTTAGCTACCTTACATGCTGCATTGAGATGGGCATCAACTACAGCTGAGCTGGAAGTATTCACTATTTTCCAAGAATGTTTTCAGAAGTATTGAAAAGTGTCTCTCTCTCTTGGATGTTTTCTTCTTTTCTTTTCTTTTTTGGTAAGCAACACTACTTTGTAAGTGTTCATTGATTCAGGGTGCATTGCCCTTACTCTGACTTTGTTTGCCCCCCACCAATAACATCAGAATATAGCCAAATCTACATAGTGAAAGATATACACAGGAAAGAATAATAAGCTTGAATCATGAGAAAATTGTGCTGAAGCAGCAGCAGTAAAGGGAAATAATGGCACAGAAGAGGATTAAAACATTTTTTTGGGAACAATTCTTGCTCCCCACAGTCAATCTGAGCTCAGAAATCAAAATGGGAAACTATTGAGCACAGGCCTAGCACTTGCCATATAATAGTAATGTTCATTCCGATTGAGATATTACCTTCATTATCCCATTCCAATTGTCTCCTGTGGATACACGAAAGAGTGTGAGAAAGGCCATCCCAAAGTTGCGAAAAGTCGCATGCCGCCCTAAGCCCTCACAAGGATGAGTATCATCACATTCTGTGTGACAACAACCAAAAATAAAGGTGATTTAGACATATACTTCCTTCACAAAGGTCTACTTCATCCGATGTCACAAGTACCACAGAGAACTTACCAAGATCTCCAAACAGCTCCACACCAAGTGCTGCAAATATGAAAAACAACAACATGAAGAGAAGACCCAGATTCCCAACCTGTAAAGAGAAAAGAAACAGAGAGAAATAAAAATATTCACCAATTAATGTCTCACAAGTAACCATCACTGCAGGAAACATTCCATATTTGTCTCCTTTATGAATGCTGCCTTTGCTTACATTTCTTCATTAACTATCAGGTCCCACCTAACCTTTAATAGCCCAGTCTCAAGTTTTAAATTGCTAGCAAATAAATACAAAAGCTGCAACTCTACAACATGATGCGGGGAGAAGTATGGGTGCTCACAAAATATTTTGAATAGGGTTGTGCAAATAAAAAATTTTTGGGTAAATTTCGGGTTTGGGTTTATTGGGCCCATTTTTGGGGGGGTAAACCCGAAATAAGCTGAATACCCATGCTGGTAAATATCGGTATTCAGCTTATTACCAGGTTTACTGAAAAATTTGGGTCCATTATAGTCTGTGGGGATTTTTTTCAAAGCTCCTGAGGGGCACTTTTGGAGACAGAGTCCCCAAATTTGCAGTGTGGCTGCAAGGAACTCTCCTTAGACTGTCACCAAAGTTTGGTGACCTTAAGGACAGGGGGTCCAATTTTATGGGCCCGCAAAGGGGTGGCCCCCATCCTGCAGGCATTTGCAAGCCAAGCTGTCTATCGGTTTTCAGGTTCAAAAGTTCAGCGTTGCTGAGGACTGGCAAAAAGAGCCAATTCCAGGCTGGTGCCTCAAAGTCTGGGGACTGCCTTCTTTCTGGGTCACTTTGCATGATGTTCATGCAAATTAGCATACAAACGGAGGGAAAAGGCTTAAATGCAAGAGAAATAAGGCATGGAAAGCATTTATTTTGGTGGCAAATGACATCCTGTGAACAGTCCTTTTTATGGTAATCAAAAATCTGATTTTAAGAGATGGTCACAGTGTGGGGAAACAAAGCCTCTACTCGGAGTGACCTTCTTTTGGAAAGCAGGTTTTCGGGGGGGGGGGATGATATCGGATCCAGCCGAAGTCTTGACCACGGGGGCTGTCTGAAGGAGATTGCTCATCCCTGTGGATGAAAAAATCTCCTTTGGAAGCCTGGTGGTGTCAGCAGCTGTTTTTAGTTGGAGGGTATATCCCTCTGGATGGGACTGGGTGATCCCCGTCTTTTAAATGACTCTTCTGCTATGCAGACTAGACTTCTGTTGGGTGATATACCTGGAAAGTTGGTCAGACCAAGTTGGCTCAAATTACACGATCCCCATCTCAAAAGGGCCCCAACTATGGGGCCCTAACAAAACAAGTCAAAGAAAAGAAAGAAAAAGGAGAGAAAGCACAGAACCATGCCTCTGAGCAAAGGCAAATAGCTGAACAAGAAAAGCCGAGTATCTATTTGGCTTTTTCAGGAATCGCCTATTCGGCTTCGGCTTTATCCCCAGGTTTTGGTATCCGGTTACTCTGAATCCTGAAATTTACTGAAACGGCTTATTTTGGGTTTGTTTTCGGTTCAGGTTTATCGATATGTACAACCCTAATTTTGAAAGTTCTTCTTGCTGCCAAGCATCCAAATAGAACCAGTTTTAATCATTTATCAAAACTGAACTTGTGTTTTAGCCCTTTCTTGGACTGCAGCTGTAGGGTGTTATGCACAAGTCATAGATTGTAACATTATGCAATATTCTAGTAATGCAACCTTGGTATTCAGAGCATATCTGGCATAAATATTTACAACCTAGAAATGAGGATTCCTTCTGCTCACGCACTCCTTATCCCGATTTTTGTAAGAAGGCAGTTGACAGCTTGAAAATTTTATTACTTGGTTAGGTTTCCATTCAATTCCAGATTCCAAGTAATTCTAGACCATCCAATGTATACATACTTGGAAACAGCATTTCTGATTCTGCACAATCCTGTTTATAAAGAAGTCTTAATGTTTCTCAGGTTGTTGTCTTTTTTTGCTCATTGCAACACGTTAACTGTTTTGTGTTAGATATATGTGTGATACACAATACTCTGCTCTTATAATTAGTGCTACTTAAAAAAATCAAGCCCACAAATCCAAGAGAAGGAAACAGGCATATGCTGTAAGTATATGATAAACATCATAGACTACTGGGAACAGCAAACCCAATTAAACCCAGACACAAAGATCTGGAACAGAAGAACTAGTCTGGTCTGGACATATCGATTATAGTAAGCCAAAAAGTAGCTCTCTCAATATGTGATAAAGATTGCTTTAACCACAGAAAAGACAAGGGAGGGATTCAAAAGACCCATAAGATCCACAGAGAACTTTGTGATAAGGCATAGATTACCTGCGGCAACGCTTGCATAACTGTGTCCAGCAAAGCTCGCATCCCTACAGCCATCTTCAACAATTTCAACACTGCAGAAAATGAAATGTTGATCATGTTACTAACACAGTGCTGGGGTGTGAAAAGACTAGAAATATATATTTCAGAGTAGGTACAGATTCACCAGGAATCATGCCAAGCATTTTCCATTGGAATTGAAACGCAAGACCACTTTATGTGAAGAGTTCTGTTGTTGCCAGGAGTTAGAATCCTCCAAAATGTAATTGGATGCCCAGGGGCTTTGAAAATGGAGTCCCATCTCCTGCCCTCACTAAACTGGGTGCTTTCTGACCCTGTGCCAGCAACTGCAATAGTGACCCTTCCCCCCGCCCCTCCCCACAGTGATTACTGTTACTAAGTAAACGATTTTGAAAAGGTCAGAAATCTTTCTGAGACACAGACTGTGAGCATTTTGGTTGGAATGACAGAATTATAAAGCCAAGTGAATCCCCATTGATTTCAATGGTAGCAAGATTGAAGAAGAAGCACTATCTTGTTCTTTGATTCTAAATCCAGGATGCACTAAGGGAGTGAACCCATAACCTTCATAGCAAAGAGTTTTTATAACCTGTGTACTAAAGCCACTGGCTTAGTTTGTTCTGTAACAAACATCTTTAATACTTTGGTATTTGGAACAGATAACAACAGCTATAACTCCCTTCATCGGGAATTCAAATGACAGGAACTCATCTGGCACACCTGAGAAGCAAACGATATGAATCTGACACTATATACAATTCCCGCTACACTGTCAACAGGTTACCCCAGTGATGAAAACCAATTTCTGAGTAAACATAGCTAGGATTGGGTTGTCAGCAGGACAAAATACATTGAGATGGGTATTAGCCAAGTAGTCTATATTTGGAGCCATGCCATATGGGATATCTTGTGTGTGCGTGTAAAGTGCCGTCAAGTCACAGCTGACTTATGAAAACCCTTTTTGGGGTTTTCATGGCAAGAGACTAACGGAGGTGGTTTGCCAGTGCCTTCCTCTGCACAGCAACCCTGGTATTCCTTGGTGGTCTCCCATCCAAATACTAACCAGGGCTGACCCTGCTTAGCTTCTGAGATCTGACGAGGTCAGGCTAGCCTGGGCCATCCAGGTCAGGGCATGGGATATCTTACTGTGCCAGAAAATTCACAGTTTCTCTGGGATCAGAAGTTATGTAGACAAAATGCCCCTGGAGTAATGCGGGACTGACCTCGAGCAATACGCAGGACTCTCATGATGCGGATAATGGTGGGGTTAATGGGCAGTGACGCATTCACCTCGATCTCCTCCAGCGTGATCCCCATGATAGACAACAGCACGATTGCCAAATCTAATTGGTTCCATCTGAGGTGATGCAAAATATCAAATGGAAAGATCTAAAATATTTGTAGTGGGGGCACTTGTGCGTCAAAATAATTCCACTCATTTCATTCATACCAGCACACACGAATCCACACTCCACCTCAAGCAGTCTTAAATAAAAACATATATTATTAGATTATAAAACTAGCCAAGCCTGAATACACCGCAGACTGGAACAAAGAAAAGTCAAAAGCAAAACTGAATTAATGTGGAGGGTAACCCAGACGATAAAAAGGAAGCCAATGTTGGTTTATGTTTTTTATTGTTTTTAATGTTCCCTTTATGTTACGTTTCCAAGAACAGCTCTCAATGAACTCAGGGAGAGTTATTCCAAAGTTTAAAAAAATGCCCCAAGGCCCAGTTACTATTACAGGGCAGGATTGAAGGAAGGGTTCTGAGGTTATATTGAGGTCTCCTAGAAAGACCAAAGAAGGATCAAATAGACAGAGAGAACAGAATGTTATGTGAGGTTTGTTGAGACGTAGAGGGAATGTTTTACTTTGCATAATGTTTTTGATATTTAATCAAGAGAAACATAAAAAGGAAGACAAGGTAGGGATCCAGTATTAACTACATAAAGATCTGAATTCATTCCATCTGCTCAGTTTAGCGTGTGGTTGTGCATGTTCTTCTCAGTCTACTGATCTCACTAACCAGCATCCAGTCCCACCCTGCCCTCTGTTTCCAGAGGCCTCATGACATAAATGAATATATTGTTGCTATCTCTCTTTGCCCCAACTCCATGACATCTTCCCCCGCAAGTTCATGTAATTTAATAAAATAAAATAAAATAAAATAAAATAAAATAAATGTACCCAACAGGGACAGTAGGACATATCAAGAAAGAAGGCAGTAAAGGCAGCAAGCTGGGCCTTCAGAATTGAATAAATCGCCATAATTTTTAATTCAACTGTGTAGCAAAGGAAATGGAATTGCAGCTCTTTTCATTTCTTTAACATTTTTTCACGGGGCAAATAGAAGGAGAGGGAAAAGGGGAGAGATGGAGGGGAGTCAAGGGAGCTGCAAGAGCAAGCCATGCTTCGTAAGTACTTTTGTGCAGGGGTTGTAGATGAGTCATAAGAAAAAGAACATAAGAACAGCTCTGTTGGATCAGATCCAGGGTCTATGTCGGGGTCCTCAACCTTTTTGAGCCTACAGGCACAACTCTGATACACATAGAGAATACAGCAACAAAATGGCTGCCACAGAAGGCGGAGCCAGCCACAAAATGATTGCCTCAGCTTAACTTCAGTAAAACAGTGCAGATCCTTGTGGTGTGGTGGCAGCTGCTGCCAAAACAACCCTTTCTACTTAGGGTTGCCAGCTCCGGGTTGGGAAATACCTGGAGATTTTTGGGGTGGAGCCTGAGAAGGGCAGGTTTGGGGAGGGGAGGGACTTCAATGCCACAGAGTCCAATTGCCAGAGCAGTTGTAATAGCAGGAGATCTCCAGCTAGTACCTGGAGGTCGGCAACCCTATTTCTACTTCAGGCGGGAAATGCAGGTTGCCACTTTTGAAAATATTTTCACCCATATAATGCTTTTCCCCAAGTAAAATTATAACCACATCAAGGGGAAAGATTGTAGCAGGCCCTGCCATGCTATTTTTCTACTTGCAGGTAGTTTTTTTTAATGTAGGAACATTAAAAAAAATCATACCCCCACAACTCCAGAGTGGAGTGATTATCATCCCCCCCGCTACTTTAAGATTCAATTATCTCATTTCCATCTTACCTTGCTGCTTGTGTCGAACGTGACAGAGCTAAGACAGATGAAGCTGCAGAGGAGTGATATCAGCTTAAGGAACTGAATGCAGTCTTACAGAGACCACATTGATTTCAGTGGGACTGAAGCATGCTTAACTTTTTATAAATTTTGCCCATTTGATCCTCAATGAAGTACCTAGTAATTAGCTATAGAATAGGTGTAGTATATTGGTGAGCACTGGACCAGGCCTGGGGAGTCCCAGATTCAAATTACTGATTGTCATGCAGCTGGTTGGATGACCTTTAGGACAGTCTTGCTCTCTTAGTCTAACCAACCTCCCAGGGTTGATATAAAAATGGAGGAAAGAACAGCCATGTATGCCACCCTGACCTCCTTGCAGAAAGGGTAGGATAATAAATAAACAAACAAACAATGACACATTGTAAGTAGATAGGTAGGTCAAGTCAATTTTCATTTTAATGAGCAGAACCAGACTGGGCCCCAACATTAGGCAGAGAGATGCTCTCAGCTGGCATATTTGGGAGACCATCAAAGGGCAGCAAAATGTCAACTATCATTATATTATTACAATAATTTACTTTATTTATCTGTTTAGAAAATGTTTATGTTGCTTCTCCAGCAACCTGCCTCAGGCAGCTTACAAAATAAAAATAAATCAATAAAAAGAAAGCATTAAAAAGTATTAATTAGAATCCAGCATTAGAGGAGGAAAACCCAGCCCACCATAAAGATGTAGGTATTTTACACATGGCTGTTTCACTTGCTGTCACCCCTTCGACGATTTCGGGTCTTTGTGTTGATTATGCATGCCGTTTCCGACTGCCAGAGGTCACCTTGCTCTCCCCCTGCGTTTCCCCGTGTTTTCAGAGACCTGTTTTAACTTGAATTTGAAAACATGGGCAAAACACAGGAAAATGCAGGGGGAGAGCGAGGCGATCTCTGACGGTCAGAAACGGCATGCATAATCGTGTACCCTGGCCCCAAGCCATTTAGGCCTTTAAAATTAATGGTGGATGGCACCATTTGAACTTTCACTTTCGGTACCAACATATCTTGGGCCAGCTGTATGTAATTTTTGCTCTGATTAGTACATTACCTTTCCACAGATAACCACTTTGACCAAGGCTCCATGATGTTCAACACAGAATAAGACTGAGACACTTTGATAAAGAGTACTTTCATTACTCTACAAGTGACCAAGTCACTCATTACCTGTCTTGGAAGAACCGACGAAACCCAAATGCAATGAGTTTGAAAACAGATTCCATGACAAAGATGACAGTGAAGATGTAATTGCAAATCTTCAGTGCTTCATCAAGAACCTGAAATGAGGAAATAAATGTGAAGTTACTCAAGAAGGATTACCAGCCTTTCTGTTTTCAACAACATCCTCTCAATATTGAGTAAAATCAAAATCAAAAGCCAGAATGAAGAGGAAGAAGGAATGTGGGCCTGAGTAGAGTGAAATTTGAACTTTTCCTGTTCTCCAAAGTGAAGAAGATAAGGGAGGAAGTCAGATCCTGTTGTTCTCCAGGCTGCCTTCTCAAATGGGAAAATATACTGTTGGACGACAGCTAGGCTCTGGCATCTGGATGGATTTCACTGTGTGAGTGGAAGGCAACCTGTATCGATGCACTGATGCCCTTGAGGCAATCCTTCCAGAAGAATCTGTAGCCCTTTTGTTTCACTGTCAACTCCTGTGGAAATCTCACGTAAGGTCCCACCTTTCTCACCTCATCTCTGTCTCAGACTGTGTCTGCTGTGCGGAAGGGACTTCACCACGTCCTGCTCAGGGAATCTGTCTAAAGTCCAGAGGCAATCCGTGGGTCAGCAGTTTGCGACCACTGCCTTAGGCCAGCCATGTCAGGTAGGTATGCTGGCTTAGCAGTCAACCGTTACTCTCTAGCCACACCGAGGCAGAATTAGCTATCTGTCTATGTTTAACAATCAAAACAAAAACAAAACAAAATTGCGCTCCTCTGGCCCATAATAGGCACCTGCCGCCAAGCAACTCTAATGTCAGACTGCGTTCAGAACACAGCTAATGACACATTTCAGCACAAAGTAATTGGATCATGTAACAAGCTCCCCACAAGGTGAACCTACAACCTGGACCATGCACTCCCACCTTAAACACGACATTTTCTCCCTCCCTCTCCTTTTTAACTGTCTCACATTAGAAGTCAAGGTACCGTCTAGCCTGAATGATTGCCTCACCTTAGCTTTTGTGTGGCTTCTATTCCTTCTCAAACCAGTCACTAATAAAAATAAGTACAGTGCACAAATTGGCAGTGAATTCCATCTCACTGTCGTAAGCAAGTTATTTGGCAGTTCATTATAAGCAGTTGTTGTTATAATTTGAATGTGATCCTAAATACAAGAGCCTGGCATGCTAATACGCAAGGGACTTGCTGCTTAGCCAAAATGCAAAGTCATCATAATGGAAATAAAAGAGAGGCTGTTTGATTTTTCAGTCCTGTTGAATAAATAAATTAAACCATTCATCAGCAAGGGGGATAGATATCTAATGCAATAACAGTCCGGGTAAAAGATTGCAGATTTGACCTAGAGATGACTAATTAATAATTAATTAATATTAAGACATTATTATTATTTGTGCTTAAACTTGTCCTATTTTGCTCTTGAATCTAGATATAACATTATTATGGCACTGGGGGAAGATTGATGCTTTCTCTCTCATGTCATTGGCTGGATGTAAATCCCTCTCCCCAGCTCATACTTTGCCCCTAAGAGGAAAACATACAGGCACCAAAATGATGCTACTATGCTTCTCCTGTTGGGCAAATGGCAGCTTTTGGGAAGTGGTGGTGGGAAAGAGGGCACATTTTCATCAGAAAGCCTAAGCTCTGGTTACAGGTCTCCCACCATCCCAGTTTGGCCTGACTGTGGCCAGCCAGATGCCTCAGAAAAGCTTTTAAAAGGGACATGAATTAATTGTCCTATTCTGTTCTGCCTACCCCTCAAAAAAAAAAAAAAAGGATAAGGAAAGAAGGGGAGGGGGGAGGGTAAATGTGTGTGGGCATGTCTGCAAGTGAAAGAGGGGAAAAGGTCAAAAAAAGATATTGCCAAACCTGACTACAGTAACGAGTAGGAAATTTGCATCCCCTACAATGACAGACTAAAAATCATCTTGTACTTGCTAAGCCCCTTGACCCCTGGCTGTCAGAAAATGACAGAAACAGCATCTGCATAAGTAAAAGGTCACCAGGTTTAGGCCTTTCTTCAGACTAAGCAGATGTGTGGGTTTTCTCTGTCACGGACAGACAGTGTTCAAGAATGTGCATGGAGCATAATATCTTTGCCAATTCTGTCACAGTAGCAACTAAAACATTTTCTGTGATCTGGAAAGACAGCATCAGTGTATTTTTTAAAAATCCCTTTGGGAAAGGCTTTCCCACAGAGATTAGTTTGCCACAGAAGAAAGGACTAAGTGCTTAAAGACCCTCAAACTGGGTTAATGCTCTGTTCAGTTGCTCTGCTCTTTACTGTAAACAGATGATGTAACTGAGGGTTACTGTCAATTAAGAGAAGGGTGTCTCTTTCTCAGAGCCACAAAAGGCCAGGGGCCTTGGGATTCTACAGATATGCAATATGCAGGGGGCCTTCATTCACATATTATGAAAATCTTGCACAGAAGGGATTACCATAGCTAGATGGTAATAAGGGCCGTGCACACAGAAATCCACTAATGAAAATTTGATACGTTCCCCTTTTTTCTGTAATATATTTAATATTTGGAATCTGATCACTAAAAATCGCGACAACTAGTAATCTCCAGAACTCTGCAGTATCTTCCGGTGCCTAAGTTTTCAGCTTTTAACAGTGACACTAAGTGGCAGTGAGAGATGGAGGAAGGGGGAGAGAATGAGTCAGCAGATGCTCTAACCAACACAGGGGTGCAGTCCAACCCCAACTACTAACAGATACTTCTGCTGTAGAGGTTCTTTCCCATAAGCATTTCTGGGGACAGTGTGCTCATTTTCTGCTATCACTGCAGTGCCTCAGTAGCTTTTCTTGATTCTGTAACAAGAATGGAATCTCATCTCTTGTTATTATATTACCTGCTGGGTTAGAGTCTGCCTGCTTGGTAGGGGCAGAAAGCAGACACTGCAGACAGCAACTCATGGAAAGAAGAGGCTCTATCCTACCCCCTCCTGCAGTGGGCAGTGTACCTTCAGGAACAGGGGCAAATATTTTGACTGCACTCTCTAGAAGGCTGGCTATTGCAATTTAATTGCTTTGTGGTTTTAAAAGGTGATTTTATTTTGTGGGATATAAATGCTGTAAAACAAACAAACAAACAATAAAGAGGGTTAGATGTAGAGGGTTAGATGATATTCTCTCGTCTCCCTATGCCTAGCAAAGGAGAGAGGCAAATGTTTTGCTTGTATTCTATGGCAGGCAAGCAGGGGACAAATAAGAGGAAAAAGCATTCCCTCCAAACAAAAAGAAAGGCCAACTGATAAAATGCAAGAGATCTGATCAGGAAAGATCTCAGATCTCTTTTCTGTGCCTGAGAGATCAGTGAAGATTAAAATCTGTAAATGTAGCCATACTCTCCCTCCTCCCAGCTGCTATTAGCTCTGGTAGGGGAAAAATAACAGACAACCTCTCATTCATGTGTCAAAAAGGGGGAGTGGCGGGGATCCTATTTTAAAATAAAAATAGAGTGTGGGAGCAAGAGGAATTATACCTTTCAATGTCTTATTCCATTGTTTGAAGAGTTTTTCTCATAGACTGGCTCCAAACCAGACCTGGTTATATACCAAACAAACTCGCGTGGGAGTTTTACCTGAAGTTTGTTACTTGCTGGATCCATACTTTCCTGTTGGGAATCTATGCACCAGCAGTCTCCTAACTCAAATCAAGGAACATTTGAGTCCCCGACCCTTGAAATGCTGCTTTGTAATTGGCTGTAGTGGCTATTGAGAAAAGTCCCCTCCCCCACCCAGAAACCCAATTGCTGCATAAAAATGCATTTTAAAAAACGGAGTTCTGTAAAAGGAACCGGGGGGGGGGGGGAGAATCCAAGCCTCATTTCTAAAATCCTTTTTTCTGCTCAGAAAGAACTTCAAGGAAGCAGGAAGCATTTCAATGCTAGCTCCTTGACATGCTGCTTTGTAATTGGCTGCATGCTTTCTGTGAGAGAAACATCACTCCCCTAAGCTTTCATGTCCCGCACTTTTCCTTATGCACGGAGATTTCACCTGGGCTGAGCTCAGAGGAGATGGAAGAATTGGGTTAATAGAGGAATGGGAAGTCTCAGAATTTGTGAGGGCTGGCAGTGAGGTTATCTCTAATGGACGGAAAACTCATGCATAACTCCAAGGAACAACCAAGACAGACTGGGGGTGAACGTTAGTGGAAGTACCCATGCATAAACAACCTATAATTTGGTTGGGGCAAAGAGCAGGTTTAAGTTGACAAAGCTGGGTGGGAACAAGGCCATTCCCTATCTTCTCTCCAGTATGGGAATATGATTTGCACAATTTTATTTCTGTTTCATTTATCCTTCCATATCAATAACAGAAGCAGGACTAATGTCATAGTAATGTTCTTCTGATGTACCTTGGGTTGCTGGTAGTGCTCCATGGACATGGTAATGACATTCAGCCCAATCACGCCTGTGATGAACAAATCCAGATAATGGGTGGTGCACATCTGGTGAATCAGAAGTCGGAAGCGAGAGTAATCAGAGTAGTAGGGTTTACATTGTGCTTCTGGAAAAGGGGGGGAAAGGGGAAAAGCAGATCAGGTAATTTCTCTTTGCCTTACAACCAGTTCAAAACTGGCTTTCAATATTTCCAGGTTGATATACATCCTACCAAATACACTGCAATAAGGGTTTTTTTTTTTTAATGGGTGACATAAGGGGAGGGGGAACAGGAGACAATATGTTATCATTGTTAATACACAGCAAAGCTACAAAATCATGTCTCTGTTCTGGCAGCTGCATGCACAACAGCGAGGCCTTCAAGATTAGAGAGAAGGTGAGTATAGTTTAGAATAGTTTCAAGTTGCAAGATAATTTATACTGTGAAGGTCACTGTTTACGTATAACATCTCCCTTTTAGTTGATTTATAACCAAATGAAATGCTTCTTATCACATTCTGAGTGTATGAATAACAACATTTTTACAAGTGACAAATACTAGTGTGCCTATGCGGTATATATTCTATTTTAAAGCTGTTATACAGCACCTAGCAACCATGTGCATGCACAAGCTCTACTGCTTCACTGTATATACGAGACAGTGTGAATGATTAAAATGACAGCATGCAAGGACTCCAACCCAAGCAGAGGATCTATCTACCTTGCATATTTTTATCCCATCCTTCCTCCAAAGAGCTCTTTGCAGCTCCTTTCTTCCATTTTACCCTTACAACAACCCTGTGAGGTAGGTTCGGCTCAGAGTGTACAACTGGCCCAAGATAATTTGGAAAGTTTCACAGCTGAGTGGGTAATGTGAAACTGGGTTTCCCAGATCACAGGCTGACACTTCAACCACCGTATTACTCTGGCACAAAGATTTCAGTAGATTCCTAACTGGGCAAGAATGGTAGAGCCGTAAGGAAAAAAAGAAACTGTACACAGCCATCCTAAAATGGTCTACTCAGAATTCAGCTCTGGTCTATTCAATGGGGTTTACTCCCAGTAAAGTGTTTTTAGGATTGCACTGTTTGAGAATTATATAGTCTTCAATTAGTGGAGCTGTTTGAAGAGACAAACATGAACTCGCCTTACAATGTTTAGAAGTATACGGGAGGTGGAAGAAAACCCCAACCCTGGTTACCCCAGCTGTCAGAATTATGGAAACAATTTATGAAGCACTGTGGGACATTGCTCAGTGAGAGCTTGCGCCTAGGAAATAATGATCTTTATTTATATGTGATTGCCAAAATGCAGATATCCCTGCTAGTTTCCTCTGTTTGGCTGCAACAGGGATGACTCCTACACTTTAGACCCTGAATGTTCCAGCAGATAAACACATTTACTCACCTAATCTTTAATGAGGAAATGCCAAGGCTGAGTCTATAACTCAGCGTAATGTTCAAAGAGGTTTTATAATGCAGCATAAAATGAAAAGGACTGTCTTGAAGATGTCAGAGTATAATATTATGCCCATAATTAGATGATTAACTGGTTATGAAAATTATTGAGCCAAAAGAATTGAATGGTGTGGCATTTAGCAACCCTCAACAAATACAGGATTGATGTATTGCTTTGGGTAGGATGAAGTTCGGGTCTTTGTGTTCTTGGGCAACAGCTAATTTTTGGGTTATTCCATTTTCTCAAGAGGCTGCACATGTCATTTTCTTCTTTGATAGCTGAGATCCAATATCTTACCCATGATTCAGGCAGCTACCCAGCTGGCCAGTTGTTTGCACTGTAGAGGAGTAGGTACATGACCCTTCACTTCTCCACACACCTAAAGACATGGACTTTCCATGTAGATGCCCATACAAACAAAGGCTCATGTTTATGCACTTTTCATGCTGTATTTTAAGGAGGAAAAATCACGCAAATTGGGCCTTTGCTCAGATAGGCCTCTTAAAGAATGGCCTAAGTTTCATGTTACTTCAAGTGTGCTGGAAGGGAGAAGTGAGGGCCTAATGATCCTCCACATGAAATGATCGGTCAGTTGAGTACATTCTGAGCCAGGCTTGGCCATAGATAGGGATGCCAGGTGGGTGGTTTCGGTGGGCAATTGCCCGCCAATCTACCGGGCGGCTCCGGAGTGGGGACTGCACCTGCGCGCAACTGCGTGCAACGCGATTACATCACTTCTGGGTTTACCCCCGGAAGCGCCGCATTGCCACAGCCACTTTAGCACTCAAACCCCCTCAAACACTGCCATTTTGGGGGAGTTTTGAGTGCTAAAATGGCTGCAGCAATGCGGTGTTTCCAGGTGTAAACCCAGAAGTGATGTAATCGTGTCGCACGCAACCCTGCACATGTGCAATCGCCCCAGCCCCACCTCCAAAAAACCTCCCGCCAATGGAGGGGGGGACCTGGCAACCCTAGCCATGGATCATACAGTTATTATGCATTTCTTGCTCTGATACATGTAACATCCAAATCCTACCCCCACCCCTCACACAAAGAAAAGAGTATAATCATTCAGCAGATTATCCTGTGGGGTCTGGCGTTCCAAAATATTTGCTCCAGTATACCAAACAAAGAGACAGCATTAGTGCTTGCTTTTGGAGCAGCCAGTCTGCAGGTAATCTGACCCTGAATGCCATGGCATGATAGGGAAGACAAGACCTACAAAAGGAATTTTGATGCTGAGTAAATTCATTCCTAAAAAACAACAACCACCCCTCAAAACCTTGATGGGTTGGGTTGGTAGCTGCCTGACTCACAATTTTCATCAGAGCCTTTGAATTCTGCATAAATCTCCATTAAAAACTCAGATATCTCGATGGCATTATGCAAAACTATGAAGAGGAAATTAACTAAAATGTCTGAATACAATTAAGTTATGAACGAGGCCCTGGTTATTATGAACCAAGTTATAATTTCAAAGAGAAACCCCATTCTCATTTTTCTGATCTCTTATTGTTCAATGCTTATCCATAATTCACATTCAAACAGGAAAATGTCACCATTTTCTGCCTTTTCTTTGGGAGGATTTATTTATGAATAATTACACTGGAATACAAGGGTTCAGCTCTGACTGGCAGATTAATTCCAAACCCCACACAATAACAAAAGAGGCCGTTAACATATAGCAGGGATTTGCAGAGATTGTAAAATGTTACCTGCATAGCAACAAAGCATGTGGCAGCATGACCTTATAAGCAGGGTTACTCATTTTCCATACTCTGTGTGATGGGTGAAGACCAACGTAATATTTAAAGAGAAGTTACTGCAGGTTCTTCATCTGCAGAGTGAGCTCAGCTTCCTCCTGGCTCCTCAGTTTGCATGACAGATGTACACACTATCCAACTGAACGTTTAGTTTATTATACTTCTTTACAAGTCTCACTCTTCTTTCAAGGTGCCAGGTTAATGTCCATGATTTCCCCCATTTATCCTCACAATAGGTTGATGGGGTAGGGTGGACTGAGAGGCAGTGACTGGCTCAGGGGCACCCAAGAAACCTTTACGGTAGAGCAAGAAGTTGAGTAAGGAAGGTCTCCTTACTCACAATCCATCCCCCATGCCAATCTGGTTCTGCGAACTAGTGTGCCAGGACAGCTGTCCTCTGTGCACAATCCAGCCAGGCTACCCACATATTTTGGTTGTTAATTTTTAACTTCTGTTTGCCTCAAACAATGAAAACGGTTGCAAAACAGTTGCAAAATTGCTCTGAGAGAAGGGGTTTACCGCATTATGTATTCCCAGCGATGTATTAAGAGTTTGAAAATGTTATAAAAAATACTGTTCGCACTTTCTATGTATTCCCACCGATGTATTAAGAGTTTGAAACTATTATAAAAAATACTGTTTGCACTTTGTTTGGCCCCTTTAGCTGTGAAGACGTCTTCCAACCATTTTTTAGCCGTGGCATCTAAAAACCCTTTTAAAGCGATGTTTTTTATAACATTTTCAAACTCTTAATACATCGCTGGGAATACCTAATGCGCTAACCCCATAGTGTCTTAATAATGTCATGGGTGCCAGCCAATTGTCACTGCTCTTGCAAGCACAATAATTTCCACCATTGTCTGAGCTCAGCCTTGGAGAGTAAAAGGTTTGGACTGAATGAAGTGCGGGTGCTTCCAAACCAATCCCAATGATCTACAAATAAACGTCTGTCTTCACCCTACAGTGAATCTATAAGGCTTTCTCTAGAAAGTTACTTTATAAGTAGGGAAAGCCCTTTTGATTCTTCAAAGGCATGTATCACCTTTCTGAACAGTTTTTAAAACCGGAATCAGACTGAGGAACATTTTAGGATCTACTGATAACTTAATTAATATGCAGCCCTGCTTCTAAACTCTGCTAACCACCAGCTTTCCCATGCTCGGCGTGCTAGTCATGCATATTAGTGGAAATTACAGCTATTACCTTGAAATGAACCACACATAGTAATGCCATGCTTTCTGAGGACTTTAAATTAATAGCTACTGAATTTCGGTGGGCAGGGAACATTCTTTTGTGAATAAAACATTATTTCTCTTGCTAGTGTTATGCAGGAGCCACATTTATGATTGATCATAAATATTTGGTATATAAATGTGTCAAGATCTGGACCTGAAGTCCGTGCCCCCCTTTGAAACAGCTTTATTTGAAATATATAAGAGGTACCGACATCTTGGGAAATACAGACATCTGCTCACGTCCAGGTGGTGAATCATCTTTACACAAAATAACACAACACCACAAATACTTTTACAATACACTGGGTCGAGAACAGCGTGAGCTCTGCAATTCGTTAGATAGAAGAGAGTGGAAAGATTAACAAAACATCCTGGCACTGATAGGATCAATGATGTGTAAGAGAGAGGAAGGGGTGTGTGTGGAGGGAGAGAGGCAAGGGACAACAAATGGTAGGATAAGAAAGCAAGAAAACGGGGAAACACTGCAAAAGCCCACAACAAAACACCAGTTACTGGCAGAGAACACAGATTCTAAACCCAGCCGCTGTACTGGGGCTCAGTGGGAAAAACAAAGATGTTTCTGACTTACTGAAAACAGAAGTTGGATAACTAAAGGTGATTTGGGTACATCTGGCAAAAAAAAACAGCCCTACGTGTAATTGCAGCTATCAGCTATTCAGACATTTCCACGCAGGTAGTAACAGACACTAGAAGCCACTCCTTCGAGATCATGGCCTTACATTTCAGTCTTCCCATTCATGATTGTTTACTTGGAACAGTATTTTGTTTTGAAAAGCAGTTATCACATGGAGAAGGAGGAAGCGAGATTACTGGATAGCATCCCGAATGCACGCTCTGTCAGACTGATACTAATTTAGCATCCTGTTTAATTTACAGTGACTGGCAAATAAACTGACACCTGAAAGCATACTTCCATAGGCAACGTAGGCAGGACATAGCCTGAAGAAGGCAAGGCCTAAAATTGTCCCCCCAACCAATTCTGGGGAATTATGCTCTTAAGTGATCTAGAGCAGCAGTTGTAACCAGCTGTCTAATAGTGTTGGCATTTAACGTTACCTTTTGAATGGCACCTGAAGTGGCCAGCACTGCATAGTGTTTCACATACAAGGGGGGTCAAATGCTCCCCCAAGCCTTAGTACAGGGGATGAAAGGTCAGGGATGCAGCAGCTGGATTTACAAACTGTCCAAATAATATTAAGTTCAAAGTGATGTGCATGGAAGTAACAGTGACATTTCAACAAGTGGTTGTATTAGTCTTTTTAGTGAATGGCATTATTTTTTTAAAAGCATATTGGAAAGTGGTTAAATTATTCCCAGTGATAGTTTTCCAGCTGTGACAGACAGTATGTCCAAAAATAAAGAAAATCTCTACTCAGTAAACAACACAGACAGACAATGCTGATATGCAACACATTTCAGTTCCAGAGTTTAGTATTTGTAAAATTTAAAGATAGACAGACATCCTGGATTTTCAACTTTGGATTACTCATTAGGGTACACAAAGTATGAAGAGTGTTCCCTCATTATTTATTTCCGGTGTCACATGTGCTTAAGACAATTGGGGGGGGGGAATCCACTTTGTCCTTCCACACCAAAGAACATTATGTTATGCTTAACAACGCTAATATCAAAACAAAGGAAGCATGAAGCACAAGCTTCAATCAGACATAAAACACCATTTTTTCTGAATCGGCACTGGGGAATGGGTAATTGGGACAGAGCGACGAGCACTTAAACCAAACAAACCAAACATCCAAATGTACATCTCTTAAGATACGTGATAGAAACAATGATATCCACACGGAATTAAAAAGACTAGCAGTTGTTGCCCTAGCTTTTGCCCAGGAGGAGGAAGAGGACTGGTTTCATAGCCAGTATACACTATATGCATGTGTGAATGAAAGAAAATGAGACATAAGGAAAGATAATGTTGTGGACATTCAGGATTCACTAAAGCATGCTTGGTCTCTACCAGCAAGGCTTTGTACATTAACAAATCCTTTCCTAATCTTAGTCCTCCACAATAATTTTTTTTAAATTCTCAGAATCATATCTCAAATGAACTCAGCGACTGTCAAGCGCTAAGTTCCTCCACACCATCTTTAAATAGCTACCACACTCATTTTGCCCCTGGCATCACCAAATAATTGACCAAGTTGGAAAAGGCTCCCTACTAATCTCCTCTAGGCTGTTTGTACTAATCTGTCAAATGTATGCAATCTTTCTTGGCCACTCCAAAATAGTAATGCTTGACGGCAGTGCCTTGTGGCTTAAGCCCCACAAGTTGATCATATATAGTCACCGTTGATCAAGGAGACCTTCTGGCCTAGTAAGGGAGACAGAGAAGTTTCTTAGGACTCCTGCACAAAACTGGTGTACTCTTGCTGACTTTTCACAGCTTCACTGTCTAGCTGAAAAGAATTCCTGGCAGCCAATGACAGGATCAGCAGTTTGACAATGAGTAAAGACATGGCCTTAAGTGGACCAGTTTTCTCCAGGAGCTCACTTCCAACTTATGGTGACCTCCTAAATGTCCCATCATTAACAGCCTTGCTCAGGTCTTCCTTGACTGAGTCAATCCATCTCATGTTGGGACTTCCTCTTTTCCTCTGCCGTCAATGGCAAACCAGTGTACTTAATTATGTGAGACTTGAAACTAAGCACTGGTGAAGTAAATGGGAAATCATTTGCTGATCTAAGTGGGAGCTGGAATGAAACTGCTTTTACTTGGACTGTGCTTACCTGTCTCTTTCTGGGACTGGGGAACAATGACAGGCTCAGAGTACAAATAAGAGCTGCTAGCCAGATACATAGGGTTGCCAACCTCCAGGTAGTAGCTGGAGATCTCCCGCTATTACAACTGATCTCCAGCTGAAAGAGATCAGCTCACCTGGAGAAAATGGCTGCTTTGGCAACTGGACTCTATGGCATTGAAGTCTCTCCCCTCCCCAAACCCTGCCCTCTTCTGGATCCACCCCAAAAACCTCCCACCAGTGGCGAAGAGGGACCTGGCAACCCTACAGATACAGGGTTACCTCCTCACTAAGAACTGTTATCTTATATTCCTATAAACACAGGATCACACCCACCTTTCTTTTGAAGTAGTTTCCAATGATTTCGGGGGAATTTACTTTTGAGTAACAGTGTTTAGGATCATGATATATCAATATCACGACTACTCAAGTGCAAGCTCATGCCCACGTTGCATTCTGCCCCTCAGTTACTATGCCAAGAGGTAATGCAAGATGATTGCATGCAGCAAATGACTGTGTCGAACTGATAGGGTTGCCAGCTCCGGATTGGAAAATACCTGGAGATTTTTGGGGTGGAATCTGAGGAGGGCATGGTTTGGGATGGGGAGGGACTTTAATGCCATAGAGTCAAATTACCAAAGCGGCCATTTTCTCCAGGTGAACTGATCTCTATCGACTGGAGATCAGTTGTACTAGCAGGAGATCTCCAGCTAGTACTTGAAGGCTGGCAACCCTAGGGACTGACCAGAGACCAGAGAGAGTCTTCCTGGAGGAAACTGCTGTCAGCCTTTGCCATAAAGTGACGTGATAGCAGCAAGGTAAGACATATTCTTCCTTGTCTTGCAAGAAATATAGTATATGCTCAAACTGTGTGCAATATTAGAATTAAGCAGTCATCAGTTTCCGCCATTCAAAGTTTTTTCTATCATTGCATTGTTGGAGGAAGCTTAGCATAAGTTATACTGAGGAAGCCTGCAAACACACTACTGACTATTGCATGTAGGTGTCACTCATGAGTAGTGATCCCATCTTGAGCTATGGGAACCAACCTCTCACAGCTGGCATTGGGGGACTCCTTCCCCCTCTCGTTAGCTCCCTGGGTATTCTGCAGAAGAAACTTGCAGAGGGAGAGACTTGTGCTGAGAGCAGCAGATCAGGTTCCTCTGCTCCCCCAAGCTTTCTAGAGAACTCACAGGTAGGGTCAGAACTCCTTGCACTTTGTTCTGGGCTTTAAGAGAGGCAGCAAAGCAAGGAGGGCTTCTCTTTGCTTCTCTTCAAAGCCCAGAAAAAGCAAGCAACCTTCTCTGAGAGCTCTGGAGCATTCAGAGAACTTGGGGAGAGCCAGAATACTTGGTGGCCACAAATAATGGCTAGTTCTTAAGCCAAGCCAAAATTTGTAGATTTCGGATTGTATAAATGTTCAGTTACCTCAAAGGCAGGCTACTTTAGGGTTAACTGCTACACATGAACAAGCCTCAAGTAGTTGACCCATGGTTGACCCAGGCATTATTTTAAAAAAAAAACCTTTCTGAAAGCAGTCAAAAGGGGGAGAACTTACAGTATTAGGATGAAAAATAAGAACTCCAGAGAATGGATAAGGACCTAAAATTAGAAAACTGATTATTGTCAATGGTGAGTCAAACCTGCAGATGTTTCAACGTAAAAAGGTGCACAAAAACAACATGCGTGTGACATGGAACAAACAAAGACCTTCCACCACACAAAGTGTCACGAGATGCCTCAAAGCACCAGTGGTCAGCCGTCAACACACAGCACCACCATTCACGTGAGATAAAGACAGCAAGAACTTCCCAGTACCTGGCACTGCACTGGCTGAGCTCTCCATTATTACATCATCCAGCAATAGATCTAGAAGAACGAAAGGGCATTAATCACCCGATAGGATGTGCGGCAAATCCTTCATTCACCATCCCTCTAGCAACGCAAACCTCTATCTGCCTAACATTGTTCCTTACAACATTCACACATTTCATTGGAATCACAGAATCATAGAAACAGAGTTGGAAGGGACCTCCAGGGTCATCTAGTGCAACCCCCCTGCTGCACAATGCAGGAAATTCACAACTACCTCCACTATTGAAAACAGTGTGCAAGTAGAGAGTATCCAGATCATGGGAAGGAAGAGGGATTCTTGCAGTGGTCAAAAACTTTTTTTTAAAGAATGATTTATCATTTGTATAGTGCCTACATTGTTGAGGTACATCATCATCATTTGTGTTAGCATTGAAAAGTTCCAACATGGCATGAGTTGAAAGTCTCCAACATTAAAATAGTGTATAATACAATTAATCATATATAAACATATGCATCTTCTTTTGCCCAGGCATGGATGTGGGATGTGTAAGATTTTAATTAATTTAATTCTAGCATATTAGAAAAATGTTATTTTTCTATTATATTTGTAAGCTGTGGTTATTTATATAAGTCAGTAGAAAATAGTCCTGTCTAACTTAAACTGAACAAAGCAAGTGATTTTTCGTATCTGGAACAGGATATCACCAAATAACAGATGAGATCATATGCATGTGACCACAAAGATGAGATCAGAGTTAGGGTGGATTTGAGAGGAGGAGATATTCAAATCCTCTTAGAACAAAGAACTCTGGAGAAGTATAAATATGAGGACTAGGTGGAGTCTGTTAGGAGACTTTCACTTTTGAACCCGAAAAGGGCTGAAATTCTCTCCTCTTTGCCTGGCAAAATAAAAAAAGCTTTTTTCTCCCCTTGCTTCTTAAACCTGGCGTCGTCTCTGCTTTGTAATAATAAAATCTGGTCACAGAGGAGAGTGTATTTACATCCAACATGGAGCTGGGGAAAGGAGTGCCCGGGGCAGGGGTGTGTGTGCTGCGCTCATGCTGGAGCCAGGCGCTGGTGGACAGAGGGGCTTGCCCTCCCCCTGGCCTTGAGTGCAGCTGATGTAGGTGTGGCGTGACGAGGAATGGCGGCAGCTAAATGTTGGGTGGCAGTGCGTTCACCAAGCGTGCTGCGGGCAGGCAGATGTGATTGTGCCGCAGTAGCGGCACTCCTCTTCTTCATGCCCACGCTGGAACCCCCAACTTTTGGCACCTGGAGCGCTTGCCTCCCCAACTCTCCCCCCCCCCCCCAGGATCTGGCCCTGCTTTTGCCTGAGTCAGACCATTGGTCCATTTACCTCCATCTACTCTGACTGGAAGCAGCTCCCCAGAGTCTCACAGAGAGCAGCAACTTTCCCAATTTCTGAATCCCTTTAACTGCAAATGCCAAGAATTATTAATATGGTTATGGTAGCATAAATATGATTAGCACAGATTAGGATTCAGAGAGCCTAAGTATTTTTTTTCTCCTAGATAATTTGTGTGTGTGGGATCTTTTCTTTGAACATCAGTCCTCCATGTCACAACAAAACTGATTGTACCCTTGGTTTCAGATTTCTTTTTTATGGTGGCACTGGGCTGTGTGTGAGATGTTCAAGAAAAGTCCAAAGCACCTTTGGAAGTACGGAACTAGCTTTGCAACCTGGCTGCTGTTATGAATGCTGAGTGGAATCTAAGATTCTTCATTGTGAAACAGTGACAGGCAACGATGAGTAAACCCATCTGCTTATAAACCAGTGTAACCTTAATGGAATCAATATGCTTAGGTGAAATAACTAAGGATTATTATATTGCATCCCGAATGCTACAACCTGTAAATAATAGCACCAGACAAAGAGAAGCACCAAATCCTACTATACTGGTTGTGATTCCCAATAAATATATTATTAAAGTTGCCGTAATATTACCGGAGATATCTTACGTCAGAAAAGAATGTGACACTGGTCATATTTTCAAAATAATTGCAAGAGGAAATAAAGCCTGCATTTTTCAAACCATCTGTCCTGCAGTAATAATTTAAAATCCCATTATAATCAGTGGGGCCATACAAGGACTCATCAGGAGTAGCTACATAATCATATGGCCAATACCGGACACAGGTCAGCATAACACAGTACGGCCCTGGTGCCAATCTCATGCATGGTGAGTTAAGTAAACATACAGGAAGACGTGAAGGAAGATTCTAGACAGCACAGTCCTCACCCCACTTACCCCACAGTCGTTTCACTGCTTCAGTAGACTGTAATCTCCATGGACTATTAAGGTTAAAGACTACACACTTAGGATGGAGCAGTGGGTTACATGCAGACAAATTCACCACAAATGCTTCTACTGAGTGAAAATCTGGAGCAAATAAGTGGCAAGAGTGTGTATGTTTAACACTTCCCCTCCCATGACTTTTCGGCTTCAATTATTTCCCCTCAACTCCAACGCAGAGACTGAGGCATTTGCTATTGAGGGTAAATGGGAAGGGGAAGAGCAGTTAACTGGCTAGTTTCAGCAGGAAAATGGTGAGGAGGGGGCGCACGTATCTCTAATACATACCTGAAAAGGCAGGATATAAATACTCTAAATAAATGAGAAAAGCTAAGCCCCTCCACATAGAGGTACCAATACTGCTTTTCCACTCCAAATTGGCCCCTTCCAAAGGTGCTTCTCCCAAGGGGTTTAGTTACACACATTTATGTGTAACATGTATTTCTACCCTTGGAGTGAAATCCTAAGCATGTTCCCATGGAGCTCTATAGGGCCTGCCCCCCTAATAAATGTGTTCATTTATTTAGTGTCACTATGTAGGATTGCACTGTTAGATGCCTAGATAATTTACATTCCATGAAGGAATTCTCCATTGGGGAAATAACTTTCCGTGTCACATCATCAGACTGAGCCTTGAGTGGTCTGTCATAGTGAACGAAATTGACACTCGGGCTGCTTTTCCACATGGTTGTTTCAGTTGGCCTTGACTACAGATTAGTCTTTTTCAGAGCATCCTCCTAACATCATCATCCATTAGTGCGCTTTCTGGCTCCCCCCCCCCCGCCCGCTTTGCTACGATCTTCCCAGAAAGACTGCAGACAAGTAAGTTTGCACGCTCCGTGGGAAGGATAGTGTGGATTATCAAACCTCCGGCCCATACTCGTGCTGTTTCACACCTGGAGGCTGCACATGGTGAGGTGGGGTTGAATAGCAGCTATGAGGAGATGACTAAGGAAAGTGTCCGTTTGAACTCTCTGTTGCTGCTGCAAATGCTTCTGCACTTGCAACAGCAATCAACGTACAACAAAGAATTTCGCCATGTGGAAATAGCCCAATTTTGGGCCTGGAATCTTCAAAACGTTTTCTTCATAGTGCTAAGAAATGGGTATTTCTACTTGTTAAGGGATACACATTTGAATCCATGCAATTGTCTTCACGGAAAGTCCTCTCCTAAAGTATTTTCTGAGAGTCTGTTTCTTTCTTCTCTAAAGTCCACATGGAAGTTTCTTTTTCAATAATATCCTATTCTTCAACAGAGTATCTGGCTGTTGACTCTATTTATAGACATTTTAAAGAACTGAATACAAATATCATTCCATAGTTCTAAGTAGTCTAAGATTTCTTTGTATAGAGTGTTAACCAACCCGTGTAATTTTCTTTGATGATTTGTGTATGATGTTAAAAGTAAGATTATTGAAGATATATCAACAATTTTTTTTAACTTGCAAAGAAATGTGAAATGTTAGCTTCTCCACGTGGCTACTTTAAAAAATAACCACTACAGCCAATATGAAATTAATTTCCAAAGAATAATTAATTGTTCATGGGAAGTGAAAGAGTTTTTGATACATTTTGGTTGGGGAAGAAACAATGAAGCCCTCAACAAATCTGTCATAGCCCTTTATAATGAGGCTTATTAGTGGAAAGCACAAGAAGTGTATGAATGATACATATGGTATTATGGTAGAATATAGTAAATCCCGAAATACTTGAATTCATTTTCAAACCCAGGAATGAAGTTGAAGGAGTTACAACTACCTTGGATTAAAAAAAAACCCTGTGTAATCTATTACCTTAAACAACATTTTATTGTTATACTTAAACTGTAAAAAGTTTATTTACAGTAATCATTATTGTGCTAGATTAATTAATATATGTTACAGTGCGATAAGCACATCAGTTCTTAAGTGTTATTAATTGAGTCTGACGCTAGGGCTGTCGATTCGGTTCGGCCTGAACCGAAAAACAGCCGAATTTCCCCTGATTCAGCGGTTTTTAGTTCGGGACGAACCGAACACAAAAATGGCGGGAAACCGGGGAAGCCGAATTCAGCGAGTTCGGGAGTTCACGAATAAATCTGGCAAATTCGGGGCTGTCAGTAAGCAGCATTCTGCTCCCCCGGCCAATCGGTGGCCAAGCTGGGTCTTCTTCTGGCCAATCAGACAGGATTGAGTACTGGAGGAATCAGCTGATGCGCGGCCGGGCCAGGGAGAGAGAGAGAGTGAGAAAAATCCTTGTGTGTGTGTGTGTGTGGGGTGCTTGTGCACATTTGCTCCTTTCTGTGGCTGCAGGGGGCACATTTTTGGGGGTACAGACCCCAAGCTTTCAGTGGAGCTTCAGACAAGCCTTCTTAAGAGACCCCCAAGTTTTGTAAACATTGGGTCAGGGGGTCCCGAGATATGGGCTCCCCCCTTTTCTCTTTCCGTGGCTGCAGGGAGCGCATTTTTGGGGGTACAGACCCCAAACTTACAGAGGAGCTTTAGACGAGCCTTCTTAAGAGACCCCCCATGTTTTGTAGACTTTGGGTCAGGGGGTCCCGAGATATGGGCTCCACCCCTTTTCCCTCCCCCCTTTTCCATTTCCGTGGCTGCAGGGGGTGCTTTTTTGGGGGTGCAGCCCCCAAACCTTCAGGATATCTTCAGACGAGCCTTCTTAAGAGACCCCCCAAGTTTTGTAAAGATGGGTTCAGTGGGGGCAGAAATATCGGCTCCCCCCTTTTCTCTTTCCGTGGCTGCAGGGGGTGCATTTTTGGGGGTACAGACCCCAAACTTTCAGCGGAGCTTCAGACAAACCTTCTTAAGAGACCCACCAAGTTTTGTAAACATTGGGTCAGGGCCCCCCGAGATATGGGCTTTCCCCTTTCCCTTTTCCCTATTGGGATGAATGGATCACCCGATCCTGTATGCATCTCCAGAGCAAAACGTCCCGTGCTTAAATGGAATTGTCTTGGATTACCCAGTCCTTCTCCCAGCCCCTCCTGATGGAACAGAAGACAGCCACAGTAAGACCCCTTTGGGGGCTTTAATCTATACTTTTTCTCCTGTGTGTGTGTTTGTGTGGGGGAAAGCAGAGTCTGTGTGTGTGTGTGGGGAGGGAGCAGTTTCTGTGGGTGGGGGGGAAGCCAAAGGGGGCTTTCGCCCTAACTGCCTGGGGTGTGTGTGCCCCCTCGAGTCTCTCTCTCCCTGGTTTGAGGGGGGGGGGCTTCAGTGTGTCCTCAGGTTTTCCCTCATTCATAAGATCGGTTAGGTCTATTTTGATGCTTGCTCAAAACTTGTTTTCAAATGGTGACTTAAAGAATGCATTTTCCTGGTCCCGAGTCCGATGCAAAGGGGGGAATTCCACCCCCTCCTGCTCCTTATGCATAGCTAGCTGCCTCTGTCCCTTTCCTTGCTTTGCATGGTTGCAAAGGTGTTGCTTTGCAGGGTTGTGTTGCTTTGCAGTTGTGTTGCTTTGCAAACTTCTCAGCTGTTTGTCGGGGCTGGGAGCTTTGTGCGTGGGCGGCAAGCTCTGCTCAGAGATGCACATTAGGGGTGGGGGGGACCCCTTTCTGGGCCCATAGCTCAGCCCCCCCTGACACAATCTTTACAAAACGTGGGGGGTCTGGCAAGAAGGGTCCTTTGAAGCTCTGCTGAAAGTTTGGGACCTCTACCCCCAAAAATGCCCCCCCAGAGCCGCAGAAAGGCGCGGTTGTGTTTTTAATGCCTTTATTTGGATGATTTTTCCCCCTGAACTTTGAATTCCCGCCGAATTGCATGGATCCGAAGTGGGGGAGTTCGGACTTCGGCATATCCCGAATCTAAACGGGCCGAATTCAGCCGAATCCGAACTATACCGAATTTTTTTAAATTCAACAGCCCTATCTGACGCTATCATGCCACTGAAGCATAACCAGGTTTGCAAACTGTCGTCTGTAGAACAGAGTAACCATTTCATAACTCATCTATGCATCACATATACATTAACGTGATTCCTATTCATTCTTTACATTTAGGGTTGGTTTTTGCATTGGTTGACTCAGCCTTCCATCCTTCCGAGGTCAAGAAAATGAGTACCCAGCTTGCTGGGGGTAAAGGGGAGATGACTGGGGAAGGCACTGGCAAACCACCCCGTAAACAAAGTTTGCCTAGTAAACATCGAGATGTGACATCACCCCATGGGTCAGGAATGACCCAGTGCTTGCACAGGGGACCTTTACCTTTTTACCTTTGCATTGGGCAACTAGACAGGTGCTCAAGATAACATCTTTGCTACAGCATCAGATGGAAAGCAAAGTTGCTTTGACAGAGGCTTCTGCTGCTGATGAAGAGGAGGACCAATGGAAAGACAGAGGACCTGATGCTACAGGGATGCAAAGAAAGGCTGGGCAACTGACTAGGGACAGGTAATTTACCCTCTGCAGAAGGAAGGGCAGGAAGGGAGACCATTGGGCCTAAGAACGACACATGCAACATTAAGCAGCCAGTTAAGTCCCAAGGCTAGGGATCACTGGAGAGAGGGGTAAAGGAAGTCAGGCAGAAGGGATGAGGGCAGGGCAAGCCTTTAAAATGCACAGGAGGATGGAATAGGGAGGAGCAATGCTATCATTATCCCACAATAGGGTGCTACTATGCCAATATAAGCCTTCTTTAGGCCAGAATTCTGAATGAGCCTCTAAGGGTGCTCACTGTTTCATGCATGTAGTTCAACCATGAAGAGCTCACAATCCTTTAAACAGGAGCCCCTTTCCCAGAAGAATGCATCAGCCTGTTCTTAAATCCTCTCTGTAGGCTGTTCCTAGTGTTAATTTACAAGGATGCTTATTTCATGGAAAAAAATATGCATTTGTCACAACCCTACACTGATTATGAGTTGATGTTCTTTCATTTTCATGCTCCTTTCATGCACCAGAGTCCAAGGGGTTTTGTGTGTTGTGCTCCTAATCACCCTTACAGTATCAATTGCAGCTAGTAACATATGCAAAGATACTATGCCAGCACAACACAGCTCCATGGATATTTGTCACTGATATAGTACCTGTAAATGTGATTCTCAAAATACCAGGAATTTTATACACATATGAATCATGAGGAGCACCATATATACAAAACCTTGTGAACTTTGGCACAGAAGGAAAATATGTGCAGTCACCCTAAAACACAAGAGTAACCCTTTCCGTATGACATTTGCATTTTTTGAAATATTTGCTTACCTGTCTTGAAAAAATAATCTGAAATATTTAAAACCATGTCTCCAAACCACCACAGCCTCAAAACTCATTTCTGTTATTCGGACTATCAGAGGTCCACAAAATTCCATAAGAAACGACAGTGCCAGATATATATATATATTTGAACTTCCGATCTGGCATTCCCACATTAAAGTGAATAGCATTTAAATGTAAGACATCAAGCTTTAAAATTCCTGAAGTATAGTGATATAAACTAAAGTAACATAATTTATGCTTTCTTTAATTCTGTCATAAAAGGAAACAGTACTAAAATCTTAGTTATTAGGACTAGTAAACAACAATGAACAATGACAACAAAGAGGGAGTCCTACAGATTTACAGATGCTGATTAAAAAAATGGAGATTGAAATGTGGAAGAGGAAATGGGGAAAATTAATAAAACACAACAGTGAAGGCATGAGTGATTCCATGAATACATGAGCACTTGGCAAAAATTAAGCAGAACAGAAGACATGCAAGATGGAGGAGAGTACCTCTGACCTGTGACCTCTGACCTGATTTTTACTTCCTGCTTTTTTCAAACAGAAACTGAGGTTAAAAAGACAATATGTCAAGTTTCTCCAATTTCACATAAGTCTAATATTATCACAAAAGGATAAAATATGATTATAAGAAATCCACCAAGTGCGTCATTGGATTTATCCCAAACTGGTGAATATTTCATTTGGTTATTTTCTATGTCTGGTTATTTCCTTTCTTTAAAATAATCTGTATTTCTCAAGCAAATGCACTATATTTTCAAGCATTTCTAAAACAAGGCTGGCTTTTTTGTTATTACATCCTTGAATACATTGTGAAATTTCATCAAATTGGCTTGGAAATTGACAAAAGAAATCCGACTTGTGATGTTACAAGGATGTAATAAATCAAATAGTGAAAGTAGTTATCAGCAACAGTGCAAGACATGCCTAAGATTCTTGGCCTGTTCTGGAACTGCTGGTCTTTGCATTTAACACTATTTGGATAATGCTAAGCTTGTGCAATGGGATAAATTAAAAAAAAACTTTTAAAAATAACCTAGCATAAAAGTTAGTTGCAAATCATGCAGCCATTGCTATGTTTCCATGGCTTTGCTCAGCCTGTCAGTGCTATATCCTTCATGCAAATTTCATAGCTGGCCATGCTTTTGGGTAGAGCCTGAGCTTCAGGCGCTAGGCAGCAAGGTATGGGAAGACTGTCAAAGGTCAAGCAGGACTCGGAAAGATGTGGAAAGACTACCGACCAGCCATCTGTTTCTCCTTACTCCTTCTCTTTTTCTCCAGCCGACGGAGTCTCTTCTCCTCTCGCCTCTTGGCTTCTTCTTCCTCCTGATGTTGACGGCACTTATGAAAATTTTCCACCACAACTCCCACAAACATGTTGAGGACAAAGAAGGCAACTATCAGCAGGAAGGAGATGAAGTAGAGGAGCATCCAAGGGTTATAGTTCATGACTGGCTACAAGGTAGAGGAAGAAGCTGTTAACATGAGTATTGAGTAAGGTACAGAGCTGGGGCAAATGTGTTTTTTTTAAAGGGTTGGACCTTGCTTTGTTGCATGATAGCAAAGTACTTTGGACATTTGCATTCCCAGTGGTTTTAACAAAACAAAATAATGAATAAATTCTCTTTTTCTCTTGTCCTTCTGGACTTTCATGTCAAACACATACCTGCTGATCCACTCCTACAGCATCCAATCCATCATACATGATGTCCACCCACCCATCTTTGGAGGCCAAAACAAACAGAGACATTAAGGCCTAGAAGGCAAAAGGAAACAGAGCATTACATTTAAGCTGGAAGAAAACATCTCTTTTCATTCGTGCATTTCTACTCTTCTCTTTGCGTGTGCTTGCTATTTTAGATTGCTGATAATAATAAGGGGACTTTCAAGGCAGAAGTCTCCTGCCAGCAAAAACCTATCAGTGACAGATACTGGTCCAGCAAAGAAGGTTAATTCAAAAAGCAGAAAGCCATCTCCATTTTCACCCTCCAGGCTTCCACCCCTCAGTTCTAATTAGCCCAACTACACTGCTAAAACATGGATGGGTTCCAGTGGCAGTTATAAATGAATGGAGATATTAGGATGTTCAGGGTACAGCATGTTCAGCTGTACAAGACAGGGCCTTTTGCTAGATATATGTGGTTTGCTGTGTAGCAGTAAAGCAATTAAACAATGAAGGAAGAATGTGTGCTCTTAATTCTGAATGAAATGTATGCATGCTTATGAATACCATACTGGAGACCTTTAAATGTACACCGTATGACTAGGAAACATGTTATTTGCCACAGCAGCTGTGGTATTTGCAAGAACACACATATTTTAAATCAAGGAAATAAAGGAGCAAAGAAGCAGATTACCATTCCATTAATACCTGGCCGAGATTATCAAAATTATACTTGTGCCGGACCCATTTGTAGCTGGCTTCTGCACAGTCTGATTTGTTGGTGATGTTCCTGGTATCCTCCCCTTGGCAGACAAAAAACTTCCCCTTGAATAACTGTGAAAACCAAGAATTGGCACAAAGAATTGGCACAAGTCACCTGAAGAAAGCAAGTGGATCCTCTAGGAGATACCATATAGTCCTCAAACAGCATACTGGAGGCAAAAGCTGCATGAGTGTACATGATGCTCATAATTTATTAATTAATTAAATTTATAACCCGCCTTCCGCGGCCGAGGCCAGGCTCAGGGTGGGTAACAACATTATAACAATAAAATACTTTAAAACCCGTAAAATATCATTTCTAAAATTAGTAACACAAGGCACTGTATAATATAGTGCCCCCTAGAGCAGGGTGCCAACACCACGGTGAGACCTTCAAACCGGGTTGGCAAACACTCCCCCCCCCCATAATTCAGTAATCAGTAGCTGTAAATAAAGGGGGGGAGTGAGTAAGGAGGCCAGCACTGGTATTACTTTCGGCTGTCCTCAATCATAATTTAGCATCGTCTTTTGAGTTGGTTGAAGGATTAGGATCAAACTACATAACTGTATGTACTGAAGCTGACAATCCTGAGACGCTCACTTCAACAGAGTTGGATGTGATTCTCAACAGTGTGAGAGGTAGCAAGATCCCAGATTATTAAAATTGTGTTGTTGTTTTTTCCATTGGCCAACAGGAAGTGACAGAGTGTGACAGCCAATATGATGGATGTCAGTGTAATGGCCTGTATGAAGCTAGGCTGAGTTAGCTGCCCCTTTTTATTGAATGACAGCAAACAGGGGCATGCTTGCTTCACTGTGTTAGAGCTCCCTTCTCACAAGGCTCTTTATTTGAACTTGAAAAGAGATGCCAAAACTTTAGGGTTCTAAGAAAGCCAAACAAAGAAGATCAATAGCTAGCCCATACATCTCTTATGGAGTGTCAATTAATATTTTTAACCAGGTGTATTATATTTGTGATGTTATTATGATTTAACTAGTCACCTTAATGGCCCTTATGTGGGCATAAAGGTGAGATATAAATTTTGAAAAATAAAATTAAAAAGATAAATATTTGGAAGTGGCATTGCCAGAAGATCCAGATGTGAGTTTACTGATCCTGAGTGGGTTATTTTTTTAGCTCTTGGGTTTGTTAAGTCTGATTTTAAAAAAAAAATTGGCAAATTAGACACTAATATGTTTTAATTCTGTTATTGAATCCCTTTGCAACTTGGTTGGTACACTGTGCCCTGCTGCCTTGAGTTTAAAGAGATAAGGCAGGATAGAAATATTTTAAACAAACAAACAAACAAACAAACAAACAATACTGATTTCCTCAGTACAACACTTTCTGCTGGGTTTCGAGCAAGCTGTATCCTCTACCAACAGGATACAGGGGTCAATGATTAATCGAGGCACCTTCCCCCCACCCCAGTATATGAGCCTGAGTGGTACATAGGGTTGCCACTCCGGGTTGGGAAAAACCTGCAGATTTTGGGGATTGTATACCCATTATTTAGAAAAACAAACTGATTCCAACAGGCAGGTATTGGGGAAAACAAGGTATGCAGTCTTTATTTGACAAAACAAAATATACCCTTTTATCTAGGCTAAGTAGTCTTAAACCAAAATAACCTTTTATCCAGGCAAAATAATCTTACGAGGAAGTCGTCTCCTTTTTCTGGCAGCCCGTCCTGGTTCTCCAGATGCTTCTTCTCAGTCTCTTGGTCCTTATCTGAAGCTCCGCCCTCTCTCAGCAGAGAACTAAACTAAATTTATTTCACCACCACCAGGTGCTCATTATTTACAGTGCGGTGTGACAATTAACTCCCTGAGATTGCTTTCATATTGAGAAGGGCTGTATTGAGCACCACCTATCTTCTCGAGTGTACAATGGTCTTCTGCAATGTTCCACTACAGGGGTGGAGCCTGAGGAGGGCAAGGTTTAGGGAGGGGTGGGACTTCAATGCCATCGAGTCCAATGGCCAAAGTGGCCATTTTCTCCAGATGAACTGATCTCTATCGGCTAGAGATCAGTTGTAATAGTGGGAGATCTCTAGCTACTACCTGGAGGTTGGCAACCTTAGTGATACATGCTACTGGATACACACTGCTGCTGCATGAACACATTACAGCATACATAAAATATTTTGCATCTGTTAAAAATGTGAAGCAGCTCTGAGACATGCAGGATTGTTTTATTTGTTCCTCCCACAGTCACCTGAGGGATTGTGTACCTTGCCAGCTCTTGGCCTTTACTTGTAGCATGTACAGAAATTTGCAAAAGTATATGAATATGGAGATCTCTGTTTAACAGCAATGGATTGGGTTTGAGGGCCTTCTGGCTTGAACACATCCTACACACAACCTACCTGGACTCCTAAGATGCCAAAAATGATGAAGAAAGCGCAACAAATCACAACAATGTTTCCAATGGGTTTTAGGGACGACATCAGGGTTTCCACCACTAGCTTCAGCCCTTGTGCTCGGCTAATGACCCTGAAAGGCAAAGCCAAGCATTAATCGTCTCCTAACACTACGACTGTTCATGCCTAAAGGGAATGGAACAAAACGGTAGTTTGAAAAAGCAAGAAGGCCAAATATGATCCTTTAAAAATTATTACAGGATTCAGAACTGAATATGTAACATGTATAATGAAGCTGAAATTGCACAACTGGGAGGGCACTGATTCCTGTTCAGTACAACAAATCTGAATGAGACTTGAGAGATGGACTTACCGGGGGGGGGGGGTTGCAATTAGACTACATACCTCTCATAGTGATAACATCCACAACAGGGTAAAGGCGGTATCTGAATAGCATTACCATATTGTGATCAACTATACCTTATGGCATTTCCCCCTTAAAGCATCTGTAATTTCTGCCATGTTTCGTACTACACTGTTGTAACCTTCTGCTTTGTAGGACAACTCCAACTGTAATTAATGATTTCCCAATAGCAGGGCCGGATTTAGGTTTGATGAGGCCCTAAGCTATTGAAGGTAATGGGGCTCTTTATATGTCCAGCTGTCCTTTGTTAACAACTAATTCTCGCTGTTTTTTTGTGTTGAATATATGCTATATGGTAATTTATGGGCCTAATAGGTATGTATGCCAATAAAGGTCTTGAATTGAATTGACCTAATAGGTATCTAAAGCCATTTGCACATAACAAAATATGTATTTTATCAGGCTAGCAGGTGGGGCCCATTACTTACATCATAGGAGCCTACACAACACAAAACACTGTTGCTGTATGTAGGTTTTATTTTATTTGTTTTTTATGTTATATTTTGGAAATGTACATCCAGTTTTTTTCCTTTAAATTTTTTTGGGGGGCCCAAGAGAGTGGGGCCCTAAGCTATAGCTTGCTTAGCTTATATGTAAATCCGGCACTGCCCAATAGGCACTAGAAGGCATCTGCAAAGATATATATTTGATTCTGGATTGTCATTGGGATCTTATGTTTAAAGAATGCACCCCTTTTACTAATCACTACCATTTAACAAATAGACTAATTTTAATTTAAGAATTCTACTACAGTGACTGAAATGGCTGTATTGGAATAGTTTAGGTTGAAAGCAGCCTTGAAAGAATGTTGAAAAAAACAGCTTTCATGTAGGAAGAGTCTTATTAATTTTACTTTGAAGGGCTGAGGACTGGGGTACCCCCAAAACACAGTATATTGAAGAAAAGTGATATATAAAGGTATTTACAAAGGCATTAATCCTAGCCTGATATTTTAACCTCACTCCAATCTTTCTTCTCCTCATTTCCCTCCAAATCCAGGGTAACTGGAATCTGCAGTTTTGCAGTTGCACACATTGCTGAATAATTCAGGACGTTTCACAGAATTTGGCAGATGTTAACCATTTCACAAAATTCCTGAAGAATCTTGTCTACAAAAAAGTTGTCTACACAGTTTTTGCTAAGCAACAGGATCTGTCAGCTATCAAGAACTATGATGGTAACCTATATTGTTCTCATTAAAGTCCCTGATGCTTCCATTATTCCAAATATTGAAGAAGAAGGTTTTTATATTCCACGTTTCTCTACCGTAAGCAGTCTCAAAGCAGCTTACAATCACATTCCCTTCCTTTCCCTAAAACGGGCACTTATGAGGTAGATGGGGATGAAAGAGTTCTGAGAGAACTGTGACTGGCCCAAGACCACCCAGCATGCTTCATGTGGAGGAGTGGGGAATCGAACTTGGTTCTCAAGATTAGAGTCCACCACTCTTAACCACTATACCATGCTGGCTCTCACCTGGCAGCTTTCACTCTATATTCCACCCTATCGCTCACCAGAACTGCCCTTCTTGCAAAAGATGAGTGGCAGCCCAATCCTGAAGGGAGGCAGATCCGTGGCAGCAGGGAGCAGTGCAGCCACGCCATCTCCTCAGAGGTTTCCCAGCTGCGGCGGAGGCAAAAAAAAATCTACTTTTTTTTTAAAGGGGGATATCCCCCATTACCTCCAACGGGGCTGCACCACCATAAAAGGTGGCACAGCACCGCTGCAGCGTAAGGGGGTGTTCCCGGGGCGAAAGGGGTGAGGGAGCTTCCTAATGGCAGCTCCTCTTCCAGGAATGCCCTGAGAATGCCCCCCATGACAGAGCAGGCTTTCCCTTTCAGCTCCTGGACACCAGTATGTTTGCCCTCGCACTGGCATAGAAGAAGAAGAGTTGGTTTTTATATGTTGACTTTCTCTACCACTTAAGGGAAACTCAAACCAGCTTACAATCCCCTTATCATGCAATAAGGTCTCAAAACGTCTGTTTTAGAACAATGCACAATAGCAACATTAGTCTATTGCTCATGGATTTCAGAAAGCTGAAGCTTAGATTTTTTTGGCAGTGGATTCATAGTTGCCTCACATCGCCTCTACTTAGGTCCCTTCTTTCTGCTCAACTTTTAAAAAACTGCAGCAGTAACTTCAGTAGAATTTTCATGCAAATTCTGTATTTCTTTATTGAGAAATTAAATTATATCCTGTTTGACCTCATAGGCAACACTCTCAGCTCTTGTAAAACAGAGTTTGTCACCATATTATCCAGCATAATTCATCAGATGTGGTCCCTTCTGCTCCTTGGACAATAGTTCACTTCTACCAGAAGTCAGAATAGATGGTTTTAATCTAACTCACTGTCGCTTGTGCTGTTAACTTCCTGATTGGGATCTCTGCACATGGGGGGGGGGGAATCTTTCTTTGCCTATTCTGCTGTTTGTCAAGGCTTCAACAGTGTATTTCTATATTTAAACACACCAATTTGAATTCTCATCAGAGCTGAAATGAATATAGCGCTATTTCAGTTCCCTATTATCATCATTTGCATTCCCAACTCCTTTTGACAAATACTTTCATTTCCAGTGAGCCCCCTGAGAGGTTTCCTTAATTTAATTGTGGCCTCATCTGTTGAGATTCATTGCTTGGAGTTCTGTAGCCTAACACTATATCATCTAAATATGTAACAGTACCAATCAAATGCTATTTATGTTTTGGGTACATTTTTCTTCTGAGTTTATTTTTTGATTATTTATCTGCTGCCCCAATAGTAAATGTCCATTGCAACTTCTCTTTTCAGATTTCTACATCAAATGCAACTGTACAGACAGGTCTGGGCAATACAAATAAATCTGAATTTTCCAATATGAACGACACTATTAATACCTCTTGGTCCGGAGCAGGTGCACCCTTAGGGTTCCCAGCTCCAGGTTGAGAAATACTTGGAGATTTTGGGGGTAGAGCCTGAGGAAGGCGGGGTTTGGAGAGGGGAGGGACTTCAATGCCATAGAGTCCAATTGCCAAAGTGGTCATTTTCTCCTGGGGAACTGATTTCTGTGACCTGGAGATCAGTTGTAATAGAGGGAGATCTCCAGCCTAGACCTGGAGGCTTGCAACCCTATGCACCCTCCATTGTCCTTTTCTCAACAAGCCCAAGGGTTGGGCCTCAATTTAGGGAGAGGAGGGGGGTTCAGCTGCACCCTGAGCTGTCTCTCTTTCTCTGGCCTTATATCAGTCCTCTAACAACAAAGGCATGACCTGCCAGGCTAGGGTTGCCAGGTCCCTCTTTGCCACTGGTGGGAGGTTTCTGGGGTGGAGAGGGACTTTAATGCCATAGTGGCCAATTGCCAAAGTGGACATTTTTTCCAGCTGAACTGATCTCTATCAGCTGGAGATCAGTTGTAATAGTAGGCGACACTAGTATCTGGAGGTTGGCAACCCTATGCCAGGCCCTTCTTCCCCAGCTTTCCTTGGTCCAGCCTAATAAAAGATTGTCTGGGGGCAGGCTGACCCTGGACTCCCCCAATGCCCTCTCCTCAAGAGCAAGCCTCCCTGGCTTGGCCCTCTCCTCTCCTGACCTCCCCTGCCCTGAGGTTTTCTGCTGGTCTGCTTAGGCCCCAGGAGGCCCAAGCTGGTGCCCTCCTCCTCTTCTGGCCTGTTCCTGGGTGCAGGCTGCTTGCCTGAGTCCTGCCTCTCTTCTGAGGAACATGCCAAGTCTGCTGAGCTGCTGCTGGCACATTCCCAGGCGTGGCCTCACCCTCACTCCTTTCCCCACAGCCCTAGTCGGGCTGCTTGAGTCAGTGGTGTCTGGGTGAGGTTGTCCCCCACCAGAGTCCCATCTGAAACAGGTCAGTGTGGGGGCAGGGCTGCTGCCCCCTGACTCTTATTTAAAAGTCCAACTCCTTTGTCACCCTGAATAAAAGTGCCAGCGAGGTTAAGAGCAGTGGACTCTAATCTGGAGAACTGGGTTTGATTCCCCACTCCTCCACATGAAGCCTGCTGGGTGACCTTGGGTCAGTCACAGTTCTCTCAGAACTTTCTCAGCCCCATCCACCTCACAAGGTGCCTGTTGTGGGGAGGGGAGGGGAAGGTGGTTGTAAGCCGATTTGTGACTCCTTAAAGTTAGAGAAAAGCAGGGTATAAAAACCAACTTTTCTTCTTCTACTTCTCTTTCACATTTGTGATAATGACACATGCAAAGCCCCTTCATGCAAACCCAGTACATTCCCATTTCACTTCCCCCAGCAAATCATTGCTTTAAAATTGACTTGGTCTTGACTTTACTACCTTCATTCTCCCCTATCTTTCACACCTGCCCTTTGACTAACTGAGGTAGCCATGATCGGGAGCTCTCACACTCATCAGTGACCTTCAATGATACAGCATCTCTCCTTAATATAGCAGAAAATTTCATAACTGTGGATTAGATTATACTGCAGCAGTTAGGGAGAAGCAATCGATGGGCAAGACAGATACATGGAGGAAAACAAAGCAGCCCAAGTCACTGCATTGCCTTGCCAAGGACAAAGCTTACCAAGGGCAGAGTTGCACCATAGGAACTAAGCAGAAGTTTGTTTGCCTTGTGAAAGCCACCAAGTCATTTCAGGCCAAGCTCCATTCTTAAAGAGTTTATCCAAAATAAGCATAGGCAGAGCCAGCTCTGGCACACACACAAAAAATCTACAATAACATCCCGCATGTTTTTTGAGGATGTCTACCTTCTCAGCCGCTTTGCCAGTGCTGGCAGCAGTAGTACATTTGGAAGATTTAGTGCCAAAACAGACAAGATGCTGGGAGATCCTTGAACAGATATCAATGATTATTTTTTTTTTAAAAAAAAGTCTGGGGTCCCAATTCAAGCCTGTGGTATCAGGGGAAGAGGAGCTGAACCCTTCTACACAGTTTTGTAAATTTAAAACAACACTCCCCACACAAGTTGTGGCTTTAATTAGCCCTGATGGGTGGGGGAACAGCAAAAGAGAGGACGCCCATCTTCCAGGACAACAAACAGCCCAGGGGAAGGGAGAAAGAACTAAACCTCCTTTCTCTGTCACATCTCCATTCTGAATTGGGACCTATTCAGCTCCTGTTTCTTTTTAAAAACACTGGGAAGATACTTACTGATTTCCCAGCACCTTGTATATTTTGGCCCTGAGAGGGTCGAAGGGTTGCCAGACCCCCGCTGGGGGTGGGGAATCCTCCACTTTGGTCCCCCTCCCCCTGACGCTGTCCAGCTGGCAGGCAGGGGTTTTACCAGACATAAAATGAGGCCTAGGCCTCATTGTCACCGGCATGATGACATCACATCTAGAAGTGACATCATCACACAGCTGACAAGGGAGACACTTTGGTATCTGGGCCAAACTCTGTGGTAAAAACAGCTTCTACCATAGAGGTTTTGCTGAAATACCAGAGTGTCTCCCTCATAGTCGGTGACATGATGACATCACTTTAGCAAATGATGTCATCGCGCCGATAATGTTGAGTCCTAGGCCTCATTTTGAGCCTGGTAAGAACCCCCTACCCCTTTCCCACCAGTTGCCGGGGGATACTTGGCAACCCAAGAGGGCAGAGTAGTTAACAGAGTGCATTTGTGGAGCTTACAATGATCCAGACCTCTGCCTCCTGCCCAAAATGCTCCTTACCCTTAGGAATTACCTATTTATTTTTACTTCACACTTAACAAATTTATATTCCACCCCCTTTTAACTTACAAGCACCCACAATGAGAATGTAATGCTTTCCGCTGCTTTAGAGAACCATCAGCATCCTGGTGATGCCAGCAGCCCTTATTCCGATCCCCACTCTCACCTCAGACACTTTACACATAGCAACCAACACACACCTCCTACTATGAAGAAGGGTAAACACAGCTAAGCTGAACAAGTCTGGTAAGTAAAGGCTCAAGAATGTCAGCCAACATATGGAAATAAGCAACCGCCCACATGGCTACTCTTTGTCCACCATTTGGCAGACTGTGGCCATTTATGCATGGCTGTTTCCTGGCGGTCACCCCCCCACCGACTACTATGGGGCTTTGCTTTGATTATGCTTGCATTTTTTGACCATCAGAACACATGAAGCTGCCTTATACTGAATCAGACCCTTGGTCCATCAAAGTCAGTATTGTCTGCTCAGACTGGCAGTGGCTCTCCAGGGTCTCAGGCTGAGGTCTTTCACCTCACCTATTTGCCTAGTCCCTTTAACTGGAGATGCTGGGGATTGAACCTGGGATCTCTTGCATGCCAAGCAGAGGCTCTATCACTGAGCCACAGCCCCTCCCCCATCAGAGCCCCTCCCCCATCAGAGGTCGCCTTGCTCTCTCCGTGCGTTTCCACACTTTTTGCCTGAGTTTTCTGGATGCTGGCTAAACACAAATCCAGAAAATGTGGGCAAAATGCATGGAAATGCGTGGGGGACAGTGACCATTTTCTGATGGTCAGAAAATGCAAACATAATCAAAGCAAAGCCCCAAAGTCATCGGAGGGGTGACCGCAAGGGAACAGCCATGCATAAATAGCCTGTGATGATAAATAAATAAAAATGGTCAGGTGCAGTTGTAGATGCTTCTTCCCATGAGTATAGTGCAAGTATATACATTCTACATAGAGCGAGTTACAGTAATCTAGCCTGGAGGTGACTGTCACATGGCTAGGTCCAGGTGATTCCCACTTGTTTTCTTATATGCAGTGGCTTATATGTAGTGGGAACGGCTTTAGTTCCTTTCACCGGGGTAATTTTCTTTTTGCTTCAAGACATTTTCTTTACAACACTTTCCAGGTGACTTGTCCCCTCTTCCCCTTTCTCTTTATGCAGGCTAAGAGTCATACTTCCATGGCCAGGATTGCTGTCTTCCCCAGGCCTTGTTTCCTGTTCCAGTGTGGGCAAGCTCTTGGCGGGACATCCAGGCCATCATCTTAAGGGGCTTCCACCGGAGGCTCCTTTCCTCCTCACTTATGAAGCCCCACTCACTACAGCTGGAGCAGCTTTGGCTTTACCCTCAGCCACCTTTGTTCACTTTTAGCTGGAGCCAAGTCACAACTCAAGCACCTGAATCATTCTGTTGACGGGATGATTCACACTTAATTCTAGAAGTGACCATCAGCATTTGCCAAACGGCTTAAAGTACACATATTCCTAGCCACTGGAAATAACCTAACTAGAGTAGGGTTTGCCTTTCTCCTGCATTGTCTCTCATTAAGTAATCTGGCTCATACAGTTCCAAGGGACAATAACACTTCTCCATCTCCACTACTTTTCCTGAACAACTAATAGCAAGAAATTGCACAGAGGACTGTTTTTACTGCATGTCAATAATAGAAAGCTAGGAAGCTCCTCTTTAATTTTTTTTTTTAAGGGAGCAGATGGATAATCTGTATATAACTTCTCCAGCAACAAAACACACATATAGCTAATAAGATCATGGGCCATGAGCAGCTCTTTCTTTAATCTTGAGCTTCTTGCAAAAACTGTATTTTACAGTCACTATGATAAGAGCATGCAGAGTACATTCACCTTTATACTAAGTTTTAATGCTGCCCCAATCTCTTTCAGCATATTTTGACTTTCTCATAGTCGCATGCTATAGACGATTATTTATGTTGGCTAGATTGAATGCCATTCTGTCAGGGGAGCGATTGGGTCATGCGCACACATGAAGCTGCCTTATACTGAATCAGACCCTTGGTCCATCAAAGTCAGTATTGTCTATTCAGACCGGCAGTGGCTCTCCAGGGTCTCAGGCAGAGGTTTTTCACATCACCTACTTGCCTAGTCCCTTTAACTGGAGATGCCGGGGATTGAACCTGGGACTTTCTGCATGCAAAGCAGATGCTCTACCATGCATGCAAAGCAGAGGGTCATTTAAATAAGGTGCTGTATTCTGAGCGAGTGTGTCTGCTCTGACATCTGGTATGTTTTAAGCAAGTGTAGAATGTTGCACTTTCTGCTGCAAAAGAACATTTTTTAAAAGAGCAAGGCAGGGATTCCAGCATCCTCCAGATCCAATAAGAATTCCTTGTCCCTTTCTCACAACTCTGAATTCTCTCTTTCTCCTGCTTCCTTCCTCCCACTTCTCTGTCTGCGATCCCATATACTTGCCCAGAACCACCAGTACAGAACCTACCAAAAAAGACAATTTTTGAAGAAGACTGCAGTGTGAACCTTAATCATATGCAGTCTTTGCATAGCATGCATAATATAATCTGCATAATTTATCCTATAATCTGCATAAACCAAACTTGGCTATCGCGGCACAAAGTACACACAGCTTGCGCTTTAAACCTCAGCTTCAGTGCTAATGCAGTTCTCATGTCTGGAGGAAAGAAAAATGTTAGGACTTTTTACAGAAAGCAAATAATCTCTCATCACTGAAAGATGGCAACATGTTTGTGCTGAAGGGCCCCAGGGACCGTTCATGCTAAATGGAAGGATTCTCACCGATTCAAGGAAGAACTTGAAGAACTGACAGCAAAAGCAATGTTTGCATTTCCAGAATTATTACTGCTAACTCTAACAGGGCAGCCTCGACCAACCTACGTATCATCTCTCGTATATCGGTGCATTGATAACTCTCCATCTGCCCCCCCCCCAGTCTCCCATCCACTGTACTGTCAATTTAAAACTAAGAGGTTTGGTTAATTTGAACCTTTCAAAAGTCCCAGCCTGGGAGCCACCTGAGGCAGCAGTAAGTTTTGAGTCAGTGGCAGGTATATAACAAATGATGGAAATTGAAGTTAGGATGTGTTTTTCCCTCCCTGAGATGCATTAAAAAAACACACACACCCTTCAGTCCCCTGAGTTCTTCCTAGTTCTGCTGGCCTCAGCAATCCCATTTCTCTCTGCCAAATTCCTACCATGCAGACAACTCCAAAGCCACTGTCAATTTCATCTCTGCTGGAACCCATTTGCCAGCTTTAGGCCTTCCAGTCTGAATTTGTAGAAAAGTGGAAAATCCAGATTTGCCTTCGACACTCAGAGAAGTGATAATATGATAGAAAAAGAGCTATGAAACAACTCTTGTATCCCTGTGTTGCAAGAAATGAATAATTCATGCATCTGTTTTGGACATGGAAGCCTTCTCTTGTGTCTGATCCCAGCCAGAGCAGCCCAGATGCAGAAGGGAGAAACATTTTGGCTGTGAGTAATTCACACATACGAGGACTGGTGAGTGCTGCCCCACAGAGACCACCTCAGGCAGTTCTCTGTGAAAAGCTTCCAGAATTTTCTTTCCGTTCCCTTCCGAGTCTTTTCAGACAGGTTTGTTGTATTGTGTCCACAGACCTTAATAATCTCTTTCACACCCAATCATCAGCCCCAGTCTCTACAGAAAGTAGAGTGCCAGTTGTTCCAACTGTCTTGATCACAACATCTGCCCCTTGGCACAAGGAAAATGGCTTTTCTGAAGCCATTCTTGATATCCCAGCCCTATATTTTACCACATGAAAAACAGAGTCCAAAAGAAAGCGATTCTTTACTAGAACTGCATGTACCATAAAGCCAGAATTACACACATCTGTTCTGGAAGCTGAAGCTTGGACAAAATGATGTTTGGACCCAAGCAGGGGATGAATAGAATCACACACTCATGATACAGCAACTTTGTGGAAACTCAGCAGGCGTGGGTCTGGTCAGTGCCAGAATGGCAGACCACCTGGGACCCCTGATTATGGTGTCTTGAGTTCCATAATACCCTCTTGTAGAATAAAAGTATTGCTGGGAAGGACTGTAGAAGGTGGATTTTTAGGCTTAAGCCTGATAGATATGAACCTATATCAAAATTCAAAAGCAGGGCACTTACAAAAAACTGCTCTCACATTAATGGAATACAAACTATACAAATCAGGTCCAACCTGACTGTGTAAGGAGAGAGACTGTTCATTTTGGAGACCAGGTAGCTACTGCTAGAAGTTGGGAAGCCAAACTGGCAGTCGAGAAAAGGCAGCCGAGAAAGATTCTGGAAGTCGAGAAAAGGCATCTGCAAATGTTTTCAAGTCTTTCCTCATGGCCATTTACTCTAGAATGGCATTTTCCTTCTTTTTGCCCTTTCTATCATTAAAAGCCTCTAGAGAAATGTGCCTGTTCTGCCAAGACTATACATTTTGCAGCCCATTTTAGGCAAGCAAATTATACTATGCAAATACACCTAATTGTACAGATTTGTTTCCAGTGACAGAATTAAAGCAATACAATTAAATGTACACTTTGATAATGACTGCAGCTATGATCTTATGCCAACTCAGGCTGTAAATTACAATAAACAGGACCAATGAGTTTACTCTTAAATAAGTGACCTTGCAATCAGGGAATGCTATGCAAAAAGAAAATTAGAATCATTACTAAGTATGTATCATGAATATCTGTTTTGTAAGCATGCACACACAAACATAAAATCATCATTAAAAGCTACATATTTATATATATATCATATTATAATCACATACTTGAGCTAAATGCATTTGTTCAACAATTATTTGTTAATTGCAAAATTTTATATTCTAAATGAACTGTCATAGTGATTCAGTCAAAATATTATTAAGACACAGGCCTGATTCAGATAGGGAACATGGGTTGTTCATGCATGGTTAGTGTGTCCCTGGTTCATCCCTCTCTTGTTCCACACTTTTATATCCCAAGATTGGAAAGGGTGTTGCTTGTAGTTAAAAAAGTCCTGGACAGTCTCATGAGCACAGCATAATCATAAAAAAAATCAGGAACTGCTTGAGTCCCAGCCTCTTTAAACGCTGCATTGACATGGGCTGTAGTGCTTACTCTGAGAAAAACATTGCTCCGCCCCCTCCCCCCCTGGAGTGGCCATTTCACAACCCAAAATGGAGTACAGAATTGCATCCACAAGAGTAAAATGGGGGAGATTCTCTTTTGTACACACGCTGCTGAAACTGACTAGAATAGACGGGCAAGTTCTTCGTTCATCCCTGTGAATTGCACAAAAGAAAAAGGGGGGAATCTCTGTGGTTGGACACACATTGCTGAAAATCACTAAAATAGAAGCTTCCTTCTCTGTGCCCCCTCGCCACATTTTCTATTTTTTTCCCTGCTGCTCCGATGGAATACTGATATATCATCGCATCATCCAAAATACTATTAAAAATTGCACAGAGAGCCAGCATAGCCTAGGATTGTGCACTCACTCGCCTCCCCCCCCCCCGTGAGTAAGACATCACCCAAATGTGGGGGAGAGAGCAAACATATGATCCCAGTCTCCACTGGCTCTCTGTGATTTGTAATAGTATTTTGGATGATATGATGATATATCGGTATTCCATCGAAGCAGCAGAAAAGGAACGAACTATGGCTGCCTCCATCTCCGATATGGCTTCCTGGGGCATTGTGGAGGGGATGGCTGAAGGAGGAATTGGAGTAGATGGTAAGAGAATGGGGGGGTGTCGGGATGGGGGAAGATTGACCCGTGGCTGAACTATGCACCTACTCACATCCAAGATAAGCTCAGAAGTAAACTTATTTTGGGCATAAAACAGGGATTGGAAAACCAGGGAAATTGCAGGATGGAAGCAAGCTGAGCTCCCAGGGAGGGGAATGTCATACATAATTCCCACAGAGAATCAGGACATTTGCGGGAGAATAGTAAGACAAACCAGCCATAAATAACCGACCATGGTGTTATCATCAGCTCCAAATGCCTGGAAAACTGCTCATAGAAATAAATTACTACCTGGAGCTACATACATGTATGTTACAAGCAACTGAACACCTGGATTATTCATGTATGAATTAGGCCTCAATGCCAACTCTTTTGCACACTTGAAAGGAACGACAAATAACTAAAGGTAGAGGGGCTTATGTCACTTTTGGAAGCTCGTTTGCTCATGAACATGGTCTGTTTGTAGCAGTGTAAAGTGTGCTGGGAGCTCAACAGATTTCAGAGATGCAATTTTCATATTGGAGGACCTTTAATGGATCAAGTGGCAGGTGAGCTGCTATATATTAGGGACTGTCAAATGATCACAGGGTCTTCAATTTCTGTGGGTGGAACAATTTCCACCCACAGAGTACAACCTTCTCACTACTCCCTCCTGGTACAGCCCAAAATGTCCCTTGACATCCTAGGAGCAGCATTTGGGCAGGGCATTTTCGGTTGCAGCAGGGGGTAGGGGTGAGACAGTCATTCTGCAAGGGTGGAAATCCCTTTGCCCGTGGAAAGGCTCTGCAGGAGCCAAACTGAGAACTGGAAGTGGATGTTGACGTACCTAAGAAATGTTTTCACTGATCTTGCAGAAATTCTCCTTGGATAAACTGAAAAACTGAGTCACAAATATGTACACTTACATAAGAAAATACAGGAAACAAGAAAACATATGTCCTGATCTTGTATGCATCAACTGTCAGGAAGACAGTTTTTATTCATATGAATGCCAGGAAAATGAGCAGCAATTGCTTGAACCAAAGACTGTAGAATGTGGTTTTATGTGACTCCAACACTTCTGTCAAGGCCTGTGAGTTTCAAAATGTACTGCAGGGACAGATGTTTTTTAAATTCAGAAACAATGTGTCATGGGGCAGCCTGCTGAGGCTTCCTCAGACAAGGACCTTGAAGCAGGCAGTGGAAAGGAGGACCAGCAGCAGTCATAGACAGATGAATTCCCCCTGTGCCTACAACTACCCAGAGCAGGGCGCTCACCTGTGTCAGAGGGCCAGCCGCAGGCAGTGTCACCAGAGAGCCCCCCAAAGCCGCTGGAGCTCAGGTGCCAAAGGTTCAGTGCACTCCTATACAACTGTAGAAAGAGTGCTAGACTGCAGGCCCTGCTGACAATGATGAGGCTATTGAGATGCACACAACAGGGAATGCTGAGTCAGAGGAACAAGCAACAGCTAGGCATATTTAAGCAGGCACTTGCATCCAGGCCAGTGTGGGAACAACTTGCTACTACCACGCTGTTTGAGCTTTGGACTCTGATATCTCCAGATACTCTTGTGGCCTTGACTTTGGAATGGACTTTGACTTGGAATCTGGACTTTGCTTCTGATACTGAATTTGAACCCAGACCTGGAACAGTCCAGTATTGACCCATGAACCGCTGTTTGACTATGCTACCCACCTCTGGCCCAAAGGTCCATCGGCATTCAGGACACAATGGTTGCATGTAAATGTATTCTTCTACCTACTGTTTCTTCAAGATCACCTCTGTTTCTTTCCATTAGGCACTTTATTAATCATTACACATTTGATTATATCACTTGATCATCCTGCATAGCCCTACATGGTTTCCTTACCTTAACGGCCGGAGAGTTCGCAGCAGCCTCAACACTCTTAGCATTCCAAGAATTTTTGTGCCGCTGTCAGAAACCATCGAAACCAGGATGTCAATAGCGGAGATGAGAACTAGCACCCCATCCAGCATATTCCAGCTGCTTCTCAAGTACGCCTTTTTTCCAAAGCACAAGCCTAGTGCCACCACCTGCCAAGATGCCAAATTACAAAAAAAATTAATTTTTTTTTTTAAATTACTAACGGCCAATATGCTGGGAACCTGTTTTTATTGCATTATTTACAGATATGTGACTGCAAATGCATGGGCTTCCCACTTATAGCAAGAGAATTAAGCCAACCTTGTAAAGTGTTATACTGTAAGGATCGTAAAAATAACTCTGCTGAAAAATCCCAGATTGTCCCTTTAACAGCTGATGTATTTTTAATGCAGCTAAACCCTAATTGTGCAAAAGTGTCTGCAATAAAGTATAGCCACTGAATGCATAAAAGGATGGCACACGTGATTATTTTTACAGCTAACTGAAGAGGCGAATGATTAAGGAGCTGCTGACCATATGTTAGCTCTGCCCACAAGGCATGCAAATAAATTTCAGGTGAACCAGGAAGCCACAAGAACCAAGGCAGAATGAAGTCTCTGAGATTACATTAATTATACAAAACAGGATGTTGAAATTATTTCTAGGCTTGCAGAGGGACGATCCTTCCACCAGGTCTTCACTCAATGTGAGGATTTCAGCTGAACATTTTACCATATGCATCCCCTTGACCTCATCTTAAGCAAGCAGGTTTGCATAGGAAGGGTATATAGCACACATCAATTGGGATACTGAATCTTCACAGAAGTTGCTTAATCCTCATAACCTTGCACAAGATGGCAAAGCTGCTGCAGAAGCCCTCCTTTCAGCAAATCAAAAGGGCAAAGGTGAATGTACTGGATGATAAGACCTATCCCATTATGCATGATGTATAAGCATGTGGATATCTTAAAAGCCTTTCTGATTGCATAAACATTGTGGTGACCCTGCAAGATATACAAGGACACCCAGTGAACAGAGTTTCGAACACAGTGTTTAAGGCATCTAAGCTTAGCACTCTAACCTTATTTTATTTTATACTTATATACTGCTTTTCTCCCTAATGACGAGCCAAAGCCAGTACACCACCTGGTGCTTCCCACTTTCTAAAGGCGCTTTGTGGGCACCAGGAAAGGTATTGGTGGGCACCACATTGCGGACCCCTGGTCTAGAAATTACTCATAGGCAGACCATTATTGTAAATTCACATGCAACCCAAGATTTAAAAAAAATACTTAAGCAGATAGTTTGGGTGAACCACTTTATGAAACATCAAGGTCTCATTTAGGTTACACTGGCTTCACGATTGCATACATATTTAGGAAAAGATCCATTACACCTTAACTTCTTAAATAAAATATTATTTCAGTATTTAATTCCAGGTGACCTTTTTGGACTATCAGCAGCTTATTCCCAACTTAAAGACTGGGTCTACAAATCCGATTCCCTGATGGATAGAACACAGATTCTGAAATCAGGAACTGTTCCTTGGTTTAAAATGTTCAAAACTGACCATCTTAGAACTTCTTATTTGGCCAATATACCAAATCCAAAGCTTAGAGCAGCCTTTATGTCCCTATGGTTTCAAACAATGCCAACGGCTGTATTGACTGGGCATTATTGCTGGATTCCAAAAGATCAAAGTTTTTGCATCTGTGGAACGTCTGCTCTGGAGGACTTATACCACTATTTATTTGAATGTCCTCTATATGTGGAACCCAGGGCTAAATTTCTTGCTGGGTTGGTTTCTGGCCTAAATACTTGTCCTAGTGCTGAGAAATTAGTATTTTTGTTAAAAGACACCAACGGGTTTGTTTTTTATAGGACTTCCCTGTATGCTCTGGCAGCAATGAAAATAAGTTCCAATATGGTTGCTAAGAGAGCTGAACCTTCGGGTTGATTTTAATGGTTGCTAGGTCCCATTGGCCGATTGGGACACCACCACAATTTTTAGTTATTATCTCTCTGAATGCATTGATTTTAGCATAGTTTTATTATGCATATTTTAGCATAGTTTTATTTTATTTATACTTATTACCAATCCAGAATTTTATTAACCTCCTATTTCCTTTACGATGTATCTGTTGTATCCTTGACATGTTTGTAATGGCCTATGGCTAAATGCAAATAAAACTATTCATTCATACATCTTTAAGAAAGGCTTGAGCACTGTTTCAATTCTAAGCATATTTTAAGTCATGCTGAAATAAATGTGAGTATGTTTTGCCGAAAAGGGCTGAGGGTACATGCTTAAATTCATGTTGTCACTGATAAAACAATAATGGTGCTGGTAATCTGTTAAATGGGGATAAAGTCATTTGCTGAACAGCACACAATCTCATAGTTGTGAACAATGTGAAATCATGAAAATGTTTCAGTCTGTTGAACTGCCAAGTCACTAGCTATCATGCTTACTGAATAAACTTTAGAAATATGGCAATAGCTCTCACAGAGTGCATGCAAGTTTTGAACCTGCATTAGAAAGGGATTCCACATTCACTCAAATTGTGGAACTTCCTGCCTCAGGATGTGGTGATGGCTGCCAACTTGGAAGGCTTTAAGAGGGGAGTGGACATGTTCATGGAGGAGAGGGCTATTCATGGCTATCAGTAAAAATGGATACTAGTCATGATGCATACCTATTCTCTCCAGGATCAGAGGAACACACCTATTATATTAGTTGCTGTGGAGTACAGGCAGGATAATGTTGCTGCAGTTGTCTTGTTTGTGGGCTTCCTAGAGGAACCTGTTTGGCCGCTGTGTGAACAGACTGCTGGATTTGATGGACCTTGGTCTGATCCAGCATGGCCTTTCTTAGGTTCACTTAAATTCCAGTTTCTGGGCCAACTGTGTATTTGGTTCTCCTTTGTGCATGTTGGGTTGACTCAGTACTGTCTTTGTTCTCTAGTGCTTTTATGTGCATATATATCATGAAGTGCTGGGATGAGTTCAATGGATATGGAAGCTGCAAGTGATGAAGGATTTCTGTGAAGGTAGTCACAGGCTCATTTACCTTTATGGTCATTTCAGCCAGGAAAATTGCTGTGAAAATGTAGTTGGAGAGCGTCAGGAAAATTCGTTCCTATTTTTAAAAAAACACAGAAAGACAGTTTTTTAAAGTATTACTTTACATACCTAGTAGTTGCTATACGTTGCCTTGTTTTCATGCTGAAATACACATCAGTGTTTACTCCCAAAGAAGAAAAAACTCCAAATATATGCATGTTAAGATTTATGTAGTTTAAAGCTCCATTGCCTTTTTAATGCTCAGTCATCTATGTTAGCACCATGGACAGCTGCCACCTCTTATCTGTTGACATGAAATGTACAATAGGGCTTATCCAAAATTCTATGGACAAATATTTTCAGAGCAAACAAAGCGTTTTAAAAGGTCCCAAATTGTTATCTGAAAAAAGTTCCCTTAAACCTCCCTTTCTCACAATGGCTGGATCCAAATGTCTTTGGATGTCTGATGAAGGGAGCTTTGACTCTTGAAAGCTTATACCTCCAAAATCTCTAAGGTCTCTAAGGCAGTACTGGATTCGAATCTAGCTCTTTGGATATCGTGCTATTGTAATCATTCACCTGTTGGATTGTCTTGTTAAGACACAAAAATCCAGAAGAATGATTGCAATAGCTTAATATCCAACAACGTGTGGGTCTTACACACTGTTTTCCACATGCTTACATTCTTGTTTGCTGCCTTCATTAAAAAGTCTGTTCTTTTACAAAACTATGGAGGAGAGTGGTAAACAAAGGTACTGTTACAGTTCAAAACAGTATCAACTCAGGCCCCAAACACAGCAAAACGTGAACACACACAAGGCACTGTTTCTCCAGCAACTAATGCAGCCAGAACCAAACTTTATTCTTTTTCAAACCTACAGCATCCTGTGACTTCTGGGAAAGTTGCCCATCCCTCTTTTATTGGCCATTTGACTGATGAGAACTGCATTAATCCTAGATATTTTAGCAAGAAGCCATTACCAAAAGTTGTTCAATCCGGTCACAATACATGGTGCATCTTGAAGGAGGAGGAGGTAGAACATCATATTTAAAGTCTATCCAACCATTCTGTACATGGAACACAGAGTTTTCCTGAGTTCCTCTTTGCTCCTGCAGCCTCATTTTGACCCCCAGAAAGATCATTTCCAGGGTCATGAGACTTGCATGAAGGAATAGCTGCACATATTGGGGGGGCTGTAGTTAGGAAGGATAAAGAGGTAAAATGCCTACCCCTTCCTTCTGCTGCAAGTGCAGCTCTGCTGAGCAAAGGAGTCAATTTAATCCCTTGTCCTTCCTCACTCCAGCCCACTAACCTGCATAGCTAATCTTCTGCAAGGATCCCACAAGCCCAGGAATGAGATTTCCAGGGGTCTGACAGAATTATGGGAGGTATCGCTAGATCTCAGAAGCTAAGCAGGGTCAGTACTTGGATGAGAGACCACCAAGGAAGAGTCTGCAGAGGAAGGCAATGACAAACCACCTCTGCTTCTCACTTGCCTTGAAAGCCTCTTGCTGGGGTCACCATAAGTTGGCTGTGACCTGACGGCCCTTTACAGACACACAAAGGAGCTGTAGGAATGGAGAAGAATGCAGGAAAACTCTGTGTGTCTTTCGTGCATGGATGGTTGGATCCATGCCAATATGTAGTATTACAACACATTCCTATTAATCTTTTACACATCAGTAGGAACATTAAGGTGTCTTACAGCCATTATCTATTTCATTTTTAAAACAAGCCTGTTATCATTATTCTTCCAGTTTTATAGCTAGAGACCTGAAGAGATTGTTATAAGCCCTTGGCCATCCTCTGAGCCCACAGATGAGCTAAGTTTCTAGGTTTCCCAGGGAGATGTATCCTCTGCATCATATTGCAGTGGGTAAATAAATAGCTGTTAACTGTTAACAGGGGTAGCTAGTGGAAATGACATTTCCTAATGACAATCATTACATAAATTAGACTTTAGCCTAATCTCTTTGCAAACTTTTATTATACCAAGAGAGAAAAAGAGGGAACTAAGACAAAGTGCTCCTGAAAATTTAAATGCGCCAGATCATTTACAGAGAATGACTTGGGAATCAGTGAGCAGCCATTTTCCATGCTGGTGCCCATCATTTATCCCACCTTAAGGACTCCTGCTGTGACCACATAAGCTTTGCGAGGCAAATGTTCCCAGCCTTCATCTGAGCACTGCACAAGAAAAAAGGTCAGCAAGTATGCCATGCAGACAGGATGCTGGAGGACTGGATAATTCCCTGCTTTATGAGATGCAGATAAAATGTTCGTAGCTGATGGACAAGGTTTGGAATATTAGATGTCTTTACACGAAGCATGCAGCAATTTTAGCAAGTAATTACTACATGGAAAAGGGGCTGAATACTGTCTAGAGGCAGTGTCTCCTTTCCCACACACACTCTGCTGTGACAGGCTAGCTGGATTTGGCACAGCAAGAGAACTAGGCTTGAGGCAGCTAGAAAAATCCATGTCTTTGGAAGGCAAAGAATAATTATTTGAAACAACTGAGGCTCAAATAATATCTATTTCAGTTTCTGGGCATGAACTCTGTCATATTGAGGAGTCTTTGTGTAAGTCCTGGCTTCCCTTTGGGCTCTTGCAGTATTCCTTCAGCACTTCCTTAGAGAACTTCTGATGTCCTGCCTGCAGTTCATGGTCTACACCCCCCCCCTTATTCTGGCTGTCCTATTAATTTCCATGGTTATATATCACTGCTCCTTTATTCCAGGCCTTATGTTTTTCCTTCTAAGCAAAAGTGTCATTACTTTCTGTGTTCTTCAATATCTGTGGCATCTAGTTCCCTTTGCCACTCCAACTGTCATTTAATTTCTTTGGCCTTCATTGTCCAACTATCTCTCCCGCCACCAGGGTTGCCAGCCTCCGGGTATTACTACTGGAATTCTCAGGCACTTATGGCAAAAAGCTGATACAATTTAGCTTATGAATAAATCTCTATATTGTACATACAAGCACAAAATGCAAATATCACACAGGGCAAGAAAACGGGTATTAGCAGAGATCTCCTGCTATTACAACTGATCTCCAGCCAATAGAAATCTGTTCACTTGGAGAAAATAGCTGCTTTGGCAATTGAACTCTATGGCATTGAAGTCCCTCCCCAAACCCTCCCCTCATCAGGCTCTGCCCCCAAAACGTCCCACCGGTTGCAAAGAAGGACCTGGCAACCCTACCCCCGCCACCTCTTTAGTTGTACTTTGAAATATTTTGACCATTCCATGGCCCATCTTTTACTTTCACTTGATGATGATACTTTCACCTCTATCTTACTATCGCTTCCTGTCCTCCAAGGCTCCTCCCTCATCTGTCAGAGACTTTGTGGTTCTACAAAGAGGGAGAGGAGGAGTTGGTTTTTATACCCTGATTTTTTCTACCTTTAAGGAGTCTCAAACCAGCTTACAATCACCTACCTTCCTCTCCCTACAAAGACACCTTGTGAGGTAGGTGGGGCTGAGAGAGTTCTGAGAAAACTGTGACTAGCCCAAGGCTACCCAGCAGGCTTCATATGTAGGAGTGGAGAAACCAACTTGATTCACCAGATTAGGGTCTGCCACTCATGTGGAGGAGTAGGGAATCCAACCCGATTCTCCAGATTAGAGTCCACCGCTCTTAACCACTACACTACAACCCAAAATCCTCTGATCATTAATCCTCAAAAGGAGAATTCTAGAATTATCAAACACACCTAGCTTCAGAAGCTCCTGCATGCAAAGAACAATTGCAAAATTAAACCAAACCAGATGGTGGTCTGGTCTTTCTCTCTTCCTTTGTTTGTTTATGTATATAACAGTTTCCTAATAACCTCCCTGACAACATGTATTACGGTAGAAAGTTTTTAATAGGCATTTTAAAGTTAATAAGGGCCCAGGAGCTCAAAATAGCTCTTGCCACATTCAAATCTCTCATGCAAGATTTGTCTTAAGAAGCAAGTTAATGGAGAGCAGCACCAATGCTTGCTCATTAAAAGAGGGTTTGTTTTTTTTTGCTTTAATAGTTTCAAGGGGAGTCATGCAAAAGTACAGTTCAACAAAATTAGGAAAAAACCCCTCTGCCTTAATGAAGTGCACATTTAGTTAGCTAACACATATGTTCAGCTTCCAAAAAAAAAATTAAAGCTGATCTGCAAATCTGTTTCATGCCATAGCCCTATACAGATCATGAAATCATCTGAAATTAAAACATGTGCTTTACCACCCACTGAAATATTGGTTCAGGAGAAACTCAGGTTTGAAATCGCTGAAGTTATAAACCTTTGCGCATATCTGAAGGTTGTCCATTGAAATATACAGTAGTTACTCCCACCTATTGGCCATAGTCCAAAACAGGCAGGATCTTAGGCCCATATTAGTTTATTTTAATTTAACGACATTTACATGCTGTCTTTCTGCTCAACAAAATTTGCCCTCAAGGCAGCCAACAATATAAAACAAAACATAAGACCAAGACATTCAAAAACACAGCAACATATAAGCAAAACACCAGAAGCAATATGTTGATATTAGTTTAAACTAACCCTAAAGTAGCAGCCAATGCCAATAGAAAAGAAAACTCATTAAAAAAACAAACTCACCATCACCTAACCTGTCAAAACAGCATCTAAACCGGCAGACAAAACAATAAAATAGCAACAGGCAAAAAATAATCTAAACCAACATAGCATAAAACCACAAAAGTGTAAAGGATAAAACATCAAAGGTTTTCCAGAACAATGTAGATTTAAATGTCAGAAGCAAGTTGTGTGTGTGTGTGTTGAACTTCCTGGGGTCCATAAACTGGGGGGGGGGTGCTATCTTTAAAAATATCTAATTGTCAACATGGCCCCATCTGTAAACACTTAAAGCCAGCAACAGGAGCCATGAACAGACTTGAGAAAAGCCCCAGGTTTGTAGAAAAATCTGGTGTTTTTTTAATGGGGGAGGTTAACCTACCTAGAAGCAGAACCTATACCTTTAAGCAGAACCTATACCTTTACTTTTAAGCAGAACCTTTAAGATATGAATGGCCTCTGATAACTGAGTGGCCATTCTAGGGTTTGCTAGGGAACCACAACAATATTGCCAGCCTTCAAGCCTTGATTTCTGTCAGTACAAGGCAATGGGAGGGGCTCTTTCCAGTTCTACTTTGGCTTCCCAGTCCACCCCTGCTCCCTTTCCTCTTGCCCTGGAGGGAAGAGCCATCAAGGCCAGGGCCAGCAGCAACCACCAGGCAACCTGCCACCATGCAATCTGTTTGACACATCCAGGTGTGGCATTGGCTACTGGTGGACTTGATGGCACACAACTTGCCTGGGCCCTCCAGGCAGCTTCTGCACAACTTGCACAAGTTGGCCAGGCCTGGCAGTGGTCACCAAACTAACCTCTGTGACCTGAAACTGCATAACTTTTGCAACTTGGCCAGACTTTTCCTAGGGAAAGCCTGTCAGGGAAGGGGGGGGAGGTGAAATGCATTGAGGTGTAGTAGTTAGAGTGTTAGACTAGGATCTGGGAGGCCCAGGTTCAAATCCCAACTCTGCCATGGAAACATGCTGGGCTACTCTGAGCTAGTCACTCTCTCTCAGCCTAATCTACCTCATATAGTTGTTGTGAGGATAAAATGGAGGAGAGGAGAATAATAAACTGTTTTGGGTCTGTATTGGGTTATAAATGCAGTAACTAAATAATAAATAAAGCTGAACATGGGGTGGGTGGAATAAAAGAAAGGTTGGTTGGTGAGTGGGAAGGAGAGAAGGAAAGAAAGGGGGAGGATCTGGGGGCTGTCAGGAGGACAGAAAGAGGAAATAGTGTGTGGAAGGGAAATGAAGTGGCCCCCGGAAAGTCCTTGTGGGTTCCCCTTTTATCCTTATCTATTTGTCAACAAAACCAGCCTCCAGTTCACGGAGCTAGGAATCAGACAGCAATATCAAGTCACAGGAAGGCGGAGAGAAAAAGCCCAGTCTGATGAATCCTTATTAGGAATAGGTCTCATTGAATTCAGTGGAGCTTACTCGTAAGTATGTTTGCATAGGACTGTAGTTCAAGGTTTCGGTGCAAGAATTAAACTCTCTCTCTCTCTTTCTCTCCCTCACACACACAAAGTTTAAAAAGCAGTTTGGCAGGTTACTACTGGGAGCCACTGCACCATTTTTTTTTAAAGCCAAGCAATGTACAATGCTGTAGTTTTACTAATGTAATTTGTGTAAGGAAACTGTGAGAGATCCCCTCTCTCTGAGTTTACTTCTCCAAATCAAATGTTCAGACGTTGATAAAGAAACAAAGGATTTATTGAAGACACCAGGAGATGAGACAGGCACAGGTAGCAAGTTGCAAGTGAGGGGCTAATCGGGTTTACAGAATATATTGACTCCAGGGCACTGGGGCACTGGGGTTCACACTTATTGTTATGGGAAGTTACAAGCTTGGCATAATACAAAACATCAGACGAGTCCCAGGAAGTCTGGTGAAGCTATCACACTTCCAAGGCCGCATCGGCCTGAGGGAGTACTGACAGGAAGAACAGCGGGGGGGAAGATACTTGGGGCAATCAGGCCTGGCGCCTGAGACCAGAAGGTGTGAACTGCTTTTACGAGTTCACTGATAAGCAGGTGATGGGAAGCAGAGACACATAGACAGAGACCCTCACATTCTGCCCCCCTTAAGGCCCCCCTCCGGGGTCCTCGAGAGGGCGAGGCTTATCGGGATAAGCGAGGTGGAATTCTCGGACCAAGCGAGGGGCCGCCATGTGGGGTGCGGCCACCCTCTCGTCGTGAGCGGACCCAAGGTTTTTCCAACGAACAAAGTAAAACAGTTTCCCTTTCTTCCATTTGGAATCTAAAACCTTGGATATTTCCAGATGGGTATCCCCTCCTACCACAGTAGGAATCTCATGTTCGGGAGGGGGGTGGAACTGGGGAGCTGCCACATAAGGTTTGAGGAGACTTATATGAAAGACGGGATGGACTCCCTTGAGGGTCTTTGGGAGTTCCAGTTCCACGGTAACCTCGTTGATTACTCTGGTAATGGGGAAAGGTCCCACATAACGGTCGCTCAGTTTTTTGCAGGGACGAAGAGAGCGGAGGTTTTTGGTGGACAGATAGACTTGCTCCCCCACCTTTAGTTCCCATCCCGGAGACCGGTGTTTGTCTGCCTGTTCCTTGTACTTGCTTTTTGCCTTCTCAAGATTTTTGAGCAGCCATGGCCAGGTAGATTTAACTACCTGAATCCACTCCTGAAGATCAGGGGTGGCTTGGAGCTCTGGCGTGACGGGGGCGGAACCGAAAGGACCGAATTCCGTCCCGTATATTACTTGGAAGGGACTAAAGCCGGTAGAGGAATGAGGCGCATTGTTGTACGCATATTCGGCGAATGGCAGCAGGTCGACCCAGTCGTCCTGGTGGAAATTTACATAGCAACGCAAATAACATTCTACCACCGCGTTTACTCGTTCCGTTTGACCATCCGTCTGGGGGTGATAGGCGGAAGACAGGCCCTGTTCCTCCACCCCCATGAGCTTTAGGAAGGCTCGCCAGAATTTGGCAACAAACTGGACCCCCCGGTCGGAGAGGACCTTCCTCGGGATCGAGTGTAGCCTGAGGACATGTGTGACGAATAGTTTAGCCAAGCCCTGGGCTGAAGGAAGACCTGCACATGGAACGAAATGGATCTGTTTGGAAAAAAGGTCCGTGATTACCCAGAGAACCGTTTTCCCCCGACTAGGAGGTAGGTCGGTGATAAAATCCATGGCTATGACTTCCCAGGGACGGGAGGGGTTCTCAAGCGGTTTGAGAAGCCCTGGGGGTTTTCCCATCCGTTTCTTAGCTGTGGCGCAAGTGGGGCAGCTGCGCACATACAGCTCCACATCAGCTCTCATACCGGGCCACCAGAACTGCCTCCGTACCAGGTGAAGTGTTTTTATGAAACCAAAATGACCCGCCAACCTGGCACCATGTACAAGTCCCAATACCTCTTTGCGAAGGGAGGATGGGACATATAGTTTTCCCCCTTGCACCCACCAAGTGTTGGTTCGTTCCAAGCCAGTGGGGAGGAGATGGTGCTCCTCCTCCTGTAAGGAAGCGTCCCGGAGCCGCTGTTGGAAGGCTTCCGGGATACCTTTGAGCGTAGGGGGGGTCTCTGGTCGATGGGCTTGGGACCGGGTAGTGACGGCTAAGCTTGGGATCTCCCCACGCTGCTCGGGAGTGAACAGGGAGTCAACAGGGCGATCGAAATCGTTGCGATACTGGGGAAGTCGTGACAAAGCGTCGGCTAGGGCATTGTCCTTGCCAGGGACATGTTTGAGAGTGAACCGGAAGTTAGCGAAAAATTGGGCCCACCGAATTTGTTTGGCGTTGAGCTTTCTAGCTCCCTTGAGAGCCTCAAGATTCTTGTGATCGGTACACACTTCAAACGGCAGTTCGGCACCTTCTAAGAAGTGTCTCCATATGGTGAGGGCATGTTTGACCGCCGCCGCCTCCTTCTCCCAAATAGCCCAGTTGATTTCGGACTGGGAAAACTTTTTGGAGAAGTAGGCGCATGGTCTCAACCGCCCCCCTTCATCCCTCTGCAATAGGGCCCCGCCCATGGCCACATCCGAGGCATCCACTTGCACCACGAAAGGCTTGGTGCAAACTGGGTGAGCCAAAACGGGTTCGGATGAAAAAAGCAGCTTTAAACGTTCAAAAGCTTGCTGGCACTGGGGGGACCATTGCAAACGGGCTGAGGGTAGCGCGGCGCTAGCCCCCTTGTCCTTGGTACGCAACAGGGCAGTGAGGGGAAGCGCAACCTGGGCAAAGTTAGGAATGAAGTTCCGGTAAAAGTTGGCGAACCCCAAAAACTGCTGAAGCTGGCGGCGAGTAGTGGGGGGTTCCCAATCCCGCACCGCCTGGACCTTTGCGGGGTCCATTTCTAACCCTTGGTGGGAAATCACGTACCCAAGAAAAGTAATGGAAGGTTGGTGGAACTCACATTTGGACACCTTAGCATACAGTTTGTGCTCCCGCAGCCGCTGGAGCACTTCTCGCACTAGGCGCACATGTTCTTCCATGGTTTCAGAGTAAATAAGGATGTCATCGAGAAATACCACCACCCCCCGAAACAGCAAATCATGCAAAACCTCATTAATTAATTGCATAAACACACTGGGAGCCCCCGAAAGTCCGAACGGCATGACTAGGTACTCAAACATTCCAAAACAGCTGGAAAAGGCTGTTTTGAATTCGTCTCCTTCTTTAATGCGAATGCGGTGGTATGCTTCCACTAAGTCCAGTTTGGTGAAGATTCGGCCCTCCTTTAATTGTGCTAGAAGGTCGGGAATAAGAGGGAGAGGGTAAGCGTTAGACTGGGTAACGGCGTTTAGCCTACGAAAGTCAATACACAGTCTTAAATCTCCCGTCTTTTTCTTCACAAAGAAGGCCGGGGCCGAATAAGGAGCCTTGGAAGGGCGTATGAAACCTCTCGCCAAGTTGGCATCCAGATAGTCCCGTAACACCGCCTTTTCACTAGGGCTCATGGGGTAGACCTTCCCCTTAGACAGTTTGCCTTCCCCCACTATTTCGATGGCACAGTCCGTTTCTCTGTGGGGGGGTAACTCGTCACATTCCCTAACATCAAAGACGTCCGCAAACTGCGAGTATTCGGTGGGCAGTTGAGGAGGAACGGTGGCCGGGGGGGGAAACCCTACTACCGCGGCGGCCGGAGTCCGGACAACCCGTTCCTTATCATGTAACCCACAGGGGTTTTCGGGAAACGAGAGCACCCGTTTAACCCAGTCGATGGAAGGGTTGTGTCCCCGTAGCCAGTTCATCCCTAACACCACAGGGGTTACAATAGGGGCAATGGTAAAATACAAGCGTTCCCAATGTTCTCCCACGGACATAATCACGGCTGCCGTTCTGTGGGTCACCGGGCCCCGTTTAAAATCACTCCCGTCCATTTGGGAAAAGCGGAGGGGTCCCGGAAGCCGCTTGCGCCGGACCCCCAGTTTCTTGGCAGTTTCCTCGCTAATCATGGTGCGGGCACACCCCGAGTCAACCAAGGCGGGGAATTCTAAACTGGGACCCCCTTTCGGTAGGGATAGGTGAACACGCACATACACATTGTCCTCTTGGGCGCTTACCATCGGTGGAGCTCCTAGCACAACGACAGGGGCGGTCTGCTGCGGAGCCCCCTCTACAGCAGACCGACGGCGTTTTTTGCCGGCTGTTCCCACTCCTCCTCCTCGCTGGAAGAGGGGGAAGGAGTGGTGGCGGTCGGGGACCCGTCCGAATCAAAAGTAGTATTTGTAATCCGGGACCCCGTCGGGCCGGTAGAAGTGGAGGCCCCGTCCTGGGGGCGCGCATGGAGAGCGGAGGGTGCGCCGGAACGTCGGCCCGGTGGTCCGCTCCTGCGGCGGGGCTGGTCCTCGGCAGCCGCCTTCTGCGGTTCGGTCGGGGCTTGGCGTGGGGGGTTGGGACGGCCCGCACGAGAGGGGCATTGCGACGCAAAGTGTCCCTTACCTCCGCAGGTCAGGCAGACGCCGGTCTCAAATCGCTTGCGGCGTTCAGCGGCTGAGGGACCCCCGCTGCCCCCCAGTCGGAAGTCTCTGCCCCGGTCGCTTCGGGGTCTCGGGTCTCGTCCGATGCGTTGTTTGGACAAGGTCAGGAGTTGTTTGCGATTCTCTATGTCGGCAGCGTGACGAACCCAACCTTCCACGTCCGGGGGGTTCCCTTGCATGAAGGCCCAATGTTGGAGGTCTGGGTTGAGGCCCTCCCTGAAACACTGTACCAAAGTGGCTTCACTCCAGTCTAGGATTCGGCTGGCCAGTGACTGGAACTCACTTGCATACTGCGCCACCGACTTGGTCCCTTGGCGCAGTTGCATCAGGGAGGCTTTAGCCCGCTCACCCAGAGTCGGGTCCTCAAAGCGGTTGCGGAGCGCCACCATAAACTCGTCCAGTGTTCGCAGCACCGGCGAGCGGAGTTCATACTGCAACACCATCCAGGCGGCCGCCTCCCCTTGCAGTAAGGAAGCCACGTACTGCACTCGGGACTCCTCGGAAGTGAAGGTTCGGCCCTGTTCTCGCATAAAAATGTCCACTTGGACCATGAAAAAGGTCAACTGGTCCCCTGAACCGTCATACGTGACTTTCAGGTCCCGACGGGACGGGAGGCTAGGAGGCGCGGGAGGGGCTGCCGGTGCTCCGTCCGGGAGGTTGCCGGCAGGCGGTTGCACTTTCAGCGCGTCCAGGGCCGCTGCCATCTCACCCATCACACGCTGCATGGTCTCCATCTGCTCCTGCATAGCTTGGCGATCCTCCTGCCACTGCTTGCGTTCCTCTTCCATCAGGGCCTCCTTGCGCGCCGGGTCCCCTTCAAGTCCCGTGCTGGGGAAGGCCAAACGGCGATCCTTCGCCGCGGTTCGGGAGAGAGACCAACCCTTGGGGGAGTCCAGCCAATTGTTAAAAAGTCCTCGGGGACGTCCGTCCCGGCCTTGGTCGGGGATGGGATCCCTAGGCTTCTTTGGCTTGGCACCCTCCTCCTTGGGGTCCGGTTTCTCCGGCACCACCGGTTCGTCCGGTGCGTCAGGGGTAGTAGGGGTGTTTTCCTCGTCGCCTGGCATTCTGTCCCAAAAGGTACAGCAGCAGTTCGAGAGGCAAGGACTTGCAACTTAATATGAGAGATCCCCTCTCTCTGAGTTTACTTCTCCAAATCAAATGTTCAGACGTTGATAAAGAAACAAAGGATTTATTGAAGACACCAGGAGATGAGACAGGCACAGGTAGCAAGTTGCAAGTGAGGGGCTAATCGGGTTTACAGAATATATTGACTCCAGGGCACTGGGGCACTGGGGTTCACACTTATTGTTATGGGAAGTTACAAGCTTGGCATAATACAAAACATCAGACGAGTCCCAGGAAGTCTGGTGAAGCTATCACACTTCCAAGGCCGCATCGGCCTGAGGGAGTACTGACAGGAAGAACAGCGGGGGGGAAGATACTTGGGGCAATCAGGCCTGGCGCCTGAGACCAGAAGGTGTGAACTGCTTTTACGAGTTCACTGATAAGCAGGTGATGGGAAGCAGAGACACATAGACAGAGACCCTCACAGAAACCTTGTTTGGATGGTGACCCTGGTCTGAGTCCTATTGAACAAACATCCATAAAAATAAAGTCTATCATTTTGTACACAGTCTTGTTGCTAAGTGGCACTAGTGCAACTGGTTACAATTAGGAATGCACAAATACTAAATGTCTGTTCTTTGAATCTCCATAGCTAAAACTATCATTCCACATTCACATTACTTTGTGTGTGTAAAGTGCTGTCAAGTCGCAGCTGACTTATAGCGACCCCTTATGAGGTTATCAAGGCAAGAGACTTACAGAGGTGGCTTGCCAGTGCCTTCCTCTGAATAGCAACCCTAGTTTTCCTTGGTGGTCTCCCATCCCAATACTAATCAGGGCTGACCCTGCTTAGCTTCAGAGATCTGATGAGATCGGGCTATACCATGCTGCCTTCCCTCCCCACGTTACTTTAGGGTACCAATTTAGTGCTGTTTGTCTCATTTGCCAGGTTTGAATTGGAAACCATTTTAAAATTTATTAACACTCAAATAAGATGTCAGAAATATATATTAATACCTTGAAGGTCTGAAATAAACAAACTTGATTGGCTTTAACAATTCAGTAAGAACTATGTTCTTTTGAGCTTAAGGCAGCAGGTGTAAAAAGGGTACAGCTTAAATACCCATAGGCAGTATTAGAGATGTGGCAGAAGGATTGCATGTGACACCGAGCGCTTCTCAGTCATTACATTTTTGGTGCTCCTACCACATGGCCTGGGACAGCTTACTAGCTACAAATTCTCCCAATATAGACAATCCCCATTTGGTGTGAATAGGGCAATGCCCATATTTTCCAGCTGTGGTACACTTAAAGGCAAATCCACAACAAAACCAGGTTTCAGATTGCAGAGACAAAAGCTGGAAGATATATACATTGTCCTGCTTGCACAAAATGGTGATTGTGTGCATGAAAAGGATCACGTGTCATGTGTTTTCATGGCGCACAAGGTAGGAGTCCCAAAAATGTAATGACCAAAAAGGGCGTGAGAGTTTTGTGTGACTGTTTGTACCTCCCTTTGTCTCTCTGGAACTGCAATCCTAAGCATACTTACCAGGATGTAAGCCCCATTGTATTCAGTGGGACTTATGTCCCAGTAAACATGCATAGGATCAGGCAGCAAGTAACTGAAATAAAATAATAGAACAGTCAGATTATTGTGCTTCTGTGGTTTGTATTTGATTGACAGGAACTGTTCAGATCTGGCTTGACAAACCATTATGTGAATCTGTCAAAACAAAAGTTTCAGGGAAATAGAATGAAGATGTCTGTGTATATCAGAACAAAGAGAAAAAGAAGTACAAAACGAGCAGTTCCTCCCCTAGCGTTTTCCCCATCCTCCTATCCCCCCATGCCAATGCTGAACAGATGGAAAGGACCGAAAAAACCAATGTTGCAACAAGAAAGCAAAAGTGTTTGAATGTTGATTGGAGAAGAAAATTGTGGCAGATGCCATAGCTGTCAAGTATCAAAACAAGCCAATTGTGCTTTGGGAAAATGGAATGCAAAACCCAGAAAGTCTTGATGCCTTCAACACATCGATGCGGCCACTGCATGTAGCAGAATGAAAGACAGCTTGGCTGGAGCAAAGCAATAGAAAGGCAACCCCTTCCAACAGTTCTTGGAAAGGATCATTTATTGCTTAAATTAATGGCATGCAGGTGCAGTTACACAAAAATTCAAAAGCAACTGTAAATAGATGAGGCCTGGTCCTTGTTGCCGCCAAAATACAGAATGCAATGGCAAAGAGTAGATTCTAGGCAAGGCATGACAACTTCTACATACTTGCACATTTGAGGTCAGTTACACATCAGCATTGTACAGATACACAAGCAAGCATCTGTATTCAGAGAGGAGATCCAACGGGACCTGACAGGTGAGAACTAAAGGTAGTTCTGCCTTTCAATCTGGCTGGAGAACAAATTCAGGCACTCGGGATGCTGATGTCGCTTCCATACTGCTTGTGCACTTGCTATGCCTGCTCACCCTGTACATTTGTGTGTGTTTGTGTGTGTATGGAGGAAAATTATTGTAATGACACAGCCCTCTCTGCTCCAAAATAAAATTATCCTGCATGGTTGCCCTGAAGTTCCAACTTCCTGGGAAATAGGAAATGTGAACTAATGAACTTACAAGACCAGAGTGCTCACGTATCTCTTTAGATGTGTGAAAGGTGGCACCGAGCAACACTTGGCAAGTGGGTTCAGTGTGTGCTTTTCTTGAAATAGGTGTGGCTTGTTAATCCTTCTCAAGTTACTGTCTCATGGTTTTAAAAGCAGAGGCCCTATTGCTTGTCAATGGAGAGGGTCATCTCTAGATCAGAGGGGCCATGTATGCAGGGTCGATTTTGATGCTCACTCAAAGCTATTTTTTTAAAAAATCCGCTCTTTAAAATGACTATTCAGGGTCCCGATGCAAAAGGAGAAAGTCAAACAAATTCCATGACCCCACTAGCCTGCTCCTTCATTCCTTCATTTGCATAGCCATTAGCAATGATCGTTTGCATAGCTAAGCCGCAGCTGTGATTTTTCATGGTTCCTTCAGTAAATGCTTCAATGCTGGGGCAGAGCAAATACAAAAGGTTGCGTTAAAGGGGCTCTTAAGAAATGCGAAGCAGGTATGTGCCGGCTTTGCAGTGATGGCTGGAATGACAGTTCAGCATGAAGAAATAAAAAAAAATGCGGGGCACTGACTTCAGCCTGGAACGTGCTGCTATTTACCAAGAATAAATGGCCAGGGAGTTCTGAGGCAGTTGTCTACATCTCATGGATGTGGAATTTGAGGGAAAGTGATCTGCCAGCACAGATCAAAGTCATTTCACTGGGATGCATTAATTCCCCTTTGCCCCATCTGAAGATTATCCATGACCCACCACCCAAACCTTACAACCAACACCAGGCACTGATATAAGCCCAATGTTAACCTTCTGCAAGACAGGTTGACAAGGCTGTAATATCATTGAGAAGTGACATATTTGGCTACTTACAGCACTGTGTGGCTCGATTTTGGGACGTTCCATGGCAATGGTGATGCAGTTCAGAAAAATTATAACCAAGACAATATGATCAAACATCTTATGAGTGATGATTTTATTGCATACCAGACGGAATCTACAGGGGAAACAGGGGAAAAAGACAGAAAATTGTTGTAATCGTATGAAGGCTGCTATTCCTTCCTAAAGCAGACACTTAAAACAATCTTTTCTCCTCCACATGAAACTGAATGGCAACTAGTACATGTTTTCTCATTACAGCAAAAACTCCAACCACAAATAGTTTCAGAATGGCACTTTGTCTGAAGCACACTTTTGCCTCTAAAATTTCTACCCTGCAAAGCTTCTTCCAAAATTTCATCTTGCTCAAATGTCTCATTGTCAGGGTCAAACTTTTTCAAAAGGTGCTTTGGTATCGTTTATCATCCCCAAATTCTGTAACTGTGTGCCACAACAAATAAATTTGCTTATTAGTTAAAGGCTCTTTAACTAATTTTAACTAACTAAATTTAATCCCACCATGCCTTTACACTCCTTTCTATTAGTCTGTGCCAGGGAAAAGGTCATTAGAATTTCTGTGACTTTGCAGAGGGAGCAATTAGATCAATTAACTTCTGATTCAGAGACACTACATTATTCACTCACAGCAAAGGCTGCCCTTTGAGCCTCTGCCTGAGTGACTGCTTACTGACTTCCAATCAGAAGGCATCTCCAGATCAATGGCCAAGCAGACACACAGGGGGTGGACTCCTTTAAGGCAGGCGATTCTCCCTCTCTCTAAAAGCAATCCTGTTTGCCAGCTCGGTGCCTCCAGTTTTAATTTAGGAAAAAGTGTGCCTCTCACCATCTGAAGTTTAGGAAGCACTACCTTACTGGCTTTGTGCAGTCTCACCTGTTTATATAATTATCTGTACCATCAAACTTTCATATTTTGACATTTGTGTTAGGATAGTAGTTTCAAATTACCTACAGTTCCCCCCCCAAAAAAAAACTTACTTGAAAAATGCAAGGGATTAGGGTTCTGACAATATTTCTTCCCAAATATTCTGATTTTTAAGTCCACAAGTCTAAACAGAATAAAAGGAGCCGTTCCTATGTGAAATCTGCAAATGTGCCCCAACATTCTTTTGGAATAACAGTAGAGATGGACATACATTTTAGTAAACATGTGGAAATCTACACTGGAGCTGTATAGTGAGATACAAATCAGAGACAGGCAAAACCAGTGCATCACTTCTAGGTCCAGGAGATTTACATCAGGAATGAATGCGGGTATAGCTCTTTAGAATGCTGAACTACAACAGGGGAAACCTGGTTTATAATTCCCACTCTGACAAAAAGCTCATTAAGTGACCTTGCGTCTGTCACTCTCAGCCTAACCTACCTCACAGTACTGTTGAGAGGATAAAAGGGGAGAAGGGGTTGGTGTACATTGCCCTGAGCTCCCTAGAAAATGAGCAGGATAATAACCTAACAGTCTGAATTCCAACAACCTGTCCACCCCACCTCTTCTTCTGGATTTTGCCTTCACACATGCTGGCTAGCACCTGGCAATTCTGGCAGTGCAGAGGTCCTTTAAACCCTTGTTAATCCTGAGTCATGGGGAAAAAACAAACTCCCATTTGTCCAGGTACCCTCAGTCAAATATAACAATACATTGGAGTTAGATGGAAGACTTCTGAAGCCAAGAACACTCTATAGCAGGCACAGATATGGCCTTCTGTTTCTGCCCTTCTTCCATAAACAAGTCTCTGCTTACTCATGACCTCTGAATGTAGCCATGCATACATAACATTTCCTTGTTTTTGGTAGCTGCTGCTAAAATATTTTGGTTAATGGCAATGTTCTAGACTCATCCTTGCATATCAGTATATCTAATTCTCAAAATCGTGGACACTTAAATCCACAGACTGGAGCCACAAACAGACAAGACAAATCTTTCTACAGACCTAAGAAAAACCCTAGGTTTGCAAAAAAAATCTCAAATCTTGAAAAAAAAGGGGTTAACCCCCTCCCCAATAACAGAAGCAGTGCCTTTAGATCTAAGAAACAAATGCCCTCTGTGGCTGTTGCTAGGCAATCACAACAGTACTGCAAGTTTCATTAGTAAAAGGCAGGGGGAGGGAGAAGGGCCCTTTCCAGGGGTGTTTTGGCCTTTGAGGGAGACTCATGGGTCCAGGCCCAACAACAACCATTCTTCAAGAACACTCTTCAAGAATATGGGCAACTTGTACCGCACACCTTCCACGACTCATCCAGGCCTGGCTGCTTACTACTGTTCAACAGCAGCCACCCCACAAAAGCCAGTGTGGTGTAGTGGTTAGAGTTTCAGACTAAGATCTGGGAGACCCAGGTTCAAATCCCGTGTCTGCCATGGTGTTCACTGAATGACCTTGGGCCAGTCACACATTCTCAGCCTAACCTACCTCACAATGTGGGTTAGGGTTACCAGCCCCTCCTGGCCATCAGTAGGGGAGGTGGCTGGGGGGAGGATCTTACCAGGCTTAAAATGACACCTAGGCCTCGATGTCTCCTGTGTGATGATGTTGTTTCCAGAAGTGACGCCATCACATTGATGATGAGGGAGATGCTCTGGTATTTGGGCAAACAGTCTATGGTAGAAGCTGTTTTTACCATAGAGTTTTGCCCAAATAACAGAGCATTTGCCCTGTCATCGCCTGTGTGATGACGTCAATTCAATAAGTGACATCACCACACTGGAGTCGTCGAGGGCTAGGCCTCATTTTAAGCCTGGTAAGACTCCCGCCAGCCAGCTGGATGGCACCAGGGGGAGGGGAACCAAAGCGGGGGTTTGGCAACCCTAGGGATAAAGGATAAAACGGAGAGGATAAAAGGGAGGCAGGATAATGATATAAGCTTCTTTGAGTCCCCATTGTGTAGAAAGGCACAGTGAGGTAAATAAATGAGGTAAATAATAAACATAGCTTAAGATGGGGGAAATATAGCTTAAGATGGGGGGAAATAAAAGGTAGAATGGTTGGTGGGTGGGAAGGAAAGAAGGAAGCAGGAAAAAGTGAGAGGATATAGGAGTTGTCAAAAGGAAGGAAAGAGGAAATAGGGTGAGAAGGTGGATACAGGAGTAAGTGAAGTACCTCCCCACAAGTCCTTGCTGGTTTCCCACTGTGCAATTGGGCCAGACCTGGTGGTGAGCACTCCACAATTGGGTCATAATTTTCCTCAGTAGAGGCTACCAGGAGGAGGGAAGGCTGAAGGTGGGGCAGATAAAGGTAGGTTGCCTGGTAGGTGGGAATGAGAGAAGGAAGCAAGAAAAGGGTAGGGGTTATGGGGGCTTTCAAGGAAGGGAAAGAGGACAGAGTATGGGAGGAGAAAATGCCCCCCTCAAGTTCTTGTGGGTCCCCCGCTTATAGTATCTATATTTTAGTATCTTTATTCATTGTTTATAGTTGCAGATCTCTAGCATCTGTTAATGTGGTTTACAGCTGAAGCAGCAAAATGTATTGCTTGACTTCAGAGACACTGGGTCCAGGCAGTCGCTGGATGTTAGCACAAGCTCCAGTCTTTTAGCTTACAGAGCCTATTTGGTCCTTACAAGTCTAACTCAAAGTCTGCAGGAATTCTTGACCGCCAAATTCTGTTAACATTTCTTTGAACAGAGGATCCAGGAGCCCAGCCTGCCACCCTGTTATCAATCAAACTAAGGTGCCTTACTTAGACTGAGGAGCAAAGATGTAGACAGACCAGGAATCTCTTTCTTTGCACCAGGTGGGTAGGCGTGCCCTTATCCAAGCCTTCATGCGGTCCTTTTTACTCTTTAAAAAAAAGAGAGAGAGAAAGACAGACAAGCAGAGAGTGAAAACTTGCACAATGAGGTACCAATCAGTCAATCTGAGTGGCGGCGACAGCCATTAAAACCAGAATCTGAAACCCGGAAAACAGAGAAGTGCAAAGCTTTTGTGATACTTTAATTCCCACCCTTCTCCATCACTCCTGAAAGAACCTGGCTGGCTTGCAAGCCGGGGTCATCCCTGAATGGGACTTCTTGGTCATAAAACAAGGCTAAAACAATGACTCTGGCTGCGCAGAGATGTAGCTCCTGCTGTGTTGCTCAAGGTTGGATTAATGACATCTAGCAGTACAAGCGGGCTGCTCCACTTACAGAAGCTGCGTAAAGAGGCAGGTGGCTGGGAGAGCAGAGATTTAGAGAAATTTATTGCAGAGACATGCACCGCTGTGCACAGTATCTGCTTGAAGACCACTTTGACACGGCGGCAGCGGCATTTCCAACATCACTGAGAGGAAAACACAGACATGGCAGCAAAGGAAAACAAATACAACTGTCTCTCAAGCTCTGATAATATCAGAACACTACGTGTCAAAATACTGCTCCCTAAGAAAAATGGAATGTAATAAACAAATAGGGGGAAAGTCTCCCAGAAGAGACATGCTATCTACTCTAATATAAAAGTTACTTACTATTATCTCGTAGAAGAAAGGAATAACAAAATCAGCAACAACAGAATCTTCAAGAGTTTTTTCATTGTGAAGGAGTCTATATGGTGATGTCCCACTCAAGGGACTGGTGCACACGTTATATTGGGGCAGATCTTAAAGGAGGGCAGCTGCCAGTATTCTATGAAGAAATATGTGTAAAATATTATGTGTAAAATGTGAAAAACTTATCTCTACTGCAACAAATTTTGCAGCCCACAATACTAAGATTACAGATGTTGCTGCGGCAGAAATGTATAAACCCACATATTTGGAGGACTCTTGTGTTTTCAAAACCTGTGTGTGTGTGTGTGTAAAGTGCCTTCAAGTCACAGCCGACTTATGGCGACCCCATTTGGGGTTTTCATGGCAAGAGACTAACAGAGGTGGTTTGCCAGTGCCTTCCTCTGCCCAGCAACCCTGGTATTCCTTGGTGGTCTCCCATCCAAATACTAACCAGGGCTGACCCTGCTTAGCTTCTGAGAACTGACGAGATCAGGCTAGCCTGGGCCATCCAGGTCTTTCAAAACCTACTCCATTATAAATTTTATAAATAAACCCATCATGTGAGGTTAAGAAGTTTGTATGGGAACTAGGGCTGTCGATTCGGTTTGTCCCGAACCGAAAAACAGCCGAATTTCCCCTGATTCGGAGGTTTTTAGTTCAGATGGAACCGAACTCAAAAAAGGAGGGGAAACGGGGAGCCGAATTCAGCGAGTTTGGGGTATTTGGCGAATAAATTCGGCAAATTCAGGGTTCGGCGCAGCAGCACAACCGTCGGTTAGTAAGCAGCATTCTCCCGCGGCCAATCGGTGGCCAAGCTGGGTCTTCTTCTGGCCAATCAGTCCCGATTGAGTGCATGAGCCCGGCTGCTGCGTGGCCCGAGGAGAGAAAGAGAGAGTATCTGTTTGTGTGTGAGAAAGATCCCCCTTGGGGGGGGGGTGCGTGTGCACATTCGAGCAATTCCATGGCTGCAGGGGGCGCATTTTTGGAGGTAGAGCCCCCAAACTTTCAGCATAGCTTCAGAGCACCCTTCTTGCAAGAACCCCCAAGATTTGTACAGATTGGACCAGGGGGGGCCGAAATATGGGCCCCGGAAGGGGTCCCCCCTTAATGTGCATTTTTATTCCATTTACAGCACACATTCGCACCATTCCGTGGCTGCAGGAGGCACATTTTTGGGGGTAGAGCCCCCAAACTTTTAGCATAGCTTCAGAGGACCCTTCTTGCAAGAACCCCCAAGTTTTGTAAAGATTGGATCAGGGGGGGCCAAAATATGGGGCCGGGAGGGGTCCCCCCACCCTTAATGTGCATCTCTGACAATGGGGGTTTGCAATTAGCAGAGCTTGCCTCCCATGCCCAAAGCTCCCAGCCCCGACAAACAGCTGAGCTTCAGGGAGCAAGGGTGGGGCAGGTGTGAAGAAGATGGAACAGAAGACCCATTTTGGAGCTTTTCTCTATAATTTTTCTCGTGTGTGTGTGTGTGGGGGGAAGCAGAGTCTGTGTGTGTGTGTGTGAGGGGAGGGAGCAGTTTCTGTGGGTGGGTGGGGAAGCCAAAGGGGGCTTTCGCCCATTCTTCCTGGGGTGTGTGTGCCCCTTCCAGTCTCTCTCTCCCTGGTTTGAGGGGGGGGGCTTCATTTGTGTGTCCTCAGGTTTTCCCTCATTCATAAGATCGGTTAGGTCTATTTTGATGCTTGCTCAAAACTGGTTTTCAAATTGTGACTTAAAGAATGCACTTGCCTGGTCCAAGTCTGATGCAAAAGGGGAAATTCCACCCCCTCCTGCTCCTTATGCATAGCTAGCGTGCCTCTGTCACTTTCCATGGTTTGCAAACTCCCAGGCGTCACGTGTTGCTTTGCATGGTTGCAAACGTGTTGCTTTGCATGGTTTGCATGGTTGCAAATGTGTTGCTTTGCAAACTTCTTTGCACCTGCCCCACCCTTGCTCCCCCCAGCTCAGCTGTTTGTCGGGACTGGGAGCTTTGGGAGTGGGAGGCTAGCTCTGCTAATTGCAAACCCCCATTGTCAGAGATGCACATTAAGGAGGGGGGACCCCTTTCGGGGCCCATATCTCAGCCCCCCCTGACCCAATCTTCACAAAACCTGGGGGTTCTTGGAAGAAGGGTCCCCTCAAGCTACGCTGAAAGTTTGGGACCTCTACCCCCAAAAATGCCCCCTGGAAACGCGGAAAGGCGCGATTGTGTTTTTAATGGCTTTATTCAGCCGAATTTTTCCCCAAACTCTGGATCTCATGCCGAATTGCAAGGACCCGAAGCGGGGGAGTTCGGACTTCAGCATTTCCCGAATAAAAATGGCCCGAATTTTGCCGAATTTTTTTTTCAACAGCCCTAATGGGAACCACTTCAAGCACAGCTGCTGTCAGTGCTGTGAAGGCAACTTGAAAAGTCTTGGACCATGTAAGAGGACCTTCATCCTAGAATCACCAGTCTCAGCAACTGGGGGAGCACTGGGGTGCAGAAGAGAAATAAGATGGATTCATCCCACATGGCCCATGACTTCTGATGTTATCCATGTATGCTAGAAGGGGGTCACATATTTGTGCAACTCACCCAGCACAAACATAATGTGAGAAGGGGCCCTAAACTGGTTCATGACAAAGGTAACAATTCAAGGTTAAATACAGGAAACTGCCATCACCTACTTGCCTAGTCCCTTTAACTGGAGATGCCGGTGATTGAACCTGGGACCTTCTGCATGCCAAGCAGATGCTCTACCACTGAGCCACAGTGTTTTTAAAAATCTGCGAATTACTGCAAGATGTCTATCAATTAAAAGTATTTCAGACTGACAGAGTCCAGCTGAAAGCATGACTAAAGGACTGGATTAAATCAATACCCATTGGGGAGTTTCAGTAGTCCTATGTAGCTGATTCAATAACTATACCGCTCTTATGACTTCACCTCAGAGTTTACAAGGAATATCCTCATGGGTAGTCTCAGTGCATATGTTCAAATCATCTGGGGAAGATGGCAGAATAAAACAATAAAGCTAAATAAACTCAAATGTGTGGCATGGTTAAGGCCACAAAGATGTAAAATCGCAGTCTGCCAGAAATAAATTAAGGCAACTGGGGCAAAGCAAGTGTTCCCAGGAGAACAAATGTAAACTTTAAGTTATGTCAAATAACTTGAGGTCCTGAAAATTAGACATAAATTGGAAAATCCCTCCTTATTTTACCCACAGTGAAAAAACTCTGAAACATCTGATGAATCTCTTGTTTCTTATTCATCCAGCACTCCATGTTTGCATTGCATGACACACATTTAAATGTTAACATTAAATATTAAATAACTTCTAATAAATTAAATAGTGTGACATGATGTCATATGAGCTTATGTATCAAAGAAATCACTATCTTCAATCAAACCAACTCAGAATGGGTGCCAAATAAATTGCATTAGAATCAAATAGTAGTGCCTCCTTGTACATCACAGGTATGCCTTAATGGTAGGGTTCCCAACATCCAGATGGTGGCTGGAGATCTCCCACTATTAAAACGTATCTCCAGCCGATAAGAGATCAGTTCACCTGGAGAAAATGGCTGCTTTGGAAGGTGGACTCCAGGGCATTGTAACCTGTCGAAGCCCCTCCCCTCCCCAAACCCTTAGTCTCCAACCCCCAAATCTCCAGGTATATTCCAACCCGAAGCTGGCAACCCTGCTTAACGGCCTCTCTCCCTATGAGCCATAGTATCTCTTAAGATATTCAAAACAGACCTGTTCTAACTACCATCATCACATGAGCTGAGGTTCTCATTTTCAAGGGAGGAACAGGGAATCAGTGAAGTTCCTGCTACCTAGAGAGCTAGCAGCAGCTGAATAACTTCTCATTGAATCTCTGCTCACAGGCACTTGACCCAGAGATGCTTCTGAATAGGGAGGATCTGGGGGAAGAACCTGGTTAGCAGCAGCTGAAGAACACCTACTGAGTTTGTCCTCCTTTCTGTTCACACCTTGGGCACGCAGCCCTTTTGGCGTTTCTAGCAATTGCTACACTGTCACTGTGGGGGCCATGCGGACATTCAGCGGTAACAGAAGAGGACAGGAAAGCTTGAGGAGCAGCACAACAGCAGTACTAGGAGGAGGAAGAAGAGGGTGAGCACCAGCCCTTCCTTGGTGTGGATTTGGGGAGCATGCCCATCACAGGGTGAAACAGAAGCATCACCAGAGGTTTCTAAATCAGTCCCCATAAAAACATGGGGTCAGACTTCATAAGGAGATGAAAGTTTTCCCTTTATTCATCTGTTGGCTGGACAGCTGTTGACTTTAGTTTCAAATGTGAACATCTTTTAGTTGTTGTAAGCTACCACAAACGTGAAGCATCACTTTTTTTTTCTCCCTCTCCCATAATACTAGAACATGGGGTCATCTGCTAAAGCTGGAGAGTGAGAGATTCAAAACAGATAAAAGGAAATATTTTTTCACACAACGCATAGTTAAATTGTGGAACTCCCTGCCCCAGGATGTGGTGATGGCTGCCAGCTTGGAGGGCTTTAAGAGGGGAGTGGACATATTCATGGAGGAGAGGGGTATTCATGGTTATTAGTTAGAATGGATACTGGTCATGCTGCATACCTATTCTCTCTAGTATCAGAGGAGCATGCCTATTATTTTGGGTACGGTGGAACACAGGCAGGATGGTGCTGCTGCACTCGTCTTGTTAGTGGCTTCCTAGAGGCACCTGGTTGGCCATTGTATGAACAGACTGCTGGACTTGATGGGCCTTGGTCTGATCCAGCAGGGCCTTTCTTATGTTCTTATGTTCAAAGGGCACAGATTTCAAACAAACAAAATCAGCTAAGCCATCTATACATAACATTGTCTGAGTGATTTCCCCTTTAACTCTCCTCTGTAGGTTCTTGCCCTGATACAGCTTCTGCGCAGCAGGAGTCAGGGGAACAGCCTTGCTGCACAAAAAAGCCTGATGACTTCTTAACAAGATTTTAAAATATGATTTGATGTTAGCCCTGAAGCTTGAGAGAGACAGAGAGAGAGAAAGAACATTCTTTGTTAAGAGAATAAACTATTTTTAAAAATTAAATAAATGACCTTGAAATGACAGGGTATTTTCTGGGGGCAGAACAGGCAATTTTACATTATTTTTGAGAGGCACCATGTCTTTATGTATATAAGTAAACATCCTTCACCTTACTAAAAATGTCCTAAACGTGGAGAAGCTCATTACTTAGTTCTAGTGGTATTATGGGTGCTAACTAATAAGTGTCCTGACCTGGATAGCCCAGGGCTAGCCTGATCTTGTCAGATCCCAGCAGCTAAGCAGGGTTGGCCCTGGCTAGTATTTGGATGGGAGACCACCAAGGAATACCAGGGTTGTTGTGCAGAGGAAGGCACTGGCAAACCATCTCTGAACCTCTCTAGCCTTCAAAACCGTATGGGGTTGCCATAAGTCAGCTGTTACTTTATGGCAAAAAAAAAAAGCAGTATACAAAACTATCTAATATTCTTTTCTATCTAGTTCAATTAAAAAAACAAACCTAGAAATCCACTGCAGGATTCTGCATTTACTAAAAAAAAAAAAAAAGTCTTGAGTACTATGTAGCAGCCATTAATGCAGTCCTAAGAAGAGTTACACATGTGTACGTCCACTGAAGTTGATGGGTTTAGAAGAATGCAACTTTGGATCACACTGTATATTTGCAGCTGATTTGTTATTCCAATTAGCATTTCCTCAATGGATTTTAATTTTGCACAACATGATAGCATGTTCAACGACTTCAAATGTTATTCAGAATAAATATTCATTTGCATATCCTGAGATGTTCTATTGAAGTGAAAAGGGCTGTTTAGAAAGAGTGGCAAAAATATGGCTTCTTTGAGTAAAATGGAGAGTTAGTAAGGAGCATACTATTATTATACTGCTGTGATATCCAAATAGTCCCTAAGCTACCCTGGGGCACCCCACAAAGTGTTCAGCACTGGAGATAGTGTGCAAAGGATGGAACAGGGCGGTGTAGCCAGAGACAAAAAGGGGTCTCTTGGCATCCCTCTTGTTTGTGCCATGCTACGGCAAGCTGACTGGGCTGAACCAGCAAGGCTATGCCATACTCTCCCCCGAAAGGAATGTTGCTGCTCCTCAATGAAGACAAAAGAAGACGAAGACAAGCCTTTTTGCATTTCTATAATTATCCTGCAGTGGATCGCAAACACCTGGCAAGATCTCCACTCTCTATTCAAACAGACATTTAATCCTATCCTGCCACCAGCCTAGCCCTCTGACTCACCTCTTCCAGACCTCACCTTAATTTCCAATTCTATAACTCAATGCGTGGACGCTTAAATCTCAAGTTTTTAGACATCATTTCTGATGACCTTATTCACTGCACCCTATTAATCCTATCTCGAGCAATCAAGCCTTTGTCACTGGCAATGACCAGCCATTCCCAGACACTGCCAGGCATAGCCTCCAGCTACATTAAGGGGTATAAATATATCTGCATTTGGCCTAGCAAACTGCTGCCATTTCCCCCTTGGACACAAAATGTGAGCCCTGCAGTTATGCGCAGTTCCTATTCCCCCTTCCCCTCTTGCAGCTGTAATTCTGGGACCTCGCTCTTCAGGAAGGTAAATATAACTCCCCCCTGGGTACCTTTTATCCTTGTGACCCCCCACCCCAATCTTTGCTTCCTTGGCTCTGTATGTGTTGGGAATGTTGTGTGTATGTGCAATTAATCTGACTTGTAATAAAATCCTTAAAATTCACAAAACATTTCGTTATTGGGCCTCTTTCTATTGGTTTGCTCATCTGGAGCTGAATTGATTTTAAAGATCCCCATGCCAGCCTCTTCCAAAAGCTTTATCTAGTCTCCAGCTAATTTCCCCCAATAAATGGCGACCCCTGTGCTTGGCATAACAATACTATAACAACCCTCCTGGATCAGACTTGTGGTCCATCTAATCTCGCAGTTTCTGTTTTTACTCAGGGTTCTTGTGCAGATGAAGTGAAGGGGGGTGAATTATATATGCCAGCTTGATGGCAGGGCAGGATAAAAATATAACTAGTTTCCAATACATCCCTGTCGCCATTTTTGCATTATCTGCTGCTGCTTTGGAGTCATATTTTTTACCAGTAACTGCATCCTTCTTCTTCGATTAATCATGTGGACAATCACAGCCAGCCAAGGATGGTGCCACAGTGTTAAAGTAGAAGCAAAGGAGTTTAGTTGTGGGAAGATATCTGCCAAAAGCTGAAGATCTAGGCTGAGCTTCTGCTTTCCTCCTGCTGCAGGTACTTAAAGGCTGGGCGTGGCCAGAAGCTTGAGCATCTGGCCAGGGAATGCAAGACTAGCCCAGGAGGTACAAGAAGGTCCCTATAGCAGAAAGGCTCTGCCCTTGTGGGTCAAGGGATATTAAAACCTCAGAACATGTTCTGAGCCATCGTTCGTTCTACCAGGATGTCTGCACAAGGTTTATTTCTCCTCTGTTTAACAATTTCCCTGGCCAACCTGATGCATTTTTGGCCAAGATTGCACCTAATAGATGCAAAATGACAGTTTTCACTTCTGACCACCAAGTTTTTATGCTGCAGCTATTAAAATATGTCATACCCTGCTAGGACAAGATCAACTGAAATACTCTAACCATTTTGAAATGTTAATGGGACTATGTTAAGCTGTGTGATGTCTATATAAATTCCATTATAAATTTGTAATTTTAGGTATAGGTTATACGCTTTGTATCTTTTTTTGCTGGTATTAATAAATTTGACTAGCCCTGGAGTTTCCTATGACGTTCCTCATTTGCTTATTTATATTATTCTATGTTTATTTGATTTGCGTATATAAATTGGTATTTTTGCAAGCTGCTTTGAGTCTCCACCAGGGAGAAAACCACAGTAAAAATTGCCCTAAATGAACAAATTTGGGGAGGGGCTGTGGCTCAGTGGTAGAGCATCTGCTTGGTATGCAGAAGGTCCCAGGTTCAATCCCTGGCATCTCCAGTTAAAGGGACTAGGCAAGTAGGTGACATGAAAGACCTATGCCTGAGACCCTGAGCCGCTGCTGGTCAGAGTAGACAATACTGACTTTGATGGACCAATGGTCTGATTCAGTATAAGGCAGCTTCATGTGTAAATTAGATTTGGCTATGTGCAAGTCAAACCAGGTCAATTCAGAAGGAGAACAATGCATCTGGAACAGGCAAACTCCTTTGAAGCAGTCTCTAGAAGGGGAGGGAATAGTTTTGTCACTAGTAAAAAAGTTCCCGAACAGCAGTGAGCCCTTTCAGCTCAGCCCTAATAAAGTATCTGCTCCTTTTTGCCACAATGTGCCCAATATGTAATGCTTCAGCCATCTGGACGGTTTCCATGAGCATCTGGTTATTCTTAATCAAGGAAGGGGAAAGAAACCAGTTTAATAGAAGCTGCATTATTAGAACCTGAAACACAGCGATCCTCTACTCTTCAGGACACCTCAACACATGTGCCATCAGCAGAGCATAAAACAATTGAATTGCAGTGCTTTTAAAAACAAACAAAAATGGTGTATTTCTTATAGGACGTTTGAACTGTAAAAACTAGATCTCTGTCAGGCTAACTGAATGGAAAAGGTAAGGGGAACAAAGAATTCTGCTTTTCTGTGAGCTCAGCTAGGTATCTCATTAGCCCCTGCTAACAGTAGGAAGAATGTCCATTGTAATGAAAATGCCTGTGACAAACTGAATTCTGGAGTGAGAAAACTACCTGCCAAGCAAAGTAAGAACAGTCCGGAGAATGACAGATTTATTCTTGACCTTCACCTCCTTGCCCAAAGTGAAATTTATATTTTGTTTTGCGAACGAGCTCATTATTGTGCATGGGGAACAGCCCGAGTCTTGCTCGCCTGCCTGTATAGATTGATGGTCTGCATCTCCTCTGAATCACCTGGTCTCTCAATACCAGTCAAATTGGTTTAATAAGCAAGGATTAAAGAGGTTATGTGCATTTGAAAGCCGGAAGGCGTCCCTTGGGACATCTAGTAATAGCCGTAGGTTGATCCAGATAATTATGTAATCTGGAAGGGCTCCAAGAGCATCTCTTACTCAACTAAGATATGCCGGTATTTATCTTGAGGCTTTGTAGTCAAATCGGACTGTGTCAGCAACCTAGAATGCTCCTTTGTATCCCCTTTGTCCAGTTTTAATGTATAAGATATTTTGGGTTTGTGCAGTCATTCCCAGCAGGTCATTCAAAGACTAAACGCGATGACAAAGAGGGTGACATGAACCCACTTTCTGTCTCCAACTTTCCATTAGCCTATGCTGTGAGCGATGGCAATGTGACCCTGTCAAACATTTGCTGATGCCTCCTCTTTCTTGGGTTGAAATACAAAAATACTGATGACACAAAGGTACGGTACTTTAGATGAGACTATTGGGCTGCCCCTGAGAAAGCTAATCAACATCCAGATTTTGCTGAATTAAACCCCCCCAGAAAAAGCCAGAGTCCTTCTAACCAAACTATGAAATTCTTTCTCTGGAAAGGCCAGAGATGGAGGCTTGCATACAATCAGCTTGATTGCTTCTGGAGTTCATATTATGTTCAAAGAGACGGTTCAATTATGCTATTCAAAGAACATCTACTTCTGAAGACACACCTGGTCCATATGAATAGGGATGTTGAAGGAGGAAAAAAATGGTAACAAATGTGTGCGATAGTAAACATTAGGAGAATAATCTGCTATAGACTAATATAAGTAAAGTCCCTGTGGATACAGATATGAATATTTGTTTCTATGGGCAATATTTGGTGGATGAAATATATGCCTCCTTCCCTTCAATATCAAGCAGTGTTAAGCTTTTTAACAGAGTGGGATATTTTAAAAAGCTGTCCGGAGATTCTAATAATGAAGCTTACTAATACTTCCCTGATTAGGAATTTCCAGTGTTATTAATGTATATTGAAGGCAAGAAGACTGTTGGAACTCAATTTAATACATGGCCCACCAAAAAAACAGAGAAGAGCAAGGGAAAACTACAGGTTGTTATTGTTAAAACTGGGGGGTGGGTGGAGGGAGAGAGATCTTAAAGGCAGGATATAAATATTTTAATAAATAAATGTAAAGTCCTGCATTCAAGATTATAGGAAGTTACTTTTTTTAAATCCCATTTTCTTTAACATTCACTTTTTGTGAAGCTCTGTGACTTGTTCCAGTTCATATTTCTTAAAGCCAAAAATCCCACTGACTTTAGTAGATCACAGAAACAGAGCTGGAAGGGAGCCCAATGAACATCTAGCACAGATTGCTGCTGAGAGGATGTACTATAAGCTGCAACAGGGCTGATCCGAAACTGACAAGGTCTAGTCAAAAATCTTCATTTGGACAAGAGCCACAATCCCTTCACAGTTCACCCCTAACAGTTCGTCCTGTTGCTTCAACCACTGTGCTCCCTCCTCCTGCCTATACAATGGCCATTTAAAGGGTTTTATTTTTGGGGGTGAAGATGAATCACAGTTTATCGTAGTAGGGGTTAGAGCTGCCAACTGCCAGTACTAGCTGGAGATCTCCTGCTATTACAACTGACCTCCAGCTGATAGAGATCAGTTCACCTGGAGAAAATGGCCGCTTTGGCTATTGGACTCTATGGCATCAAAGTCCCTCCCCTCCAAAAACCTCCCGCCAGTGGTGAAGAGGGACCCGGCAACCCTAATAGGGGTTAACAATTCCACAATAAGAACTGGAATTGGCCATGGCTTGCCATCCTTCTCATTCATAAGCACGATTTATATATTTTTTGCCAACAGTAAAAGAAAATGGCATGCCACTAAACAGTTTAACTTGCAAATCTGATGCCAACTCTTTCCCCTTATCTACATGTGGATCATGATTACAAGTTTGAATAATATACACCATCAACTGCCATTACAGCTCTTCTGGGGTTTAAACAAGATAAATAGGACATTCAAAATGGAAGCACAGAGAAACCACAGAGTGAACATCTCAGCCTCCCAGGATATTCCATTTCTCACTGCAAGGTCACTATATGCAAGCAAGAAATATCTAGGGAGAAATATGATTCATTCACTACAAATGGTAATTATCTCATGCGGTGTCATGCAAACTAAGTGCAGCTCATAATATCTGGATGTACTTGGACCCATCTAGGGGCTTGTTGATTCCTTATGATCAAATCCTATTTACATCAGCTATGACTCGTTTTTTAAACTCTCACCTTGCAAAACACTCTCCCACCAACTCCATCCATGTGTGTGTATGTGTGTGTACACTTTACCGTGTACTTCATGTATCTTGAAGTAGGCTCTACCTACAAAAAAGCTTATGCCACACTCAATTTGTCCATTTTAAGATTGCTGTAGGAATGCCTTCTTTCCTCCACATCTCCATCTACCTAAGGGGCAGGCATTTGGTGTGTGGCAGGTGACATCAGTTTAGGCCACAAAGCAACATAGCAAGACAGCTTCCCCCATCCCAAACCACACCCCACCTGGAATAGAGGAGAGTTAAAGGCTGTGTCTTGCTAGGTCACTGCATGATTAAAAAAAGTTACAGCAAGATGGGGAATCCCTTTCAATTTAGCTTTCAATTTAGGGGTGTGCATTTGGCTAAAGGCAAACCAAAATCACCTCTGAAAAATACCTTATTGGTATTTGGGGGGGGGGTTAATACTGAAAAAAATGGCAGCAATTTAAGGGAGCTGAAAAGCGGATCCCAAATAATGCTGAATTTTTCAGCATTATTTGGGGCTGCTTTGGCCCCACTGCAATTAAAAAAACTGGGGAGGAATCCCCTCTCCCATCCCCCGCCCACTTACCTGCTGGCTGGGCTTGACCTTCAAACCCACATGGGCTTCAGTGGCAGCAGCACAGATCCAGCCAGCAGGTGAGGGGGAGAAGGAAAGAGGGAGGAAGAGAGGGGAGGCTGGAATTTTTCGGGTTTAATAAACCTGAAAAATTAACATATCCAGGAACAGCCGATATTGTGATTTGGCTGTTTCGGGGTTTTTAAAAAATTCCAGGTCTATTAAACCTGAACCCAAAAAATATCCAAAAAATGATGCACAGCACTATTTCAATTGTGCTGTTTAACCATATTGAAGAAGTAGTTCTCTACACATTTCATCAAACATGGCCACTGGATTGCACATTATGAAAATCCTCCCTCCAAATTTGTGGTGGTGGAAAGTGCCACCAAGTCACAGCTGACTTACAACAACCCTGTAGGGTTTTCAAGGCAAGAGATGTTCAGAGGAGGTTTGGCATTGCCTGTCTCAGCGTTATGACCCTGGTGTTCTTGGAGGTAGCCCATGCAAATACTAACCAGGGCTAACCCTGCTTAGCTTTTGAGATCTGACGAGCTCAGGCTAGCCTGGGGCTATCCAGGTCAAGGCAAATTAGCAATCTCTGAAGTCCCATATCATACTGGGGCTTCCTCCCTTGTAAGCATGATTGCATCCTCAGAGAGTCAGTCAGAAGAAAGAGTCACCACCATCAGCATAGCAATTGAGGTGAAAGGAGGAGATTAATCAGAAATCATATGCTAGGCTGTTGAAAGGACAGAGGTCAGGGTCATGGGAGAGATTAGTTGGAAAGGGAATGAGAGAGAAATGATGGAACCAAGAGCAAAGGTTGTGGAAAGTGCAGCAGTAGGTGGAGAGAACTACAATAGCTAGTCCAGGTAAAGAAGGAAAAAAAATGGGAGAGGGAACCAGATATCTGTGGCTCTTGGCAACTTGAAACTTTTGATATTTTGTCACTTAAGCTTTGGAATGCTTGTTGTTTCTGCCCTAGAATATAACCAACCTTAGCTACCATTCTTGCCTTACATGAGAATGACCATTTTTCTTGATTACACAATTTGGATTCCTATGACTAAAGGAGACACACACACACAGAGTCCATCACAGTCAGTATTGTCTACTCTGACTGGCAGCGGCTCTCCAAGATCTCAGGTGGAGATCTTTCAAATCTCCTATTAATCAAACTTTTTAGCAGGAGATGCCAGGGATTGAACATGTGACCTTCTGCATGTCAAGCAGACGCTCTCCCACTGAGCCACGGTCACTGTCCACGCCCCCCACAATTCCTAGCACATTATTACTTCATAGTTCTATTCTGTGGATGTTTAAATAAGCAATGATTAGAACTCTCATTCCTGTTCCAAAACCACTGATCCAAGCAAGGGATCTGGTGTGGTAAATCTCACTTACCAAGTTGCCCTCATCATCTAAGTCATCGCATTCAGGAGGCAGATCTCCCAAATGTAGCTGTTGTATCAGGACCCTTGCAGACGTTTTGCCATTGCAGTCTTGGTGCTCTGAAGCAGAGGTCTGGCTACTGTGCACGCTGCTAGTTCGGTAAAGAAAAGGCACCTGCAAAGTATCTTGGAAGTCAAAGGAGCCTTTGGTTTCCAGTGACTCCATGCGGTGAGGTATAGAGCCATTAATGCTCCCAGTCCGGCTGGACTTCTCTTCATCAGAGCTTTCCCCTTCTTCCGAACTCCGCTTTCCATCCCCTGATAGAAGAGACTTGCGTTCTCCACTTTGATTTCGGCGTTTCAGGCTGGGGGCCCTCCCAATGCTGTTCCAGCTCGACCGGCGGCTGTTCCAGCTACTGCCGGCACTCCAAGGACTGTGTGGAGAACTCCGGGTGCTCACCTGAGGTGAAGAAGACCAGAACGTGAAGAGGATCCCACTCAAGGTCAGAATTAATCATCACTGAGCACTTAATATCAAGGCTTAGAGACATCTAATTGGTGGCACCAGCTCAAAAAACCAGGAGGCAAATAGAAAGGCTTGTCACACAGTTGAAGAAAAATAGAGCTGGAAAGGACCCCAAGGGTCATCTAATCCAGTTCCAGAGCAAAAAGAGCGCCTGTATGCAAATGAGAATTTAGGCGAAACCTGATTATAACTTTCAGTGTATCTTCAAAGCGGCTGTTAAATAATAAACTACGGATAGAGTAACAGCCTTCTCTTTACCAGACAGCAGATAGATTAAATGGTAGTTGTGAGAACATACAGGAAAGTGTGAAATCAATCGCATAATAAAAGAAGTCATCTAATCCAACCCCATGCACAATGCAGGAAATTCACAGCTACCTCCCCTCCCCCATTCCCCCAGTGATCTCTGCTCTATGCCCAGAGGGAGGCAAAAAACCTCCAGGATCTGTGACCCATCTGGCCTGTTGGAAAATTGCTTCCGGACCACAAAGTGGTGATTGGCATTACCCTGGGCATGAAAGAAAGCGCCACAATAGCCAAGCACTGGCTCATCCCTTCCTGCCCTCCGTCTCATGATCTGCCTAAGACTACAGAATAAGCCTTGCTGTCAGGTGGCCATCTAGCCTCTGCTTAAAAACCCCAAAGAAGGAGAGCCCACCACCTCCCGAGGAAGCCTGTTCCCCTGAGGAAATGCTCTGTCAGGCAGTTCTTCCTAATGTGTAGCCAAAAACTCTTTTGATTTAATTTGGTTCTGGTATAACTGTAAAGAAAAGAAGGCAGGAGAAAAAATACAATCAACATACCGGGGATTTGAGATCATATGCATTAGGATCCATGGAGATGCTGCTAGCTCTTCGGGAATCATAACCCTGTGCTGCTTCTCCATACATGGCACTTTTGGGCATGGGCATTGGTGTAGCGGCTGTGTGAATGATGAGCGGAGGAGTCAAGCTCTTCTTTAGCTCTGGGTGGTCACAAAGAGCCATCACTGAGAAAGACAAAGTACATTTAGGTCATAGCTCGTAGGCAGGGGGACCTGTGATCTCCATGGGTCCATGAAAGCTACCATCTTTGCTCTAAGCTGCTACTTTCACAGAGCTTCTCTTCCATAACTGTACTACTCTATGAGCTTCACAGATATCTGTGGTTATTGTCTATTTCATTCCCTCTAATTGCCCTATGAGAGCTTTTCTTGTCCTGCTTATCCCATTCTCATACAGAAATACCAACAAGATCAGTCTGCTTTCTCTCTCCTGCAGATCTACTGTGTAATAATGACATCCTTTAAAATGAAGCAGGTTTGGCAGGGAGATGGATATCTTGCATAAGGATATCCATCTTTTTTTCTTACCCTTTGAACAAGGTGATTGACCCCAGAACCGCAGTGTGATTTTTTTCTGATATCCAATAATCTGTAAATCATATTTGAAATATGTTTTAGACTGAACCCCACCCCCAGGGTATTATCTTTCCTAAGTTGCTCCCTTAAGAAGGGTTTTGGGTTTTTTTACTGCATCCTTTTGTGATTTTATTGGTCTAAAGTGATTTCACTTTTTTTAAGCAAAACTATTCTGGAGCTATAAGTTCAAAGAAAGCAATCTCTGTTTTGCATACTAAAGTAGAAAAAACATACACTTATCCTTGAATGAATATCCGCCACTGTTGTTGTCACTTACTGGCTGGATTTGAAAAGTTTTTCTTAAGTCCACAGTCTTCTTCCAAGCTATGGGGGGAAAGCTCCCCATCAGAATCAGACTTAGTAGCATCACCCTAGAGCAAAATAAAGTGTTTTAACAAGCAGAATGAAAGACTGAAAGTTAGCTCAGAACCCCCCTCTTGGATAAAATGGTCCTTTTCTCAGCCAGGTATCCACTGAAATTGTTAGTGTAATGGGACACCACCTTTCACAAAATGATGCATGCATATATTTATACCACACCAAGTCACTATACAGTACTTGTTCACAGAGGGCAGAGAGGCAAGATGTGATTTGAAGGCAGCTAAAAGACTGAGGATCTGCATGAGTGAAACAAACTGTTCAACCGCCTTATGACAGAATCTCACACTGAGTCATACCTAAATCCTGTAATAATCAAGTTAAAAAAGAATTCCAATTCTAGCTTATTAGGAGCTCCTAATGCATCTATCCTCCCAGACCCTCACAACCCTTTCTGTTGGAAGTCTATGTAAAATAGACTGAATTTCAGTGGAGGACCTGAAATTGGATCTTTCAGATCTTATTGGATAAATGGGAATATGAGTGTTTAGTATTTGATGAGGAAGTCCAGAAGCTCTAGCCAAAAGGCAGCCTCTAATCAGCCTGCTCAATGCAGATTTTTAGCCTGGTATGATCAATTCATTTACTGCACAAACTCATCTATCTGAATTGCTGGAAGGAACAAGATACATGCCATGTAGGTAATCACATAGATTTGGAGAAACAGGTATTCTATAGCACTGACACAGGATGACATGAGGGACAGAATGTGAAATTGGACTATTGGGATAGCTTAGTGGTGGATCTTTTAAAAAAAAATAAACATACTGGCAACTCATTTACAATGCTAGTAGCTAACAAAAGAATTCCCTTTTAGGAAGAAGACCAACAGCCTCATTAGTTTTATGTTAAATAATTCACTTGCTCAATAGCTTTTAGCATTTCCTTCACTGACAAATTTCTGTGGTTATGCTTTGTTAGCAATGATCCTTCAACACCTTCCCATTTGCTCCTCTGATACAATCCATTGGCACATTTTTTTTGGAAGGAAGGCAAGGGGAGTAATAAGACTGAGTTATAATCCAAATACATCAACAGAGAATGGAGTATTGTCGAAGGCTTTCACAGTCAGAGTTCATTGGTTCTTGTAGGTTATCCGGGCTGTATAACCGTGGTCTTTGTATTTTCTTTCCTAGGAAAGAAAATACCAAGACCACGGTTACACAGCCCGGATAACCTACAAGAACCAGAGAATGGAGTATTCCAGAATTATTCCCATTTGATTTCCTGCAGAAAATCATAATTCTGGTAAAAAGTGGCTTCCATCAAGTTTGATGTATGTTGAGAAAGGGAAAAGGAATTTGATGCAGTGATTACAGAGAAGCAAGCAATTTTTTTTCTTTAGCTGGAATATTATGAAAGTAAGGCCACAACCCAGAAAAGTATCCCACAGAACTTGCTGTACTAAGCAGCCTTGGCTCCACCCAATGACATTTGGTGCTTCAGCAAAATACATTTGATTGGGAAAACAGAATGGAGGTTAGCTGGGAGGATAAACATCAGATTTTTTCAAAAATCAATGAGAGTTTGCCTGTTTAAAGAGTTAATGACTTTATTTTCTCTCCAGTCAAAATTTTTCTAAGTTGCTTCTTCTGAAAGCATACAAAAGTTGCTTCTTTTTTAAGTATACAAAACTATGTAATCCTGCACCTGTACATATGGCTTGCTTTTATGTTGTTGTATGATTTTATTGCATTATTTGCCCTGCTCAAGATCTCTGGTAGAAGGTGTAATGTATGTGAGTAGCTAATATCGTAGCAGGGGAAAACCTAGGAGCTTGAGTCCCAGGCGAAGGCTCCTAAACCCTGCTCGCGCTATTGGCCAAGCCAATGCATCCCATTGGCCCTAAGCCGGGTCAGGCCATTGGTGACCCGGGGGTTGTTTTCCCCCTATCACGGATCAGGGGGGAAGCGGCCACCAGGGGCCAGGGGAGCATTTAAGCAGGGCCAGGTTGTACAGTTTTCAGTTCTGTACTTCACTACAATAAAGCGTTATTGTTGGAACTCCGTCTCGTCCTCGTGTGTCCTCCCCACACGGACTTAACAGTGGTGACGAAGGCTGGTAGAGAGTCCGGCTTGCTACCGAAATCACTCTTGCTGAAATCTCCTGCGATTCTCCGCGACATCACAGTGCCCGGTAGGCAGTCCGGCTCACCTTACTGAATTCACTTCGACACACCAGAGATGCAACACTTCGCTGAAATGGCTTCCCCGGGGTTCACTGGAAGAATTCGACCCCGCCAACGCTGGCGCCTGGAAGAGCTACGAGAACTGAGTGGCCTTCTACCTGGACGCCAACAACATTACTGACGTGGGAAAGAAGCGCTCCACCTTCCTTAGCCTGTGGACGCCAACGACATTACTGACGTGGGAAAGAAGCGCTCCACCTTCCTCAGCCTGTGCGGGCCTCGGATCTTTGAGCTCGCTCAGTCCCTGCTGGCCCCCGCTGAACTGAGTGTGACGCCATTTCCTGCGATCATGGCAGCGCTGGGGAACCATTTCAACCCCCAACTGACTCGGGCCACCCACCGCTTGGCGTTTCACCTGCGGGACCAGGGGAGTCCACCGCTGGATATAGCACTGCGCTCCGAACTGCCGCCCGTTCCTGCGAGTTCCCAGACCTCAACGACCGGCTGTGCGACCGCTTCGTGTTCGGCCTCAAAGGTCCTCGTGCAAGTCTCCTGGGTCTCGACTGGTTTCCGGCTCTCGGCCTCCACATCGGCGGCATCCACCGCATCAGCCGGACCGCCCTCGACGACATTTGGTCGGAGTTCGAGGACGTCTGGAAGGGCCTACTGGGCTGCTACAAGGGGCCGCCTGTTCGACTGCACGTCGACCCCGCCGCAGCACCCATCCGCCTCAAGCCACGCCGGGTCCCCTTTGCTCTCAAGGACTGGATCGACACGGAGCTTGACCGTCTCGTCGCGCAGGACATGCTGGTGCCGGTCCCCAAACCCCCCTGGGAGACCCTGATAGTAATGCCGCTCAAGCCCAACGGGGACGTCCACATCTGTGCGGACTACAAATGTACTATTAATAAGGCGCTGCGGCTGCACGCCTACCCCGTGCCCGTTGTCAGCCATCTCCTGGCCTCCCTCGCTGGGGGCCGGGTGTTTGCCAAGTTGGACCTCGCCCAGGCGTACCAACAGCTGCCTGTGGACCCTGAGTCGGCCGAGGCGCAGACCATCGTTACGCACCGGGGTGCCTTCCGGGTGATGCGTCTGCAGTTTGGGGTCAGCACAGCCCCGGGCATCTTCCAGAATCTCATGGAGGACCTCCTGAAGGGCTTGCCAGGCGTCGTCCCTTACTTCGACGACGTCTTGATCACTGCCAGCTCCGATCACGAGCTCCTGGAGCGCGTCCGCCGGGTGCTCCGCTGTTTCTGGGACGACGGGCTGACGGTAAAGCGGGAGAAGTGCCAGCTGGGCCTGCCGCAGGTAGAGTTCCTGGGCTACTTGATCGACGTGGAAGGAATTCATCCCACGCCCGACAAGATCAAGGCCATCCCGCCGCCCCAGGGCAAGCAGGAGCTCCAGTTGTTCCTCGGCCTGCTGAATTTCTACCACGCATTCCTCCCTAACAAGGTGTCGGTTGCCGAGCCGCTCTACTGCCTCCTGGACAAGTCCTCCCCGTGGTTGTGGGGCAAGACGCAACAACGGGTGTTCGAGGCTGCCAAGGCCCTCCTGTCTCCCTCCAGCTTGCTCGTCCATTTCGATGAGAAACTTCCCATTCTCGTGACTTGCGACGCCTCACCCTACGGCGTCGGAGCGGTCCTGAGCCACCTGCTGCCAGATGGTCGGGAGGCCCCGATTGCATTCTACTCCCGGACCCTCTCTGCGGTGGAGAGGAACTACGCGCAGATTGACCGGGAGGCACTCGCCGTCATGGCCGTTGTGAAAAAGTTCCACGACTACGTATACAGCCGACCTTTCACCATCATCACGGACCACAAGCCTCTCTTGGGGCTGTTCGTGCCGGATCGCCAGACGCCGCAAATCCTGTCCCCCTGCATGCTCCGGTGGTCGATCTTTCTCAACGCCTATGACTTCAGGCTGCTGCATCGCCCTGGATCCAGCATCACGAATGCGGACACTCTCAGCCGCCTGCTGCTCGAGGACTCTGGTCTGGACCCGTCCCCGGCCTACGACGTCATGCTGCTGAAGACCCTGCCGGAACCGCCGCTGCATGCCTCGGACATTGCGGCTCACACTGCAAAGGACCGCACCCTCGCCCGCGTTCTGAACTGGGTGGGGAAGGGGTGGCCTGCCTCCAGGCTGGATGGCAAATTCAAGCCTTTTTCCATGCGACAGCACGAACTCTCACTTAATAAGGGGTGTCTGTTCTGGGGGAACTGCGTCGTGGTTCCAGCCAAACTACACACCAAGGTCCTGGAGGCTCTGCATGCCTGCCACCCGGGTATCATGCGTATGAAAGCCCTGGCTAGGAGCTACGTTTGGTGGCCGGGCATAGACGCGGCTGTAGAGGAGTGGGTGAGCCGTTGCCGGCCATGCCAAGAGTCGCGCCCCGAGCTGCCGCGAACCCCTACCCACCACTGGGAGTCCACCCACACACCCTGGTCCTACCTCCACATAAACTTTGCGGGCCCGTTCCAGGGCAAGACGTTCCTGATCGTCGTGGACTCCTACTCCAAGTGGCTGGATTCCGGCCACCGTTCAAGACGCAACCAGCCAGGTATCCTACCGGGTTGCCACCCCCGAGGGTCGTGTCCTCCGGCAACACATTGATCAGCTGCGCCGCCGACCGGCTGACACGCCCAACATCGCCGCTACTGTGGAAGCTCCTGACTTCCCCAGAGTTCTGGAACAAGTCACGCCAGCGGAAAGTGAGCAAAGCGAGGAGCGCCTGTCTGCCGGCACTCAATAAGAACTGTCAGACACCGTTCTCCCACAACAAGCGAACCCGAACCGACCGCTGCCACAGATGCGGCCCCAGCACCTGCTACGCCAGTTCGGGCACCGTGTAGGTTGCAGGGGATACGAACACGACCCAGCCACCTGAAAGACTTTGTGTGCTCATGAGTGTTCGGACTTAGGGGGGAGGGGTGTAATGTATGTGAGTAGCTAAGATCGTAGCAGGGGAAAACCTAGGGGCTTGAGTCCCGAGCGAAGGCTCCTAAACCCTGCTCGCACTATTGGCCAAGCCAACGCATCCCATTGGCCCTAAGCCGGGTCAGGCCATTGGTGACCCGGGGGTTGTTTTCCCCCTATCACGGATCAGGGGGGAGCAGCCACCAGGGGCCAGGGGAGCATTTAAGCAGGGCCAGGTTGTACAGTTCTCAGTTCTGTACTTCACTACAATAAAGCGTTATTGTTGGAACTCCGTCTCGTCCTCATGTGTCCTCCCCACACGGACTTAACAGAAGGAATTTGTTAATAAAGTATTATTTGCACATGAGCCACCTCTAGAAGGTTTCTGAAGAGGCGGCATATATTTTTTTCTAAATAACAAATAAATTTTTGTCCTTCTGGCAGGGCCTCAGGCCTATTCAGAGACCTTCAAGCAATCACGCAACATCATGGGTGGGGGGTAGGGTTGCCAGGTGGGTGGTTTCAGCAGGCAATTGCCCGTCAATCCACCCAGCTGCTCAAGAGCGGGGATGGCACACGCACACAGCCACGTGCGACATGATCTCTAGGGTTGCCAGGTCCCTCTTCACCACCAGAGGGAGGTTTTTGGGGTGGAGCCTGAGGAGGGAGGGGTTTGGGGAGGGGAGGGACTTCAGGGCCATAGAGTGCAATTGCCAAAGCGGCCATTTTTCTCCAGGTGAACTGATCTCTATCAGCTGGAGATCAGTTGTAATAGCAGGAGATCTCCAGCTACCACCTGGAGGCTGGCAACCCTAATGATCACATCACTTCCGGGAAGCAACATGATTGCATCACGTGAGCAGCTGTGCAATCACCCCAGCCCCCAAAACCTCCAGCCGATGGAGAGGGGGGAACCTGGCGACCCTAGTGGTGGGATTTTAAGAAACACACTTCTGAAGAGGGACTGTTCCATTAAGAAAGACTTGAACAGAATCAAGCCAGCTTCATGTGGAAACATTGCTAGCAGAAATGCTGGAAACTACTGCCTTCCTCTTAGAGAGTGATTAAAAACAGGACTAGAAGTACTAATCCATTAATCTCTGCAATTAGTGAAATATTTCATTAATAGTTTGTACAGGTTGTACTACATTTTTCTGAAAATAAGAGGCATAATGCAAGTAAGGATAAGGTAAATTTTCTTATTACGGTAGACCACTGCCTATTAATTAGACTGTAGAAGCACCCCATTCTTCACAGTCACCAGATCTCTTATGCTGACAGAGTTTGGTCCAATAGAAAAAATATTACCTCACCTATTTTCTATAATGTCTTGCGAAATAATTCTCAGTGATAACACCACTGCTGAAAAAAATTGCACGTATCTCTTCATTTAAACAATGGATTTAAGATCACTCATTTAGTAATAAATTACCTACTATTACTAATTTGCTATCTTACCTGCAAAATATCACTTTATATTTTATCAATGTCCTATAAAGCTTTAGAAATCAATGTTGTCCATACACTGGGAAGAGGCCGTGGCTCAGTGGTAGAGCATCTGCTTGGCATGCAGAAGGTCCCAGGTTCTAATCCCTGGTATCTCCAGTTAAAAGGCTCAGGTAGTAGGTGATGTGAAAGACCTCTGCCTGAAACCTTGGAGAGGCATTGCCAGACTGAGCAGACAATACTGACCTTGATGGACCAATGGTCTGATTCAGTTAAGGCAGTTTCATGTGTTATCCTAGAAGGCTCAGGACCAAGATGATCTGATTACACACGCCATCCCAAGGAAACATTTCGGTTTGCTTGGGTTAATTTGTACAATCAGATTAACCTTGGTTGTTTCTGAAAATTATCCTCTGAATTTTCCTGTATTTGGGGTTTTTGAATCACCTGGTCTTGTTTCCAAAGTGGAACTGATGCATTAGAAATCCTCCACTGTTTTGCTTTTTACTTCTGAATCTTGAATAAAGCAAATGCCACAGCATTCTCATCTCCCCCACCAACCAATGACTGATTTGTCAGTTTGCGCTGATAAAACACTGCAATAGCAACCTTAATGTGATTTACATTAATGGGTGCACCAAGATTCTTCTTGTGTTGCTACATCAATATGCAGGAGCACATGTTTACATCTGTAAAACACAGCACAAGAAGCACCTTGAAATCATCACAGATACTATCACCTCAAGGCTGCTTTTTTGCAGTTTTTTTTTTTAAATCAGTGCAGACATACACATTGGTAACATGGAGGAGGAAATGATGCAAATGAATTGTGGGAACTGGAAGCTGCAGCAAAATCAGGGTTGCCAACTCTGGGTTTGGAAATTCCTGTATATTTGGGGAGTGGAGCCCAGGGTTTGTGGAGGTGAGGGAGCTCAGTGGTGTATAAAGCCATAGAGTTCACCCTCCAAAGCAACCCTTTTCTTCAGGGGAACTGAACTTTGTCATCTGGAGATTACTTGTAATTCCAGGAGATCTCCAGGCCCCACCAGGAGGTTGGCAACTCTAAGCAAAATGTACAGGCATCTGGAACATTAAAGAAATTATCCTACTTTAAACAAAACAACTGAGCAATCATGAATGGGGGGGCAGAGCTGCTTAGGAGCCAGTGATACGGACACCCAGCACTGGTGTCCATGCCACTTGCACCGTCCAAAGTGACACAGACACTGGCACAGGGCTCCCAGGAGCAATGTGGTAGTGTGAGGCTCGGGCGCTGCCTCCCAAGCAGTGTTTTTCTGTGCAAGCGCTCACACTGGCATCCATGGGGGCATTAAAGGGGTGGAGCTGACTATCACCCCGGGAATGCCTCTTTTGCAGGTGGCTACTTGTGTGTGTGTGTAAAGTGCCATCAAGTTGCACCCGACTTATGGCAACCCCTTATGGGGTTTTCATGGCAAGAGACTAACAGAGGTGGTTTGCCAGTACCTTCCTCTGCATAGCAACCCTGGTATTCCTTGGTGGTCTCCCATCCAAATACTAACCAGGGCTGACCCTGTTTAGCTTCCGAGATCTGACGAGATTGGGCTATACCATGCTGCCTTCCCTCCAGGTGGCTACTTACATCTGCTAAATAGCTGGTGTAGCCCTGTGAAATTCAACGAAGGAGTTTCACGGGGGTTCGTTAAAATTGCATTTTTTACTTGTTTTTTCAGGATGGGAAACCTCTCAGGAGGCAGTGTGGTGGTGCCATCCCCGGCCGTGCCCTAACTAACTCCTCACTCAGGATTGCTCTGCCTGGCAGGAATAGAATGCAGCACAGAGCAGACTTCTAGAATAGAACAGAATAGAGAAAAATTACTCATCTCAATTTCTTTCAAGTAACCTTTCCTGCAGTTCCAAATTGGCTTTAAAGCACTGAGTGAAAGAGAGAAATCCCTGTACAGATGTGCATTTATATACTGGCTACATCAGCAAATAAGCATTTCAGATGGGAGAATACCCACTGCTGTGCTAATGCACTGTAAGCAATGATGCCAGCACAAATGTTTGGAGTCAAAGCGTAATGTATGGGAATAAGCATTAATAACAGAAATTTATTAATTAAATGCTCGTTTGAAATAATATGTTAAAATTGGATAATTACTTCTAAATCAGTTAAGTGCTCTAATCAAATATAATGTTTCAACCTGCAGAACTGGAATTAGCTGTGGGTTTTTTTCATAATTTGGTTTTGTGTTTCCACATTTATTTAATCGTTGGTAAATAATACTATATATGTTAGTATACAGCAAGACCCTATAAACGTGGGAACTATTTTTATCCTCCAGCCCTAAAGCACCAAACCCCATCTTTTCTTTAGAACAAAGCATCCCTGCCAAAGAACAAAGTAGCACTTTCTCTTTAATATAATAAGCTCTACGTTTAGCTGCAAAGCAAGCATCACCCACCCAGGCTACAATAGCAGTTACCTGTTTTCGCACTCCCCGTTTGCCTTTCTGGATGAAAAAGGCATTATATGAGAGACTATAGAGTTTTGATCCCCCCCCCCTCCTGTAGAACCATTAAAACTCTGAAATATGCCATTAGGTACTGGAGACACACCAGTCTGCATGGAAGGCAGAATTGGGCTATAACACAAAGTGCATTTGATTTGAAATTAAAGCCAGTGCTTCTGATATAGATGGGAAAGGGGGGGTTGGGAAAGGATAGAGACATGGCAGGAGTGGGTGGTGCGAGGGAGGCAAGTTTTGGGATATACTCGATTTTATAGGTATAAAGTAGGGATTTTGGCTGTTACCGCACTAGTATTCCCAGCAATGTATTAAGAGTTTGAAAATGTTATAAAAAAACATTGCTTTAAAAGGGTTTTTGGATGCCACGGCTAAAAAAATGGTTGGAAGATGTCTTCACAGCTAAAGGGGCCAAACAAAGTACGAACAGTATTTTTTATAACAGTTTCAAACTCTTAATACATCGCTGGGAACGCCTAGCGCGGTGACAGCCATAGATTTGCAGGATGTCACATTTGAAATGGACAGTTCTGGTTTGTCTCATTATCCTGTTTTTAAATTTGAGAGGCTGTAGTATATTGTCAGGATTTAGGTGTACCAACACTTCATAAACCTATAGAGAAGTTGTAGAGAGTGTTAACCCGATATATATTACATATCCTGGATTGGAGAGTTTCACACATGGATTGGGGGTGGCATGTCCAGATCATCTAAATGAACCTGAACATTGTTTTTTTGAACTCCAGAAATTAATGCAGAGCTGCCTTAATTCTAATATTCACACTATCTGAAACAGAGGGCTTTCACACATTAGCATCCACGAAACATACTTGATTTTAGGTCCCTTCTGTCTTTGATGAGCTTCTCTAGACTCTCTCTCTCTGTCTTTAATATGAAACTGGGCTTGGCATGCAAGGAACCTGAGGCCTGCTTGTAAGCAATGCATCCATCATGAGCATATACCTTAAAAGCAGTGTGGGCCATATTTTCTTGAAAATAAGCTTGTAATCCTCTAACATGAGTTATAAAATATAACTGAGGAGGTAGTGATGTAGGGAAACAGCATAATAGGAGCAGTGCTCAGAAAATTGCACTAATGTGGTAAGTACAAGCAATTTCCAGTGACCTTGGCACAAATAAAATCCTTGAGCCAAGAGGGAATCTGAGACAGCATGTTTCCCGGGCTTACTGGTAAAGCCATTAATGGACCGGTGTATAAAAACCACATAAAATGGCTCCCTCTTAGGGAAAAACCAGAAGCTTGTACAGAACAATCTGAGCAAGTAGGAATCTAGAACATAATGTTTAGGGAGCTGATTCTCTCAAAGAAAAAGAGACTTAAAATCAAGGTTAACGTGACAACACCAAATTCAAAACCAAACAGCTACCATGATGAGAACAGTGGCAATGATGTGATTGGTCACCACAGAGAAAGAAAGAGACAACTATCAGACAAAGCTTGGGGTGGTTCATGCCAAAGTCTTACGTACCACTGACGAGTCGACAGGCAGCTGAATACAGCTTAACTGCCTACTCGCTGCATCCCGTTTGGTGATTTCCTGAAGTAAAAATGAGGAAGGAGGATGGGGAAGAGGGAAGGGATGGGAAGGAAGGAGGGTTTTCAGGTTTCATAAATTTCATCATCAAAAACTGAGAGTGGATCAAAAGAAAAAAAATTGATATAGGAGGATTAAATCAAAAAGGGAAAAGTCGAAAGAAGGAGAAGTGCACCTGTTGGGGTCAATTCCATAAGTAGTGAAACAGGATACACTACACATGTCATCTGACGGCCCATATCTGCTCTGTGCAAACATAGGATAGCTCAAGCTGTTGAACACTCCTCATGGGTCAGTTATGATTACCTTTTAAGCTAAGTGTGCAGAAGAATGATTTTCATTTAGTGCTAATATTTTAATGAATTATTGGCAGACTATTGAAAACATATGTGCCTTTAATATGTACTGGGTTAACTCCAATGAAGGATTTTTTTGCAGCCAAAATGAGGAAGGGGGATTTTCACTGATCCCCTTCCCAGGACAGACCTCTGACTCCCTCCTGGTATTTCTGGGGATATCCTGTCCCACAACACCAGCATTTCAGGGGGCATTTCAGGCTGCAGTAGGAGGCAAGGAAGTCACTCATTGCCGATGGAAATTCCTTTTATCAGTTGAAATAACTGCTGGGTCCAAGCACAGACTGGGATCCAAAGAACCAGGCAACTAATGCCACACATTCAAGGAGGCTGTGGCCTTGTGCTTCTCAAACAGCAGCATCCCCTTCCCGTATCACATGGCAAATTACTTTTGAAAATGACAGGACTTTCAAAAGCGGTTTGTGATATGACCTAGGGGATTACTGTCCAAACTCCCAAGTTGGGGGGGGGGGTGGACAAGAGAAGGTCAAACATCTTGCTAGTTGTGCAGCCCATTCCAATGGCGGCTGGGAGTGGTGCTGCCATGCCACCTCCTCAGAGGCTTCCCCGCCACCGAAAAGAAATTTAACTCCTTTTAAAAATAAAAAATAGGAAAATGCCCCCAGAGACATCAACAGGGCTATGACACAAAAAAAGGTGTCGTGGCTACACCACTGTGGGAAAGGGCGTTCCCGGGGCAAAAGGGGTTAGGAAGCTGCCTAAAGGCAGCTCCGCCCCCAGGAACGATCTGGGAATGCCTCCCAGGATGTTGGCGTGGGGACTTGCGCCACTGGAACACTACCAGCAGAATGCACCTGCGCCCAAGTCCCGAGCCCCGGCGTGGTGTCCCGGGGCTGGCATAGTAAGTGCCCCTTATCATGGATTAATTGGGCAGTCTTGCCGGCGTGGGGTCACGCCGGCTCCTAAAGAGCTTCACCCCCCACTTCAGGATTGCAGCCTTAGTCAAGTCTTTAAGCACAGCTAAAGCAGCTCTTTGGACCTTGGCCATCTCCTTTTGTTCTGACATTTTGTATTATGCTTATGAAGTCAACCAAGCAACAAGGGCTTGAATTTCATAAAAGATGGATCAGTGCACAATAATGATATTTGAGTAAAAACCAAGTAAAACGAAGTTTAAGGGGAAAACATCTAAAAATATTAGCTCCTACACTTTTTTCCCCCAAGAAGGGCAAGCTAAATACCCATAATGACTCCTGTCTGTTCCGTTTCAAATTGAATCACCGTATTTACAAAGCATATAGCAACTAGGTTGTGCACAAAAAGTATATTTAAAAAACATATACCTGTTTGAAAGCTATGATTGAAATTTGATACATTAAAAATATCCAGCCAAAGAACCCAGTTTAATCTTTGGCTTGTGTTCAGCTTCTTCTGTGGTGTTAATGGCCACAGAGACTGAGAATCCTTACAGGGCTCTACAATATCTTTCTAATGCACTTGGGGAGGAAAGTGCGGATGGAGCTGCAAAAGTAGCAGCTTATTGGCCATTCAAAGTGAATATAATTTGCTGTGTCGCTTATAGGGAAAAGTTAATCTCTAGATTATAACCTTTAATTGAAAGTATCAGGGACATAATTCCAAGATGATAAAAAACTGGAAGACTCTGTAAGTCTTACAGAGCCATCCTAAGCAGAGTTACACCCTTCTAAGCCCATGACTTTAACAAACTTAAAAAAATGTGTAACTCTCTGTTTAGGACTGCACTGTTAATTTACTTTGGGACATTGTTCTGGGAGCTTAATAATGAGACATTTTTTCACATTTTTCTGCTCTCATACAAATGCAAAAATTGTAAACCCACATGTAGTTCACTAAAACGCACTGGATTTTTTTTTTAAAAAAACCCTACAAATTCTATGATAAATAATGTTTTTACTCTGACAATCACTTTTTCACCACTAGGGTTGGATCCAGCCAGCTTTTCAACCAGTCTCACCGAATTCCCCTTGTGACTACAGCTCCTGTCCCATGTGGCTGTTGTACATGCTGATCCCATGATCCGCAGCACAGTCATTTCTGGTGGTCAAAGGGCTGGATCTAATCCATAGCTAATTCCTAGAGGAATGCGAAATGATGGATTTATAGGAGGCTGTATATGTAGATTATAATGGGTGAATGCTTGAGAGCCCAGTTTTGATTCTCACTTCTGAGTTTAAGGAATATGATTATTCTCACCGAACCACTATTTTTGATCTATAAAATGAAGCAAACAGTATTTTAGAACACCATAGGTCAGATCGTTATTGTTGCTGTGGCCACATTTTGCTGCAGAAATAGAGAATGGGTGGGAAACAAATATTGTGTTCCTCTAATGGTGAAGAACTCATCCAGGACAAGGAGCCTTCCTCTAGTGCAGAAGTCCCCAATATTACTGAGCCTTTGAGCACTTTTAAAATTTTGAGAAAGCTGTTGACATTATCACAAAATGACTATCATCAGAGATGAGACCGATCTCTGATGAGACGAATCACAAAATGGCTGACATTATGGGGCCATCACAAAAGGTTAGGAAGTTCTAAACCAAACATCCTTCTGTGGAGGGAGTGGCTATTACAGAATGGGCACTTCCTACAGACCCAGAGGTGATGCCTCTTCTAGTCTTTTGAAGAATCACACCATAAAACAAAGGGCAGCACCTTCTGTTCCACTGAGGTTGCGGAAAACCAAGGTTGGATCTTCAGTTTAGGAAGATGAAAAATGGATGAAAAAATATCAGCAGGAACCATGGTACCCATTGGCGCCACATTGCGGGTTACTGCTCTAGCACAAGGAGGCTTCCTTTGTGAAACACACCTCTTGTGCTGGAGGAAGTCTGCTTGTACCAGATGAAGGCTAAACCCTTAGCAGGAAACAGCATTTGTATCCAACCCATGTTCTCTTATTATATAGGCCAAAAACACATGGTCCCTTAACCCACTTTATTCCCCGTTTCAGCCAGGATCAAATTTACCCTGGCTGGGGGAAAACTGTACGCATTACCTTGAAAGAGCAGGAATGAAACTGTGTGCAAATCCATCCATGAAAACAGAAAATGCGGGAGACGCGGAGTTCCTGTTAAGCTTGCAACACCCCCGCCCCTGGTGATTGGTCATTTCCCGGGGCAGGGCAGGTCCTCATTGGTCAATTTGAAATGACCAATCACCAGGGTCGTGGAGGGCATGCCAAACTAAACAGGAACTTCACGTCTCCCGCATTTTCTGTTTACATGGATCAATTTGCACAGTTTCGTCCCTGCTCTTCAAGGTAATGCGTACAGTTCCCACCCACCCCCAGCCTGGGTAAATTTGATCCTGGCTGAAACAGGGTATTAAAGTGGGTTAAGGGACCATGCGTTTTTGGCCATAATGTTCTGATCATCTGAGTCTCCTATGTCCAGGCAATGTGCCATCGTCTAATTCAGAAATATTGTTAGAGTTAAATTTGAACAGTGGACAGTGGTCACTCAGAGGACTGTCCCCTACTTCAAAGAACACCACATGACTCAATAAATAGAAGAAATTATACTGTATTTTATCATAATTTATACGGCATCTTGCATTTTATCTTTATTGTATAATTTTTTTGTTTCATTGTTTAATTTACTTTGTAAAGGCCTTTGGCTACCTACAAATAAACATTTACTACTTATTATATAGTGAGTGGTACACTTAATTGTCTCATATCATAGTAGGGGAATTTGTGGTAATAATTTCTAGAATAACGTTGTAATTAAATGTTTATAATTTTAAAGGATTTCTTGAAACACGCTAGATGCTTTACATATTATCAAATTGGCTTGCATGAAGGAAGACATATGAATGTCAGCAAAACTGAAATGTATACCATTATGGTTCTGAATGATAATCCTAAAGAAAACGACGGCAGTATTCTTTTTTTCAGCATGAAGCGCGACAAAAAAATTCTCAAAATGTCACTATGAGACAGGTGGGAAATGATCCATTTTCCCCTGCTTCTTTCTTAGAAATTCGACTTCTGTTGTCCCACACTGTTGAGATTCAGCCTGATTTTACATAACTGACAATCAATTTGAATATTTACTATTTACACACAGCTCTAGAAAGAGTTTCAAACAGCTGCCATCCCTGCTCACAAGTTGCTCTGTGGCAGGAGACAGGAAGTTAGAAAAATAATCAACACAAAAGAGGGATAGGAGATGAACCAGCCACTAAAGATTGTCAGAGACAAGCAAAAAAACAACTGTACAGAACACGAAAGGATTACCAATGGAAGAATATGCTTCATAGATAATATTATCATGAAGTCCCCCAGGAGAGAAGCTTTATCTCCGACAGAAAGCTTCCTCACTAGGAGCCAATGTTTGTTTCTGAGGAAATTCCCTCAGGGCAGGGACCTGACAGCTCAGTCGGTAATTTTGTATTACCAGCTCCATCAAACAGGGTCACACTCCTCTTTTTCTCATATACTCATCCACGCTTTTACAACTGCTGCAAGTTCAGATACAAACTTTAGCATGTGAATAAGGCTCACAACGTCACCTGAAAGCAATACCTATCCACACGCTGCAGGAAACACACCACACAGTAACTAGGCTCACATTTTAAAAGTTTTTTCCCCCCCAGATCATTCCCATGGCTTCATACGTATGGCAGCTGCTTAGCAACAGAAAGGTCCTGCCCAGCCACGCACTAAAATTAACAAAGTGTTTCCAGAGTTGAGGAAAGGCACTGCAGGATTACAAAGATAAAGCCAGCAGTAGCATTTCGACTCTTAGAGGGTTTTCCGGTGATGAATCCAGAAAGGGGGGGATTTAAGGAATTAAACTGTATTTGATTTTAAAAAGACTCAAGTGAGAGACAAAAATAGTCCTCATTACTTCATTTGGAAAAGCATTATTTTTATGCATACCACAAACAGGAATAATCCTGCTGGAATCTGAAAGCTATTAGGTATTTAAAAAAATTAAGCGAGGACAGATCCTAAATCAGTGTATGGAGACAACTCTGTAGGCAATTTAAATAATTTTACTGATTCACTTCAGCGGACATTCTAGCTTCTTATAAATTCCTATTTATGCCATATGCATGCTTTGGAGAAATATATCCTATAATAATTTCATGCTATTATTAGCAAATCCATAATTATCCACAAAAGATATTCCAATCAGGTAGGCTTATCAAGATCAACACATTCAACCCTAGAGATAGATATCTTCTAATCGTTTGATGAGACTCGGTGTTTGTTTGGCCATTCATAATGCTGCCTGGAAGGTGAAGCATTACCGACTTCTTGAAATGAAACCTTTGACTGCTTGGAGGATTGGCACAATGACCTTTCCTCCATTATCTAAGGCAGAAGACTATTACATGCAGACATGGGCATACTCCCAAGCAGAAACAACAGAAATGAAATACAACCACCTGGGGAAGATTGGATTTTAAAACACATACTCAGACCTCAGCTGCCTTGCCTTAAATCTTCTCCTTAAACTGCACTTGGGGAAAAAACAATAATACAAAGTTTGAGAGCTTCCTAATTTTCCCCCCTCCAAAGCAGTGAATGGCTATGATGACAAAGCCGAACTGTTGCTATTCACTTGTCACACCTGTATTATCAACATCGTTTTCATTTAGAACCTGCACTGCAAGATGCTGCTGAGCAATGCTGGCCATCACATCATGCAGGCCTCCTGTAGTCCTTCATCACTTTGACAGTT